>NC_142201.1:67368065-67694494 GCF_049639895.1 Pseudopodoces humilis
TTTATGGAGATAGGAAGGTGTCTAACTTTGCTTTCTGTTCCATAATTCATGTGTTGACCTGAGATTACCTTTGTTGATACTACAGTGTGCCTCCCGAACAACCTTTGTTCAGAGTAGGAAAACCAAGTGTTTTTATCCTGAACAAACAATGAATAATGCACAGTATTTTAGAACTATCCTAAGGGTACATACTTATTTTAAAACACTGAATATTGAAAATGCTGAGTGATACTGATTTCTGCAACAGTTTGAAAATCCTTGTTTTAAAAGACATCATCCTCTGGATCATTGCATCCAGTCCTGTCTGATCCATTTTATCTTGTATTTCAAGTAGGAATATCACAAAAAAGAAGATTACCTTTTGAGATCTGTCTCTGAGTTAGATTATCTCCTGTTAAGATTTCTAAGGCTGAAGTGTTTGTTGCTCAGTTGTTCACTGATAAAAGGTACAAGGGAATGTTCTCTGCTGCTGTCAGGCTGATAATGACCTTAAAAAACTTCCCTGCATTGCAGACAATTGAACTGCACTTGGGATTTTCAGTGTTCACCTTCAGTTCCTGCCCCTGCGTTTCATTTGTCATTGATTACATACTAGCTCTGAGTGACAAGAAATTATTTATCATTGTCTTCTGTCAAAAAATTATGTTGTAAAGCTAACTTTAGGGTTTTTTTATATTTGCTTGTTAAACAGACCCCAGTAACAACAGATTGAAAATGTTTAGCACAGTACAAAAGCAATTTTCCTTTTAGTTCTTCATGGTGGGAAATTATCTGAACAATATTTGTCCAGGCACAGCTGTTTGTTCTTATTTTCTTTTATTTTAATTCAAAATTAAACAAATAGCCATGAAAATGATTATAAAGAATTACAGACATTAGAGGCAAAAAAAGCTCCACAAATCTTTTCAGCTCCCCAAATATTTTATATGCTAAGAAATTTTGCGACATCAAACAAAGGGCTATTTCTGAGACTGAAAAAAAACCCCCATCACTTTCTATATTCAGGAAGGTCAAGAAAGAGGATCCAGGGAACCACAGATCAGTCAGCTACATCTTGGTACTTGGAAAGGTGACAGAACAAATAATGCTGTAAACCATTTCCAAACATATATAAAGGACAAATAGATGACTGGGAGCAGTCAGCATGTTTTTAAGCTGATAGCTTTCTTCAATGACTTGACTGCCTTGGTGAATGAAGGGAAAGCAGTGGATGTTCTGAATCTCAAATTTAAAATGTCTTTTGAAACTGTCTCTCATAAGGTCCCACAGACAATCTGATGAAATATGAACGAGATAAATAGACAGTAAGGTGGACTGAAAACTGAGCTGCTCAGAGGGTGAGGCAAACAGGCCAGCTTGGAGGCCAGTCATTAGTGAAGTAATCCAGGGGCTGATACTGGAGCCAGCACTGTTTAGTGAAGGCACTGAAGCCAGTGCCTTCAACAATGACCTGGACAGTGGGACAGAGTTTGCAGAAGATACAAAACAGTGAGGAGGGGTTGATGCACCAGTTGGTTGTGTTGCCATTCAGAGGGACTTTAACAGGCTGGAGAAATGGGCTAACAAGGACTGCACATGATTCAACAAAGGAAAAAGCCTATCCCTTGCTCTGTGGAGAAATCCTGGTGTGCACCAGTACACACTGGGGATCCACCAGCTGCAAGGCAGCTCTGAAGGGCTGGGGAGTCCTTATGGAGAACAAATAGCTTCGTAGCCAGCAACGTGCCTTTGCAGTAAAAAAGAGCAAAGCTTCCTGGGCTGAGATAGAAGAGTGTTTCCACAAGGTCAAGGGAAGTGATCATTTGTCTCTGCTCAGCCCTGGAGAGGCACATCTGGTGTGCTGGTTCCATATCAGAGCTCCCCAGCAGAGGAGAGATGTACATGCTGAGGTGTGGCTGAGGAAGATGTCCATGAAGATCGTTCAGGGCCAAAAGCACCTGACACGCAAGAGGAGGTTGAGAGAGCTGGGACAGCTGAGGGAAGGGAAGGGAAGGGAAGGGAAGGGAAGGGAAGGGAAGGGAAGGGAAGGGAAGGGAAGGGAAGGGAAGGGAAGGGAAGGGAAGGGAAGGGAAGGGAAGGGAAGGGAAGGGAAGGGAAGGGAAGGGAAGGGAAGGGAAGGGAAGGGAAGGGAAGGGAAGGGAAGGGAAGGGAAGGGAAGGGAAGGGAAGGGAAGGGAAGGGAAGGGAAGGGAAGGCTCAGTCAGGATTTTGAAATCACAAAATCAGAATGTGTTTCAATACCTGCTGGGCAGGAGCAAAGAAGAGAGAGACAGACTTTTCTCTGTCATGTTCGATGCCAGGACGGGAGACCATGGGCACAAATTTAAATACAGGAAATTCTGTATAAGTGTAAGTGAAATAAAAATTCTTTACGGCACAGTTGTCAAACACTGGAAGAGGCAACCCAGAGATGTGACATCTTCATAGAGAGATACTCAAAACCAAGATGGACATGATCCTGGAAGACCTGCTAGTTGATCCAGCTTGAGTTCAGATTTTGGATTAGCTTTGGTTCTGTGATTCTGTAATCTCTACTCTTTGCATAATTTCTCCTTTATTGCTTTTTAACAATCTGTCTTTCATTTTTTGCAACTTATCAGAGGATGACAGGGCCATCAGGGTGTACATCTTAAAAAAAATAGGAGTGTTGAAAAGATCAACTAGCTTTTAAGAATTTACCATGAGACTTTGAGTTTGAGATATTTTAGTCAGAAAAAGGATAGCCTTTTTCTTCTTTCATAGTCATAGGCAGTTCAGTTACTGCGCATGGAATCCCAAAAAAGACAAATTGGAATTAATTTGTTTATTTTAATAAATGACATACTTTAAATATTAATCTGATGGAACAGCTTGAAAATTAATGTGGAAAAGTGTCCTCTTGTCCTTATAAATGAAATCTGGGTGGGCAGACAAGGTTGGATAAAGAACAATTTTTACTTTATCCCAGAGTTCAAGAGAAAGTGAGTTTTAAGTGAAGATTTTGTCAGGGAGAGGAAGAGATGGCAGACTGTATCTACATTATCCTAGGGAAGTGCCTAGAGTGGAGTAGTCAAGGCCAGTTTTCCACCCCATCCCCACTATTTAGCCAGTGCAATGCGCATGGTTTGCTACTGAGGTGCAGCAGTTTGTATGTCAGGAGAGGCTGCAGGGGAGGAAATTGCCTCTTCAAGGCAGGCACATGAAGTCTGGATGATGGCTAGCTGCCTGCACATCTGTTTGCAGAGGCAACACATATTTTAGGTGGCACAGCACACCCTCACTGGGGTCCTGGCCTTCAACTTTTGCCCCAGGACGTGATCACCCCTTCTGCAATAGCAACAGTGGGACTGCATTCCCATCCATTGTGCTAGCGTGGTTGGATCCAAAGTCCTGGTGTGTCTGAAGTAGGACATTTCCTATGGCACCTACAACAGCCAGACCCAATTTTGCCTGCACAGATACAGGCAGAGAAGCCACTGATACAAACCATCAAGCTGCTCTGGCTCCTCTGCCCTTGGACTCCTGCTCTGCTGTCACCAGGCACATGCTGACTTCCAGGGACTGTGCAGGACAAGTAGGACAGTGTCTAGCAAATTGAGACACCCAGTGAGTTGGTCAGTACTGGAAAGTAGGTCGACCATGTCACTATCTGAGAGACTCTTCTGCTACCTAAATGGAAATAAAGATACCTTCAGGCAGAATCCCACGCTAAAGTCTGCACTGTGTGAATACTTGGGTAAAAACTTCACAGTTGGGCTCATTGCCACAGTAAAATGACCTTATTATTCACTTCCTGCTTTCACGGTGGTTCAAATATATCCATCATATTTTGGAGTCTGGGTGGGCCTGAAGCACACACTCAGTCCCACCATCTCAGCTCTGAAATGTTAACTCTTCAGGCTCCTCCTTTTCAGTGATTTTCCCACACGCTTTTTTTTTTCTCCATTTCTGGATCTTCTTCATTATTGCAAACCCCTTTGATGACAATTCAGAATGATTTATGAATTAGAGCTTCTGAAAAATTTTCTGGATCTTTATGAAATGTTAAAACAAAAAAGTTTGCTGAAAGTTTTGCTTTATTCTCTCTCCAAGAGCTTGATTCTTCTGGTTATAACAGGTCAGCAACTCATATGTGATAAAGTCAATATATAGCTACGGTGGTTATGAAAACATAGGTAATAACAGAGCCTTGTTCTTCCCTACAAGTGTCTCAGTGCCATAAATACTCCCCATAAGCATGTGCTTGCCCATGCTGCCCAGATGCCTATGCTTCATAAAACCTGGTGCAATGAAAACTGAATTGACTGCTTTCAAGGGTCGTTCTGAGAGCTTCATTATTTAATTCTTATTTCAGTCTGGGCTCTGTTGCTTACACAGGAAGTTTCACTTGACTTTAGTGCCTTAAAATGTAGTAATAACACTGCTCAGGTCTTGCAGTGTTGCAAGTACTGAGTAGTGACTTTATATGCACAAAGAGACATTCACCTCTCTGCAGAGATCATGTATGGCTTTAATCCTACAAGATTAATATAGATTTACACATTGCATAGACTGTTCTGGGTTTTTCCCACCAAAGACTTCCAGCTCTGGGAGAAACATCTCACCACAAAGATGTATCCTGAAATAGGTGGTGCAGACCAAATGAGACAAAGATCCTTTCCCTTAATCTATATATGTTATATGAAGATTATGATAAACTGACTCTCTGGGGGAGGGAGATCAATTGTAGACATGTATTTGCTGTTTTTGCCAATTTCTGAATGTAGACAAGGTCAAATATTTTGAGCAATACTTAGTGTTCACCAATGGTTAACTAGAGTTCTTCTGGCAGAATTTATTTGGCTTAAATTGAATCTTCAACAAGGGAAATCATGCACACAGAGCATTACTTGGAATTTCCACCTGGAATGAGGAGAAGATTTCAATGACAATTGCATTATTCCAGCAGATGGCATCAGTGAATACTATTGAAAAAAATATGAATTGTTAACTGCAACATCCCTGTGTATGTGATTCCTTAACTCTGATTCCTGAAGGGCTTTTTTTTTTGAATGGAACAAAATAAACCATGCTAACCTGTGAAATCACAGTGATGATGGAGGCTAGCCAGGTCACACATGTGGGGAAATAAGATTCAGAACAAAGAACATTGAAATCGTCTTTCCTCCCTTTCTTCCAACCACTTTTCTTTTTCATTCTTTTCCATTATTTTGTTACAATTTTAATGTATCTGTAGTATAAAGATACTGATTTTATGTTAGAAACAGCTCCTCGATATTGTCTGCTGTCATACAGCCTGCTTATATATCATATATCACGTGTTCCCATCTGTTACACAGCAAGATGTGAATAAGTTGTAAGAAGTTACTATAGAAACACAATTAATGCACAGCATGGGTGGGCTCATGATTCCACAGAGATCTGGTCTCCCGTCTAGAAATGCTGCAGTAAACCTGAAGCAGAACCCACCTGCAGATCTCTCCCAGAGTGTGGAAAAACCAACATATTCCCCGGCATCGTGGCAAACTGATCGAGGTGAACGTTTGCTCCAGACTGGTTTCCTTGGTTCTGTATTATGTGTCCCAAAGTATTGATGGAAGAACATGTGTGGCACAAGCTGTGCAACTTGAATTTTAATCACATTGTGCTGGGTTTCAGAGCAAGGCTTTTACTGTTCACCAAAGGGCAACGCCCTGGAGTGGAGAACTGTGATAGGTAGCTGAGAGCCATTGAAAGAGCCATTTATGTCAAGATATGAGCACCTGTGTATTGACTTTGTGTGGCAAGGATTTAGCAGTAGGGGGGCTACAGGGATGCCTTGTGTGAGAAGCTGCCAGAAGCTTCCTCTGTGTCTGATAGAGCCAATACCAGCCAGCTCCAGGATGGACCTACCGCTCGTCAAGGCTGAGCCCATCAGGAACTGCAGCAGCAGCTCTGGGACAACAGTATTTAAGGAGGCAAAAAATGGAAGAACAATAGCAGAGAGAAGAATTAAAATATGTGAAGCAGCCCTGCAGACACCAAGGTCAGTGAAGAAGGTGCCAGAACAGAGATTCCCTTGCAGCCCATGGGGAGCATCATGTTGAAGCAGATGTTGCCCTGTAGCCCATGAAGCTCCATCGTGGAGCAGATACTCATTGCGGCCCCTGGAAGTTCTCATGCCAGAGCAGGTGGATTCCCAAAGGAGACTGTGACCCTGTGGGAAGCCCATGTTGGAACAGGCTCTTAGCAGAGATCTGTGACCCTGTGGAGAGAGAAGCCCATGCTGGAGGAGGTTTTGCTGGCAGGACATGTGACTCCACTGGGGACCCACACTGGAGCAGCCTGTTCCTGAGGGATTGCACCCCATGGAAAGGCTCCATGCTGGAGCAATTTGTGAATAATAGCAGCCTGTGGGAACAACCCATGGAGGACTGTCTCCTGTAGAAGGGATCACATGCTGAAGCAGAGGAGGAGTGTGAGGAGTCCTCACCATGAGGAGGAAGTAGCATGTAGACAATATGGGATGAACTGAGCACAGCCTCTGTTCTCTGTCCCCCTGAGGGGAAGAGGGGATGAGGGAGAGAAAATTTGCAGTTAAGTTGAATCTGGAAAGGAGGGATACAGGAAAGATATTTTTAAGGTTTGGGTTTATTTCTCATTATCCTATTCTGGTTTGATTTGCAATAAATTCAGGTAATTTCCCCAAATCAAACCTGTTTTGCCCATAATGGTAATGGCTGACTGGTATCACTCTGCCCAGCTGAGAAGGGGAGAGATAGAGCAGCTTTGACACATGCCAGGGTCAGCCCACCACAACCTGAAAACAGGCTCTTGCTTAGAAATATGGATTGGAACAAACAATCCGTCAATCCATACAGATATAAAAATCACTACTGTCTGCTACTTTCCAGGATGGATTTAACTGAAGGGAAAGACAAACATAAAATGCATATCCAGTGTCAGATATATCAACAACAGGACTGCATGCAATGAACCCCATGATATGGCATGGTGAACTTTTCATCTACAATTTTATTTTTATGCTGCCCACAGTATTTAATATCAAAAACTCTAACACCCCCATTAGACAATCAGGACCTATTTAATAAATAGATTTTACGGTTTACTGAAAAATGGCAATGAAATGCTCTATCAAAAGTATACTTACATGTTTAGCCAAACAAGTAATTTAACCCTGTGTTTGTGGCATCAGAATTCATTTGCTATGGAGCTACAAACCTCTTTATTACAAATGACAGAATGAAAACTGGTGTGAGGATATAGGAGTGGAAGTGTTGCCTAGTGGGTCTTTTGTGAGCATGTGATGATCTGGGGTCAAGTTCCCCGGCTCTGGCCAGCACAAGGACTTTTGCAGCAGAATATTGAATCACTGTGATATTTGGCACACAAGCAGCCAGACCTGGAGAGAACTGCAACAGTGTCTGGGCACTCCTCAGGTTAGAGATACTGCAGTGGCAGAATTCCAGCCAGAAAAAAAGCTGAAAGGATCTCAGGCAGAGTGTGTGAGACCTGTCAGGCCAATGGCACCGTACAATATATATATGGCACTATATAATAAAAACATGGGAGACCTTTGATGTCTTGCTTTGGATTCAGCTCTTCATATCTATAAGCAATGAATTAATTTTACCAGTCTTTGGTCATTTGCAAAGCTGAAGGTCTGAGCCAGTCATGCTTCACCTGTCTTTATAGCCAGTGAAGTCAACAGATGATTTTGGGACATGACTCACTAGGCCTGCTTTGGATGTCTTCTTCAGAATTAGGTAAATTGTACAACTCATTGACTATAAAGAGAGGAAAGTGACCATTTCATAGACATCTGCACTGTAAACCCCTGAAGTCATGCAAGATTAAATTTTTCCTGTGTGAAGTTAACAAGCAGTCAGTGAGCAGAGTTTACAGACAGGTTTGACTAATTTGAACAAAGAGAGGGGAAATAATAATGCTTTCAAAGGGTTAATTGCCCAACAACAGTGTCAAACTATTGCACCATAAGCTTGCAAGGAAGTAGGATTTAGCCTCGGCAAGTATGAATTTGGACCCCCATTTCTATTGGCTCTATTATTCTTTATTTGGGAACAGCTGCTGGACAGGATATGGTGCAATCACTTGGAAATATCACATTTTGAAATATACCATTCAAAAATAACAGAAGCACTTACTAACTCCTGTGCCAAAAAAAAAGGAGATAGACTAGACTAGACTAGACTAGAAAGAGAACAGATTACTTCAGTTGGAAGGGACATACAGCAATCAGAGACAAAATTTTAACAAAAGAGTTCCTAGTGCATATAAGGGGCATGTTATGAGATACTAATGTTATGATAATAATATGATATGATATGATATGATATGATATGATATGATATGATAATAATATGTTATAAGATATAAATCAAAGGAGGCATCACTTAGACATTTGGTGGCAGTTCATGTCCTTTCAGTCCCTGGTAACAATGCTGCTAGTGGTGGCTGCAGTCACCAGTGATTTCCTTCAGGTCACTCTAATATTCAGTAGTCAGAGCTGGCATATGTTTTTGTTTTCACAAACCTTGTAAGGATGTTTATGTGGTCTTACCGAGATGCTTACATTCATGGAATAGAATAAGCAAATATAAGTATTTGAGAATTATTCTAGACTAAAAGACCAAAATCAGAAGGAAAAATTAAGCCAAAAGATTTTTCATCAAGGAGGACAATTCAGCCATATAGACAGGCAAGAAGTATTTGAGTATTCATCCTGGTTGGCCTGAACTGTGAAGGTGTGAGTGACACTCACAAAGCCCTTTGCCACAACTCAGGGGTTGTAGTTCAGAATCACCTGGTGTTACTGTCACTGTAGCTGTGACATATTGTGAAGGTAAAAAAACATGCTTTATGGCAGCTAATTAAGATGTCTATTTAGCACACATCCTATCTTTTCCATGAACATAGATGGCTTTTATTAATGTCCAAAAATATAATCACTTTTGTGTTTCTTAACTCACTGTTCCCACTTTTGGGAACATGTGAATGAAGTATTCTACTTCTGCCTGCTAAGCTTAAGGCTACAGTAACATCCAAGCAAGCAGTTTTAATTATTCCACTTTAGCCAGAAACAAAAAGTAATGTGATAAAATGTAGAAATGAGGGAACAAAATGAGGATCTCTGTAAAACAGTGAAATATTTAATCTATTTTTCAGAAATTAATATGGAAAAGCAACACTCTGAGATGGTTTTGGACATTTTTGTATAGGCCTCCCACCCCCTTTTATTTTGCAGATATACATGTACAAGAGGTTGAAAAATTCTTCTATTTACATCTAACAGCTCAATCATTTCCAGGTATCTGTAAAATATGTAGATGTCATGATCTGAAAATTAAGTATATGAAGCAGGGGGTTTTGTAGTAATCAAATTTTTAATTACACAAACAACCTTTTCTTAGATGATAGGTCTTAAAGAAACTAACTTCTGGAAAAATCCCTGACTATATTCAGCAGGAATGATCCTGTGATTGTTTATCACACTCAGCTTTTTACTGGAAGATTGTGTTGCAGGGAGATGCATTTAGCCTGAACTCCCTTTGTGGTTATGCCATTCCAAAATGATGTGATATCCATTAAGGGAAGCACAAGAAGTGATTGCACAGGATTTTGTCTCTTTCCCTGGGTGCTAAGCAGTGTGATTTAAAATCTTATTGTAAACCTTGGCTAGAGGGCCTTCCAACTAACAAAGGAGTCACAGAACTGAAAGCACAAATAAGCCCAGAACAGGCAGAGATAAAAGGCAGTTTCTGCTATCAGAATCAGAAGAGAGGAAGACACAAGACAAGAAAGGTTTGTATAAAATTACAAACATGCAAGCAAAACCAGCACTGGCACTGACAGCCTTAAATGTGCTCAACTTTATAAAAAACCTAATGGTGATACTGCTGTGAAAGAACACTTTGTGTACTGAGTATATTCAGCAAGCATTTCCTGAAGTGTCTGAAAGCCAAGCTTCATTCTGCAGCATCCCATTAGACCTTCAGTCCACAAATTCAGTGTCAGGAGTGCATGTGCTGGAGGATTAGTAAACCCAGCAGGGCCAGAAACAGTGACAAAACTTCCTTCTTTCACACAATTTGGCTATACTAGGGGGGAAGAAAAAAAAAAAAAAAGAAAAAGCTATGGAAATCGTTTATTTTGTTAGTTGTGATCCAAACAGGAGGAGAAACTTCTGGGATATTCAAAGCCAAGGGTAGCTACCTGACAAAGGCAAAAATGGTGACAGAAACCTGTGAGTGAGTCCATTGTAGGAGACACTTGGTGCAGATACTGGCATATTTGGACTGTATTGTATAAATTTCACCTCATCTGCAGGACATTAGCATTTCAAGGGATTTGGTACAATATCTGCACAGATGATATTTCAGGGAAAGGTGTGTGAATTATTGGAAGAGTGACAGATACTGAATTCCTGTCAATGGGGCTCTAGGAACATGAAAAACAAACCCCATGGTATTCATATGATTCAGCTGGTATAACTTGAAATTGGTTCACAGCAATGGCAAGAGACTGTGTAGAAAACATCCTTTGATCATGTTTTAGAGAAGAGAAACATCACAACTGAACTGCAAAGAAAAATAACCAAGACAAGTGATGTACTTTCATAAAAGACACTTGGCTTGTGTCACTTTGAAATTACTTTGATGAAAGGAGAAAAACAATGATTTCTGAAGAGTATCAGAGACAGTAGTGCAGGGATCCTCCTGACAGATGTGACAATGTGGGTGGAGCATCTATCCAGGACTTAGGACAAGCACTATATAATATACAATTATATAATTAACAATGTTATTGCTATTGCTGTATCAAGGCTGCCCAGAGATGTGGTTGATGCCCCATCCCTGGAAACATTCAAGGTTGGACAGGACTCTGAACAACCTGATCTAGTAGAAGATGTCCCTGCTTATTGCAGGGGTTGGACTAGATGAGATTTAAAGTTTCCTTCCATCCCAAACCATCCTACAATTCTATGAATAAGACAGAAGAGTGCTCATGTCTGTTACAGGAAAAGATTAAATCCCGAGTTGCAAACTCCAGGGCCTTGGTGCTAGGGCAGACATCCCTTTGATACCTAATCCAGGATCAGAGATTCCTGTATTTCCATAGAACCTAGTAGATGTTCTTTCCCCAGCTATTCCCTGCTCTATTGTCTGTTTCACTTCTAGGAAGACACAGGGGAGATTCTTTTTGACAGGAATTTAAAATTTTATTTGAGGATTTGGTTTGGTTTTTGTCCTGACCTGAGCCAACAGACATTTTTCCCCCCAAGATTTTTGACTTTAAACTCTTTTTTTTTTTTTGGATTATATATTGTCTATCCCATGAAATGAAATGCCTGTCATCCTGTCAGCAGTGCTTCTGGAAAAAATGAATGATTACCAAATCACTTTGTTCTGGTTAATTCTAGCCCAGTTAGATTTCGGGGGTGACATTATGTCTGTCTTACATTCTTTGTTTCTGCTCTGCATATTCTCGCCTGGAAATGTAGATCAGGCAATCATTTTGACAGGCAGGCAGGTGGTACTATTACATTGGCAGTACCAAATCTGTCACGTTAATGTGCTCTCAGATTGAAATAGCTACACTTTCCCTCACTGGTTGAAGTTTGTATGGTAGCAGAGCACGTCTCCCTCCATGGTTTAAAACAATGTCCTGTCTTATGATTGCTGCCTTGTTCCTACATTGGCTCATGGACTAGAATACTGAAACTTGATGCATTTAATTCTGTGACTAATAATGAAATGGAGAGCTGTAAGGCAACTCTGCAAAGAATCTAAAAGGAAATTGTTCTGGCCCAGCTGCTGCATTAGTGACTCATTTATCCATCAAAAAACAATTGAGGTGTCCTGGAAACACCCATTTGAGGTGCCCATGTAGAGCTGTCTGATAAGACACAAGAGGTGCGAGGGGCCTGTGGCCTTAAGGATTAGCAGGGGACAGTCCAGAGGGGTGGATACCTACGGGCATCTCCAATGACACCAGGCTCCTGTACATGGGCAGCTGGATCAGGCAGAGGTGAACACAGCCACGGGAATCTGTAAAAAGGCTTATTCAACCTGGACTACCTTTTGGGTTGCTGTGTGGCTCTCCAGACTAACACTCCATCAGGTATTTTCTGGCATGTCCTGTGGTAACTGAGACACCCATGTGGGCAGGCAGACACAACACAGGAGCCATGAGAGACCAAAGATTTTCTGGAATGGGGATGGGGTAGGCATGTCAAATAGCACAGGACACCTGACCTGTTTTGCCCTTACTGTATTGACACACAGATCTCCTGGCTACCCTTGGGCACACAGAAGAGTCTGCAGGAAGGAACTGAGTATTGCTCTCTTTTGGCTTCCTCACAGTGGTTTCACTCGGTAGCAGAAGAGAAAAACACCAAACAGTGAGTTGCAGAAAACCGGTTCAGATTAATCATTCAGATTAATTCAGGATGTTTTCCTTTTCCTTAACGCAAAAATAATGTGAAATTAAAAATAACATTTGGTTCTTCTTTTGGACAGCTTTTTAAGAAAAAGGCATACGGCAGTGACATTTTTAAAAAATATGGTTCTGGCTTGTTTTTCAGCCTTGAATCCAATGAAATGATGAGATGGACTTTTAAATGAGGGTGATTCTTTGCAAATTAAAGAGGAAATAAGAAATCTTAAGAATTCAAACTTTTTTAAAAATGCTAAGTTAAATATCAAAATGTGGCTGAATCCTTAGCCCCAAGAAGTGAGTGTTCTATAAACTCCCCCCGAAAAGATTTTCTAGACATTCTAAAATATTTGTCACCATTTATTGATGTCCTGAAGTGCCCCAGTGCCCTAGCTGTACTTGCATAATTTGTTCTTAATTTGTTTTGCTTGCTCCTAGGCTTATCATTTGTGAATAGCAGTAAAACTGAGCAAACTGTATGGCTGTAATTTTGTATTCTGGCCTGCCACCTTAGTGTATTGAAGGAATTAGAAGTTCATTCAGCATCTTATAGAACAGCTATCAATGCTTCACACACCTTTAGTATTTGATTAGTATTTCTCAAGGAAATAAAAGGATTTAACTTAATGTACTATGCTAGTAAAATGTTTCAGGTTTTACTTACAAAAAATACTTATTTCAGGAAAAAGACATGGTAAATTAGTACATTTTCACATTCAGGTGGGATTCTCATTTATAACTCACAGCTTTTGTAAATACTTCATATCTTTAAACAAATAGCATGGTGAATCTGTAATCATGTTGCTGGAGAGATCCCTTTGAGAGAACAAAATCAGTCAGGTTTACCCTTAGTATTCCACCCATCACTTTCACTACACCAACTCTAGGTACTCTAAGTACTGAGATTTTCTCCTTATAGGTGAGGAAGCATGCTATCTTAAAACTTTAATAGCTGCAAAATTAGGTTTTATTATCACTTCAGTTCATCCAATACTTCCTTTCTCTGATTTTATCCGTAAGTCACTTTGAAGCCAGTTGGTACAAGCACTGATGTTTGGCAATTGCTAAACATGGATCATTTCAGCTCTGATTCATCATAACTAATTCAGCTGAGGTATCTAATCTGGGAACCTGGTTGCCTGAGGGTCTCTCTATAATTTATGAACCTAATAATTGCTAAGAGGTGAGATGAATCAAAGCCTAATTACATAGATGTGAAGCTTTCACATTTAATATAGGTAGAACAAGGAAAAATAAAGGAAAAAAGAAATTAAAACTCCCAAAGTAAATTCACCTCTGAAGACCGGTATTAGTGAACGAGTTTTCATTATGCCAGCAAATCAGTGTCTTCAACAAATAACATCAGCTCCTTCCACTCTCCTTCCACAGCCAGTAGCAGCCAGTTTTAATCATTCATGTCACTGCAGTCACTAACAGCTCTCCCTCTCCTTCAAGTTTTCCCTTCTCTTTTCAGCTTCCTCATTTTCTTCAGCTGTTTTATGTCCCTGCCTAAACACGTCACGCCAGATCAAGAGGTAACCAAAACCCAGACGCAGCGTGACTACTTGTATGCCGATGAGCCTAACGCTTGTTCCCAGGGCTGGTGAAGGTCTCAGATCTTGCAGTAGGTGTCTCAGTTCCCCAGGCAGTTCCTGGGACAGGCTGGTTCACCCCCAAAGCGCAGAGATGCTGCCCTAGCAATCCTTCCATGGACTTCACGGTGGCCATGGGTGTAAAAGTGACCACTTCTTTTCCCCAGGGTTGGGATTAACAAGCAGAGAGATGGCTTTCGCGTTCGAACTTAGGATGTTTATTTTTTCTTATCGATATTACATTCTCACAGACAGTGAGCACTTCTACACACTGATCTAACAAATGGTGACCTAGGGCTCTGTCCACAAGGACTTTTAAGCATAAGCTATCCAATTATCAAATTCCAACTAATTTATTTTTACTTTTAACCCAATAACCAGCCACCCGTGTTCCGCACTGCATACTTTTCTATCCAGTCACCCAATATTACTAAAATACACAAAGAGGGGGCTGAAGGAACAAGGCAGGTTAATGCCCTAAAAACTCCATCTTGTCGTATATATATTATTATATTCTAAAACCTTAAAGTCTAAGTTTTCCACCAGATGATACAACACATTTCTGTTTAAACTACACACTCACAGTTTCAGTCGTATCTATTAAGTTTGGTAGCCTTTTTCCATGGCCTCAGGTCAAACAGAGTGTTTTCTTGTGGGTCTGTGCCTGTCAGCACAGAAAGCATGAAATTCTCCATGTCCAGGGTTCCAACACATGGGTATCCTCAGTGTGTGAGAGACAAAGCAAATGAAAAACATCCTATCAACTCCATGGGACCCAGGCGAAGCTGTGCTCTCACATGCCCAGAAGGGAGGGATCCTGACAGTCACCAGGACAGGGGGAAGCCTTGTTTTTCAGCCCATAATCTCTGCCTGTTGTAAACCACACAAAATTTTGAAATAAATTTCCCCTCTCCCCTAAGCCCTGCCCACAGCTCCCTCTTCTCACTTTCTGTCCTTCTGCCTTTGATTCTGTGCAGCCTCCTGCCTCACCTCTGGCAGCAAAGGTGCAGTACATTCACAGATTGCAGGCACAGAAGAGCTCACACTCCATAATTTAAAAAGAGATTTCAGAAAGCTCAAAATCCCCCCAAATCTTTTAATGACAAAAAGGTATTTTCAGGTAGCAAGTGAATTTGCTTTCCAAGAAGAAACCTGTAAAATAAAATATGTATTACAGCAAGTACCTAATGATTCAATTTATTACTGAGAGTTAATTTCACGTTTCAATATTACTGCTTGGTGCTTTTTTCCCTAGTTTTAGAAATTACACAGGACCTGGTTAATTTTTTCAAACTGCAGCAAGGTGTGTTACTGTAGTCACTGCAAAAGAAAACTACACAAGACTAAGTAGTTGTTCAAGTAAAATTTTCCTTAGTTTTAATTAAAAACAAACTAATTACAAAGTAAAAGAGAAATATGGATTTTTATTTTTTTTTTTAAATTAAAGACTCTGGGATTTCTTATTCACAGAGAAATGCTACATGTACAAATTTAACATGTTTTGCTTCTTCTGTCACTGTGATTGACGCAGCCCCAGTTCCTGTTCCTCACTGGTATGATGATACCACATGAATAACACCAATGAGCATTTTGCATTTCTTAAGCTGTAGAATATCTATTCACGTTCATGATCTTCCTTTTCTTATCCTGTGTGTTATATGAGACATAGCTGAATATACATATATAAAAATTGATACCCTATGCAAGATACTTAATTATTTATACTTTAATTAATATAACCAATATATTTTCATGTTAATATTTTGCTTGGGTTTCCAGCAAAGGGGAAGCCCATTCTGAAAGAGGAATTGATTCAACAAGAGAAAATATCTGTATGCTGAGGTACAGGCAGACTATATTGTGTCTGCTTCGTGATCAGATTGCAAGTCCCAGGATTGAGTGGAGTTTAAAAAGCACCCTGGTGCTCATGATCTGATCACAAGGCAAAAATAATACAGTAGGCTTGTTTCTTATTCAGTTTGTTGAAACAAGTGATTGTGACAATTGCCAAAATGTGCCATGTGACTACGCATACAATAATGCAATTAATCGTAAAGAATAATTCCTTAACAATAGCACAGCTGTCCTGATGAGGCTTTATACATCGAGACAAATCCTGTGTTGAGGACTGAGAGCCACACATATTCAAAAGGGTTTTGTTGCCTTATTTGAATACATCCTATTTCTTACAGTACAGTGAGCACATCACATTCCAGGAAGGTGAGATTAGTTAAGGCATTAATGTGATTGCCTCCAACATCCCTGGAAAACAATAAGGAAAGTGGTTTTATTCATGTGTTGTGTAATAGTTTTGCAGGAGGGAGCTTAAGGTCTGAGCTAGTCTTTTATTCTGACTTTCCTTTATCTGTTTATTAAAAAAATAGCCTGAATTTATTACGTAGTTTTGAATATGAACGTAAATACCAAATAAAGCAAATTATACCTTGTTATTTTGTGTTATTTGTCTCTATTTATGGCTTAACTCACCAGTCTTCTCAGCAATAATAGACTGATATATTGGCATTTCTGATGTGTAATTTGTGTACCAAGATAAACAGAGACCACTAGGTGGAGATTTTACATTGCAGTGTATATTTGTATATTCTAGATTATACTTAAACTGGTTTAATTTTCCTTGATAAACCAAAGTGAAGGCAGAATTTTGCTAAACTCATGCCAGTCATAAAAACAAGCAGCTCTAAAGGTTCATGCTGGCAAAGAACTGGTATTTTTCAGACAGCCAGCTGAAACACTTTGAGGTTCAACTTTGGTGATGTTATACATTTTTTAAAATGTCACACCTTTAAAAGTGTCTTGATCTAATGGAATAAAGAGATTAAGGATTTTTATCTTCACAGAAAAAGATATATTAATTTATCAAATAAAACTTTTGCATCATTTAATTATATTCAGTCAATAAGAGACATTTGACTACAGATCTTCTTAGGAAAAATCTCAAGTGTACTGTTTATCATTGATCTTCATAAATTAAATTGTGGTTAGAAAATAGGATGTTTTTACATGCTTGATAACACAATATGTAAGTGTAAGCAATATGCAAATGTAAACTTTTGAGAGAATCCAAGATTAGGTTTAGTTACATTGCTTTGAAATGTAAAGTAAGTTTCTGTAAAACTACACAAGAAAAGGGTTTTTTTTAATTGCCAGCAGCACGACATAGCAAAAATAGTGATATTTGATACTAACTCATTAATGTATTTCATTTACAGGCAATAGATTCATTGATTGACTGAGAAATACGGCTAAATTGAACAGCTCAAACCCTTTCTCCCCGTGTTTATTAAATTATTTACATTCTCTGTATGGTTACTGTAGGTTTTCCATCCATGCTATGACCTTCTTTTCCCTGCTGTGGGTTCCTATGGGAGCTAGTAAGGCTGGAAAGGTATTTCAGCTCCTCCTCCCTCCATTGCTTCAGTGCTCATTCAGTGGAGCCTGGACCAAAGGCTGCTGGTGCCAACTCTGATGCCAGCAGCTGCCTGCCTTCAGCTCAGCTGAGTCAATGTATCATTAAAGACACAAAGTTGTTAATTTTCTTTGCCGTGAGCCAAAGGACTAGCAGCAAAACCTTAATTTTCTTCTAGAAAATCAAATAATGTATTTCCCTTGGTACTGTTAGAAACAGCTTTTATGAGAAATCAAGACTGTACTTTTCAGGTGCTGGTTTCCTTGATGGGAGCAATGGAAAATGCTAACATCTCCCTCCCACACACTGTAAGCTCTGCCATATATGTAATTTTCTGTTACAGTCATAACAGTGATAGCTGAATGGGAAATTTTCCAAGTATAAAATGCTATTTCAGTGTTCTAAAAGGAGATGCTAGGTGTCTGCTGGTTGCATCCAAGGATTTGCAGTTTAGATCATGAGGTCCCAGTAGACCTTTTGAGAAAAGAGAAATGAAAATAGATATAGATAATTCTAACCAATTTTGCAACTTAAGGAATGTTCTTTAGTTTTAGCAGAAACACAGTAAAGATACTCCTAGCATGGAAGATGCCTCTAAGAAACCCAATTTTGATCCTGATGACGTGGTTAACATGGAGGATTGACAAGGGTGATTCTTTCATTAAGATGTTTGAAGGTCTTAAAGAAAGAAAAGATCATGGAGGAAAAAATATAAAGATGGTTTAATGGTGAGCATGGTGGTGGTGCCGGGTTGATGGTTGGACTTCATGATGTTAAAGGTTTTATCCAACTGTTATGCTTCTATGAAAAGTTCTATGAAAAGTTACTTGGATATTGAACAACATCAATATGAAAATATGCAAGAATAATACTTGCTCCCCTCCTCCAAAAAAACCAAACAACCAAAAAGCCCACAAAAACCAGAAACAAACAAACAAAACCCAAAAAACATCCCCCCCAAAAAAACGCCACAAACAAACAAACAAACAAACAAACAAAAAACCCTGGTAAATAATGTAGTGAGGAGCCCAAAACTGAACACAGGATTCAAGGTGCAGCGCCTCAACAGTGCTGAGTACAGGGGAAATGTCATTTGCAGACACAACTTCAGTGCCTGTTCCTTTCTTTTTAAATCAATGGCATAAGCAGACGCAGTGCTGGTGGTGCAGAAACAAACACATCACAGGTGGTGAATGGGGCTTTCACAGGCAGGGAGAAAGTGGGAGCTCACAGCCTTTTCAACTTGTGTAGATCTCCAAGTAACCCAGGTTTAAAACTAGTGAGACATTTACGCCTGAGATACCTGTTGAGAAAATCATACAACATGGAAAACAGGAAGGCACCACACAGATTGAAAAAAAATGAATTAGCGGGCTGTGACATGATTGACTACAAAGGATGATGAAAAATGCTACAAGGAAACATCAATGACATCAAAATAGTGTCCTTGCAATGAGCATTAGAAATCTGGTCGTATGGTTTCATGTTTTTATTTAATTCCTGTTATTGTACTGTTGTGAGGAAAAACCCTGTCATTCTCAGGTCTCATCTGGAGGATCTGGGAAATGATATCAGGTTTTTCTCGGGAGTTGCTTAAGCAATCCCCTTTCTCACCGCAAAATCCAGTTCATTTGGGTCACGTCTGGAAACAGCGTTTGAACACAGGGTGTTTGAGGTCTTTGTCACTGACAACAGTTGCTAGTCCTGGCTCTCATCTTCCTCAAAGGACAACACTGGAAAGGGAACAGTGTTCAAAACAGCAAGAAGGGGAGTGCTTCTTACACTCCAAGAAGTCATGTTTTCAAGTGCCAGTGGAAGGACCTGAGTATTTATAATAAAAAAAAGTCTCATGACAAAATGAGGTGTTTCTTAGACAGACTTATTTTTTGTTTAGTTATTTTTTCTGTGGCAGGGAGCAAGATTAGATCTCCGTGTATTGCACACAAAACTGCCTGCACCTGTGCACATCTGGCATATCTGACCAACATGATCAAAGCAAGAATATCAAAGGCAAATGCTGCTCTATATTGTTAAAAAGGTGATCACAAAAGTGACTGTATGTTGATTTTGTTCAGTGTATATATTCCAGGACTCATGTAACAATGTAAGAAACTCATATAATAATTAAAGAAACACTTTCTTTACCTTTATACACTTGCTGGAAACTTCATCTGGGAAAAAATGTATCTGGTTGAGTGACCTGAAGGTAGTTGGTACCTCATGTTAAAATTAGTTCTTAACTAGTCAGTGTTGCAACAGTCGAAAATCAGACCTTACAGCTGAGTGAGCTGACACAGGGTCAGAGACAGGAAAGGACTTTGGGCACGTTTGGTTTGCATTATGCAAGGTGCAGTACATTGGGTGACTCACCTTGCCTGTGAAGCCCAGGTAATCTCAGCTTCTTTGTCATCAGTCCTTATTGGTTAAACTCTGAGGTGAAGTTTGAGTGGCCTCCTGGGATTGGAAGATGCTGGGAAATGACAGGCACCTGTTTGGTCCTTTTGGGAATTAAATGTACTCAACTACTTTGAACAAACTAGGTGAAGGCCAGGCAACTTCATTGCTGAGTTTTGATACTGGCATCTTTTAACTGTTTTCCTTTGGAGAGACAGATAGGTCTTCAAGAATTTGTCATATTTACAAGTATTCTGCCATACATAAATTTTGACAGCTTTTTAGGACTGAACTGACAAAATTAAATAGGGACCTGTCAGTCATCATTAAGAATCAATAATCCTGAAATTCCTGATTTGGTAATTTCAGCAATATTTGGTGGGTGCTCATTACCCCACTGCTGGCTGCACAACTGGTGATCTTCAGTGAGTGGCCTGGGGCTGTCAGGCTTTAAGCAGTAGGACTGACAAGCCCCAGGAGCATCCAGCTCACCTAATTGCAAACATCTACACTTCAAAAGGCACATCTCTGCTCACACCCTAAGCTCTCTTTGAAGGACAGACATAAACACGTCCTGTGTGCAATCCTTATGACCTGTGTTAGCTGGCTAGTTTACCCTGCTGACACATATATTTTGTCAGATGAATTCCACACTGAAGTGAGCCTTGCAGCAAAATGCTCACAGCATTCACTACATTGTAGTAAATCACCTAATAAATATCTGTAGTAGCTCAACATTTTCTGCAGTCACGTAAAACAGAGTGTGTTTAGGATCTCTTTGCTGGTAAAACAGGCTCCTTTAGGCTGGAGACCAAAGGGAACTCTACTCACAGCAGAGGGTTACAGTACTTGAAACAAGTGGAACTGAATAAACTGTTCTGTTTCCATGCAGCTGCAAACTTCTGGGTATTGGTGGAGGCCTGGGAAAAGGAATTCTTGAGGGAATGTCTTACACATGACTCACCTAGTTTGTCTGATCACATGCAGAGTAATTTTGTGACCTCTTTTTAGAAAGGGATTGGACACCTAGTTGCAACAGCCCCAAATTAGCTTGGTAAGGTTCTTTCATCAGGAAGGCTGTAAAACACCGATGCTGTGCTTCCTAGGACTGCAGTGATTTACATTAATCGAAGGAAAATGTAAGTAACACTTCAATCGAGTTTAATATCCTATGTCCATATGCTACAATAAGGGTAACTGAAACAAAACATGTATTTGACGTACACATAAATTTATATATGTGTACAAATCACAGAATCATGGAATGCTCTGAGTTGGAAGGGACTTGCAAAGGGGGATAAGGTCCAATTCATCCTCAAATCCAACTCTTAAGCAAATAGCCCCCAGTGGTGTTGAGCCTGCAGCCTTGGCATTATTAGCCCCGTGCTGTGACCTACTGAGCTCATAACGAAAACATCTGAGAAGCTGCCGACAGAACAATTTCCACTAGAGACTGCAGATGTGTTTAAGTCACTCAGCTTCTCTGAGAAATTGGATGCTTTGATTTTAGTGCAGACCAGAGGGAAAACAGCATCTAAACTTGCCTCTTGCTTGCCAAGACACTTTCCTTGCTTTCTTGGATTTAAGGGAAGGGCTTTTGTGGGGCCTCAGCCTGGCAGCCCATCTGAAGAGCTGTCCCAGTGCTGTAATAACTTGACTGAGCTGAGGGTTTTGGGTTTATGAATCCTAATAAATAGGCAGGAAGAAATATTTTAGAAGGGATCAACACAAAACATTTCAAGATTTTTTTTTTTTTAACATTTCATAGAGAATTCTTTCTTTTTTCTTTTTCTCCAGGGTGCTGTAAAATCAACACCCACATTCCAAAGGTTTCCAGGAATGTAATTACCATTTTCTTGCAAGTTTGTAAAGCTGCAACCTGGTACTAACAACTGAGCTCTTCATTGCATTACCCTGCAATACTCTGATATGCATAAAAAAAACCTGTGGGAAAGTAAAGAAGTTCCCTAAGAACATCTAAAATGTCAGATATCTCCATAATTTTTCTTCATAATTAATCACTCAGTGAAAATCCTTAGAAGTGTAAAATAGTTCAAGGGTGTTAATAAGGACATTAGGATTAAGTTGGAATTTTGATAAATCAAGATAATTAGGCTTTCCCTAAACCATATCAAAGATACATGCCCTTCCACTTTATTTCCTTTAAAAGGTACTAATGCTTTTCATTGGTAAATAATCTATTGATTATGATGAATAATCAGAATATGGATGCTGATTTTTCTGTGGGATACCTGTGTTTTCTTATACAGGATGCAAATTTTTTATTGTCTTTTCTGCTGATTGTGAGTAGCAATTATAAAACCAAATTAAGAAATCTCACTTAAATTGACTATGAGAAGTTTCCTAGACTATAGTCAGGGTAGTGAGATAGACAAATAGAGAAATCTAACGTTGATGCAAAATACTATTAGAAGATGAGTTTCTAAAAATAACTGAATGCTAAAATAGAATGATTTATGTAGTCAAGAATCTCATACTGTAGTACATTGTATATCACGGAGAGTTAGAAATTGTTTATAATGAAAATATTTGCATGATAATGGAAACGTTCTAGGACAGGACTAAAAGTCAAAAAGTGACAGTAAAAGCCAGAAAATTTGCATCCATTTCAGTAAATGAATATGTTTGGTGATCTCAAATTTTGGGCAAAACCATTGAGATGATGAGAACAGGTCATGACTGGACCAGATAAATGTAGAGCCAATTGCTCAAGTTGAGATTTGACAGAAGAGAATTTTTTTTAAAAATGGATTGGTAGAAGGTAGAAATCTTTCTTATGTATGGACGCTATCAGTCTTTGAGGAATCCCTGTTAGGACACCAGAGTGCAGTGTGCACTTGACCTCTGGGTGAACTATAAACAGGAAGGTGCAATGTGGAAAGTCATAAACACAAATAAGGTCATCTGAAGATAGAAGCTGAGAGATGATGGTAAACAGGAAAGAGGCACAGAAGGATGATTTGAAATACCCAGGACAAGAAAAGGAAGTGAAAGATATGTAAGAACTTCACTAGAAGGAAGATACAAAGCAGGAGATGGCAGTGAAGTTGACACATTATCTTCTGACCCAACATGTTTCAGAGTCACAGATGTCAAATGTAACGTAGAGAGCATCATACTTAAAAATAGGGATCCTTTCCTAGCCAGCACTGGTCTCATTGATCTGACTTCCTCATTGTTGTTTGGATTGAGAGTTGGCATGGAGATCAATGAGACACCAAGCACATATGTGCATATGCACATGTACCAACGTAAGTGTATAACTAAGACACCAAAAATGATTGAAATCATCACAGAATATGAATTCTTTATCTCTACTGGTAAGAAACCCTACTGAGCATAAGTACCCCTATTTGTGTGTGGGAGTTCACGCATCCAGTCTAAAGGATTCAGCGCTCTGATATTCAGTGATTACCCACTGTCCACAGCAGAGGATAATATAGCAGGGATTTTGTAGGCATACCATAGCTGGAGTTTATCTGAGGCATGCTTTTACAGACCCTGTCAGTTTTCTTTGCATAGTGTAATTTCCCCATTCATTAAAGTAAAGAAAATATTCAATTATGTTGAAACCCCCAGACTTGTCAGGCTTGTGCATCATCTGCTGACTATTAGCAATAAGAGTGTGTATTAAGCTGGAGGAGCACATCTCACAACCTCATTTTTTCTTGTACTTAACAGATGTTGGAATGCTCACCACAGTTCTCTTCATCAGCCCCATTCCCACAGTCATTTATGCTATCACAGTGAAATGCCCATGGGAGGCATGTCGTATGATTCCTGCATGGAAAATAACCCTTTTGGCAGACACTTCCAACAGAAATTTTCATCAGCCAAGTTTTGCATCAGCCAGGATTCTGAGAAAACACGAGAAGACATTTCCTCTGTAGCTGATTAAGTTTCAAATTAGAAAGGCCTGATAAAACTACAAAGACCACATTTGAATACTTCATTTTTACATTAAAATGCATTGTGTGTCATTATAATTCAGCTTTTTGCATTACAGTGTCAGCCACAAATGGCTTACCACCACTGAAAATCAATGCACTTTCCTGGTAGATTGATTCCTTGGAAGTGTAACCATTAAGTAGCAGAACCCTGTGGCATGGCTGGGGATGGACAGGGATGTAGGATCATGGCTGGGGAAAATGGAAGTCTCATGTGAAGAGAAAAATTCCAGCATGTGTAAAGCAGCTTTGCATGCTGAAGGCAGCTGGGGAGCAAGGAAGTGTTCACCTACACATCAGAGATGTACAACTACATAGAACACCTACTGCACACAATTGCAATAGAATAGTTGAACAATTGTCAAGTCAAATCGTAATACAAATCTTCAGAGTCGGACTCAGTTTCATGGCTTTCCTTTTTTGCAATAGTGAGATTATATTTATAGTCTTGAAAATCACTCATTTATACAAGATGTTCAAAGCAAGGAAAAAGCTTTTATTTCCTCTTTTGGTGCACATCATGAGTTACTGGCTTTCTGTAGAACATTTGTAGGAAATCTGCTCTATTTTTTCATTACATGTATGGAGCATATGCTCACTTGTAAAAAAATTCTTCCTTTTCAAAAGATTACAGGAACAAAGAAAAAACAATGAAAGTATGTTAAAACTAGAAAAAAAAAACAAACCAGACAAAACAGGACAGTTCTTTGTATAATACAGAGCTGATTCCATTTTTACTCGTTAGCTATGTCTTTCAAAAGAGAAGTTCAAATTTGAAAAAGTATATTTTACTATAATCTTAGTTGAAGAGGTAGAAATGTCTATGAGCTCAGCTTTCAAAGACAGACATTCTGTCTGTAGACACTTGAGATTCCTCTGAAATCTAGACCAGATTAAACACATGGGATAAAATTATGAAAAGGGATAACAGAAACGAAGTGAAGTAATCCAGTTCCTTTGAGATCAATGGGCAGAATCAATAAGGAAGGAAAGAACAAAAGTTCACCTAAATGGTGATCTTCAAAAAGTAAGTTTTAATCTTATCTCAATATGTCCTCATAATACTGCTGGATGCAAAGAATTGTATTTGAGAAGCATATTTGATTCCTATCCCAGGCTTGAGTTCCATTTTCAGTTAGGTTTGGATACTCCAAGATACTCTTTGCCTTGTGAGATTTTTTCTAAAAATCTCTTGCTACAAAACTTGAAGATGGATGCCTATATTAAGACTAGCTGTTCTGAAGGCTTTTGTAGGGATCCACTATGTGAACAGAAATAAGTAGTTTAGACTGGTTAATCTATAGATCTTTGTATATCAGTATTTTAATAAATTAGACTCTTATAGTTTCCTGTTCTCATTGAAGTCCTTATGGTAGTGCCGTTATTTTTAGTTCTAAGACATTTTTTCATGTATTGAATCTTGCACAAAGGTTGGACTGGAAAAAGGTTTCTCCCTGTATTCGTTCAAGGACAGAAAATCTTTCTTTAAAGTACACATGTATGTTCAGTGTAGCCTGACAGCCCTTTTTAAAGAGCTGAGTGTGTCCATGACCTCTTGAGAGAAGCAAAGCTGGAACAGAATGCATGTGGTGTAGCAGAGCTCAGAATGAACCCTGAATCTCTCTTCCCTCTCAGCATTCAGTTAATTGCCCTGTCAGACAAGAAACCAGCTATTATTCAAACAGAAAGGGCTTGCTCTTTTAGTTTTTCTCTTTGAGTCTCTAAATTCATTTTAACTTGTCTTAATTTGCTTTTTCTCAAGCATAGTGCATTTACTGCTCTGAAGGCTGCACGTGTTCCTGACACACTTTCCAGTAATGCTGACACACAAACGACAGTGTCATCTGCTCGGTATCCACATCCATTCCCATCAATGCCTGCAGTATTATGTGGTGCAGGTCCACAAGACTCATGATTTACTACCCCATGAACAGCACTTTGGCTGATGAATAGATATAGATAAAGCAAAAGCTTTCCTTTCAAAGCAATGATTCCCTAAAGGCAGTCTTTTCCTCGCCATTAAATAATAAAATTTAATCTTCAGATTTCTGCCTATGATGAAGCTGTGCCTTGTCTACTTACTACTAGACATTTCCCCTATTCCTCACAATAAATTTCTGAAGGGCAAAAATCAACGAAACGGTTGCATTAAATTCATGCAACATGTGCACAGCTCTCAATCATGTCATCGTTATTCAGTGTTTTAATGAAATAAGTCTATAAATTGATTGCAAATGTGGTATTGCAGACAAGGAGTGTTGGCTCCTTTAGCGACTGTGATTGTAAGGAAAGTTTTGTTTAAAGCAGGAAAACAGATATCTCTTCAAATATCCAATTTGTGCAAAAGCTCTCCATTGCAATGAGACAGATCCAGGATGCCAGCACTGCTTTAAATTGGTTTATTGAAAGCTTCTAGTTGAATCAAGACTGCTTGAAGCCACTGTAACATGTAATTGTGGCACATTTCAGATGATAGCAGAATATCTTTTGATCCTGTTATTACTGATCCCAGGTCACAGTTTACTGACATCCCAGGTGAGACAGTTTACTTAGATTCAGAATCACTGAAATAATACTGACTAAGAGCTCAATGGGGGCACAGCTGTTGTTCACTTATTACGTAAGAAGGAAGGGGAGAAAAGAAAGAAAACAACAAAACAACCAAGTAGAATCATAAGCACTTAGAATGAGTAAAATACTTTGGAAAGTGGAAAAAGAAATCTTTTAATTTCTGGATCCTGTTTCAATAAAGACACACTAAAACATACACAAAATTATTTACCTGTGGGCAGATCAAAATTTTCCTAATGTTTTTTTTTCCCCCATGTGTATTTTCTAGGTGTGAAAATAAAGACTTGGTCTTATATCAGATTTTCCATTAAAAACCCCCCAGCTGAATAGATTTCAACCACAGGATGAAGAGATATTTGATGAACTGTAGGAATTATTATCATAAAATTTTGAAAATTCTGTGTATTGTCAACATGAAACTTCCATGCCTGAATAGTGGAGCAGGATTAAAGAAACCATGCAATTTAGATACCATCCATTTTTGAAATTTATAAAATCTAGAAAAAATGGCACTTTTGTAGGGTTTATGCATAAATATGAAATTTAGTTTCATTTGTTCAAATGTTGCTTTAGGGTTCCTGCATTTGCTATGATGACAGAGTCTTCATCTGCAGTATTCCACAGGAAAACAACATCCCTGAATGCTCTTTTTGAAATAAATGCGTAGTTTAACAGCTTATTCTTTTACCTGGTTGAAAAATGACACACTATAATTCACAGTCAGTAGTTGTACGACATTTAAATAGGATTGATTGTGCCATTTTTAATAGCTGGGGGATTTTTATTGTCGTTGGTTCTCTTATTAAGGACCGGACTGTAAATTCCTTCCTGACACTGAGAAGCAGCTACTCTGAAGAGGTCCTATGGATCCTGTGAACAGTAGTTTGCCATAAAAAGGAAAGGCTTAAAAGTCTGGATTTAAATATTTTATCCATAAATTTGTTACTAAGAGGATTTCTAGGCAGTGACACAAGAAGTCTGAAACTGCTGTTAAAGATACCTTTTCTCTCAGCTACATCAGAAGGTCCTTCAGAGCTTATCAAGTCAGACTGATAAGACTTGTCCAGATGCTGAAGTTTCAGTCACTGGTATTTCAGACACAGTTTGTCCAGCTACCATCAACTACAAAGTTACATCTCTGATTTGAAGAACCTTCTTTCCACTCAGGAGGGTTCCAGTCTTGTTCCTCCAACACGCCCAGAGTGCTCAGGTCTTGGCAAGTGAGGGTAAGTATGTGAGGTTCATTCTGGCTAGAAGTCCTCGTGTCTCAGAGCCTGCTGGGGAGAACTTTTTGGGGAATAAAGGCAAAAGATGGGCGCTGGTCCTGGCCAGCCGTTAGAGGGCAGTGAAACACCGTCTTTTTATTCAGCTGCTCTTTGAAGGTTAACCAGCCCTTCGGGTATCAAAAGGATTTATAACCAAGTGATGTTTTCCACTTTTTTGGGGTGGATTCACATATCCAGGAGTTGTAGAGTGCACACCTGGTGAAGCCTGAACAGCCTGCAATCAATACCCATTTTACGCTACAGATGTTCTCCAGGGAAACATGCAGTGGGTTTCCCAGACATAGCTACGTCCTGTGACATTCCCAAAGCTGCTACACTGAACATGTTCCTTTGTAGACACGTTAAAGAGTAGGAAGCAAGTCAGGAGCTGATCAAGCATTCCCTTTTTCTTCATATTTCTGTACCACTTGGAACACAGTTGTGTGAGGGCTGTGGGACTCATCCATGCAGGAAGTGTCTCTGATTTTTCGTATTTTCTTCCCCACGGTTTTCCCTTGTACCTGTGGTTATTCGAGGCTTTTGAGCAGGAACTGGTTCTGAGCTGCCTTGGAGTGCCCAAATGTCATCTCTAATTCAGAACACCTCTGGAGCAGTCTGAACTTGTCTGGTTTGGCCAAAGGGAACAGAGATCTTACAGTTAAACCAAGATAATTAATGACAAAATTGGTTCAAGCCTTATTGTCAACTATTGATTGGGAGCATATGGAAAAAGGAATATGGAAGAACGGTTAAGTGAATATTCATATTTTTTTTCTAACACTTGAAAATAAGTAGAGATACATTTAATGGTGTAAAAATAGGAAACAAAGTAATATATGCTTTGCTAATAAATTATTTTCAACTCTTGCTTCTTCTAGTCAAAACTGTAGTAATGAAAGCAATATATTAATTTGTGTAATGAAAAAGTGAGTCATTATATGGCTTTTATTAACCACATTGTCTTAATCCAAATGTTGAAAACATAATTAAATAAAGTTTATGTCAAAAATAAAAACTTTACATTAGTAGAGTTTTAGTAACAAAACATGATGAGTTTAACAGAGCTATCTTTAAGTGAAATTCAGTATATTAAATCATTTCACTATTTTGTAACAGGGTGTCTACAGGACAAATTAATATTCTCTATTACTTATTACCTGTTTCTAACAGGCTGACAATGTTGAAAATTTCCTGACAGCAATATGTTTTCTGTTCCGGTATCTTATTTGGATTATATTATAAACTGTCCTCTATGCATTCTTAGGAAAAAAAAACAAGACCTTTTCAGAAGACGAGAAATTGCCATTCATGAACTAATTACAGTGAAAACCATTTGTTCATGCCTTTGTGATGCTTGAGGAATTACTGGGAATAAAAAAAAAATGTTTATTATTGAAAAATAAATTGTGCAGGAACTGGAAAGGCTTAATTCTAGAAATTTTCTGTAAATGAAAAACTGTGACTTCTACTTGTATATGATTATATACAGTGTTTCAATGAAAAATAACTTTTGTCATGGAAGCAATATTTTCGGCAATATTTTCTGAGATTTAAAATGCTCCATCGAATGTTTAATTCTAATTTTAATGTGCTTATACTGAAAGGATTTTCCTCACCAAAATACCACACTGTTTGTTGCAATAGAGCAGTACTTACAAAAACTCAGTTGTTAAGCTAAATACTTATTTTTAAATCTAAAATGTAGGAAATGTATTATGACACTGGTGTGAAGCTTGCTGCTTACAACAATGATTCATTATAAGTACTTTTACTAAAAGCATCATTTCATTCTGTATATGTACATTGGATGAATTTAATAACATCAAAATTTACACTAACCTTGTTGGAAAATTCTGTCGTTTTTCATGTGTTGTGAACATTTTTTCCATAAAATTACGTGTTTTAAAATATTGTAAATGAAAATTTCTTACTGATTCCTTCTTTTAGATGAAATACCTTGATAATTCCTTAATGTGTGAAAAGTTGCTGACTGTGTCCCAAAAAAGCGGTCAGGTTTATAAAGAATTAAGAAAGAAGCAATCTTACCAAGATTGGATTTCTAACCAAGGGACAAAATGGAGCAGCAATAGCATTGCTGACAGTCTGAAGTCAGTAGGATTAGAAGGGAGTAATATGTATATGGCCATTGAGCAGTGCTTAGGGTCTGGTCACCTTTGTAGCTGCTCTCATAAAGAAATCTCCAGTTCAGGTTGGTGTGGCATTGAGCATGTTCACAGCCTGCTGCTTCTCACTCCTAAAGGAGAAATTTGTCACCCATTAGGTGGCTGACAGGTGTTTGAACAGTTCTGTCTGACTTTAGGATTACTACTGCTTCACTACTGATCACTATTGCAATTTGGATTACAGAGACATCAGTTTGATTTTTCAGGTTCAATGCCATCTAAGTATAAATATCCAAATATTTAAACATGTGATCAAGCACTACATGGAGTTGACCTGCTGAAGTCAAGTTGCTCTGTGTCTCAGAGTGATTTCTGAAATTACAGTTTCTCAAAGAAAAATCATTACCCCTTTGTCCTAATTATTATTCTGGAAAGTTAGTATTTTCTGCCCCATGCTATGGCAGACATATATATCCCTCCCTTAATAAAATGCTTTTTTGGGTTTTTTTTCCCAAAAATGAGGATAACAAAGACGTTCATTCAGAAGATCTTTGTCTACACCAAAATCTTCATCTGCAATGTCCTGAACTGGAAAAGCAGAGGCAAAAATTGAACAAACTAAAGGCTCAGCTCAGGCTGGGAAAAAGAGGAATCCAGTCCTTTACCTAGGGTGCCAACAAAGAGAGTGCTCTGGCCAGGGGGCCAGGCACAGTGTGACAGAAATGAGCTCACCTGCAAGAGAGAATGAGCAAAAACAAGGTGCAGGGAGGACACTGGTGCAAAAGCAGTGTGCTGCTCAGGCAGGAGCTGGTTGATGAGCAGCAGGCAGTGAACTCTTTGCAGGCAATGAGCTGTGATGTTCCCCCTAAAAGTGTAGGAAAGTGCTCAGGAGGATCCTTGCAGATGTTGAGGAAGACCCTTGGTAAAAAGGAAGGTAGGGTGTCAGCTGTGGATGTCAAACATATCATACTGAATTCATGAAGCAAACATGAGATCCCTTTTGAGGAAATAAACCTCCAGTATGAGATTTTGAAAACGTTAAAATGGAAACTTGTACCTTTTGGTCAGTCCCCTAACATTTTGCCATCCATCAAGTGATTTTTTAATGTTGCTGGACTGGGGCCACTGCTGTTTCTCATCAGGCTATGAAGAACAGCTACATGTTTCTAATTCTGCTTGTTGCCTGATTAAAACTGGCATCAGGAAAGTGACTGAACTGTCACAGGGAGAAATTGTTTCTCTTCCTGCTTCAATCTCTCAAAACCAGAAAACAGATGTTCCTTTTGTCTTGTCTATTGTCAAGTAGTTCCAAACAAGAAAAGCATCTGTGACATAGGCAGGACTGTAGAGCCCACAACAGTGTAGATGTGGACAGGATATTTTCTTGTGCAGGGTTTCAAAGTTACCAGAGGCAGTTAATTTTGGTCTCCTTTTTTCTCCTTTACTCTGTATTCTCATTGTGTTTTCTCACATAGTATTGTTTGTGGTGTTCTTTAGCTATGACTAGAACTCAATTCAAGGTTCAAGGTTTGAAAGAGAAAGTATCAAAAATGTTGCTTTGCAACTGGTGACTTTTGTTCTCAAATTTGTTTCTGCTACACATTAATTCAACGTAACTCTCTCCAACAATTCCAACAAGCTAGCAGATTTACAGGCAGTGCCTTGTGATTTTTTTCCCATACAACTCCCACCTCTCAGAAGAAAACATGTTTTACCTGTAGTTAAAATCCCCTCTTTTAACATTCACACAATGGAGGTTTTTGGAGTTAATGAGAGCATTATCAGGTCAGCACTCCTTGCAAAAGACATTCCAGAGTGCTGTCATCAGGTACTTTTCTTGTACAGGTCGTACAAGACTGGCCCGAGGCATTCTGTGACATTATGTTGTGTCTTGGTTTACCATTTAATAATTCTTTCCATGTGCAGGGAAGAGTGACTTGTTTTCATCCTTCACTATAGCCTGAGTAATTTCCCCTTAAAAATTGTTTGTTTGCTCCATTCAGCTGTAGCTGCATTTACATAGTATATATTGTTTGAAACACAAAATATAGCCCTATTTTAAGTAAATGGGAAAGTAGAAAAAGACTGTGCTGAAAATTATACATATATGGGTGCTTTCTGAGGGAAAAAAGTTTCTTTTTCATTCATTATTTTCAGGACCTTTTTGTGGGGAACACTTTTTTTTTCTGAGATGCTGAGAATACACCCAAAGAACTTCCTACCAGCCACAGAAGGATAGATTAAAAGCAACTGTTTCCATTAAAGATAGTACAAAATTCTAGAGGAAGCCTTTGTGACATCTGGCAAGAGAACAAGTACACCCCCTGATTCCCTGAATGCTGAAGCAGGTAATTTCTTTGATTGTTTTTGTCTTAGAGGGTTTGGAATGCTCTGTTTCAAACCATGTAATTAATGAAAATAATAAGAAAAAAACAAACTGTTTTGTCCTTCAGATAAAAACAAAAGCAACAGGTTACAAAAGTGAGTTTGTTGCTTGGTCAAGGTGCATGTTCATTTTTGGTATATCCAAGCAAGCTGTAAGAGACATGAGCACATTGTCATAGAAAACTGAAGGCTTTGATGAGATTGTTGCTGATTTGCATGTTGCATTTTATCTTAACACAAACATTCCAACCTGAATTGCTGCTTGACCCCTAAACTAGAATTCCCATGTGCAATGGACCCTGTGACTACAACTCCTGCAATTCCAAATATCAGCATACTGGATGCCTGAGCTTTCCTTCCACTTCCTTCAGGGCAAGGCATTTCCTTGGATGGGCTCCTGGGTTTCAATAGGAGGTCCAACAGCTGCCCCTCAGTGGGTTGCAGGGCATCAGCTGGAGGAGACAGCTTGTTGTTGGGAGTTAAACACAAATTCCAGGCAAGCTCCTTTTAAACTTCTGGTTAATTAATCCAATCAAACTAAATTTGAACACCGGCCTTTTAATTGTCTGGCTTTAATGCATCTGTGTGTCTGAAAATGCACAAAATGCCATCATAAATGAGAGGCAGATGTGCAAAGGCTTTGTGATGCTCCTAACCTGGATTTTCAATATTAAATATAGACCTTTGCAACAATGTTTGTGACAGTCATATCCATAAAAATTCATCAGAATTGCAGGAAAATAGAGCTTGAGGAATTAGAGCTGTCACCTAGCCTGAAAGGAGGAATGAAAGCATTTTGTGATGAATGATTCACGCATCTGTTGGCAGCCTCTCCTTGCCCTCCCCAGTAAGGCTGCAGAGCTGCTGCCTTGCACAAGCCCTGCTGTTTTCCTGGTCATGCAGCAGGAGAAGTCTGGGCTGATCTTGCAGGTGAGGCCTGCCTTTATGTTCAAAATGTTCAAAATCATACTGTTACCCTGTTTTGCCAAGAGACCTTAAGGTAGGGAGCAAAACTGTTAATTCATTTGAAATGCTCAGAGGCACCCAGTGTATGTTGAATTTTTTAATCAGATGCTGTGTTACCAGAATGCTAAGAGCAGGTGAGGTTTTTCCTTAAAGCCAAATTGACCTCATGGTGAACTGTTGCCAGATAAGCCGGTCTGGCCCCTCTCCTCCAATTCCACAGTCACATCCCCTTTACCATCCAGCCCTGGCACAGGACAGCTTCTCTCTGCAAGAGCAGCTTTCTGCTGGTTTAGTTTTTTTCATGTGCTCACTGCTCCTTTGCCAGGCACCAGAAAAGCAAGAGAGGTGGTGGGAACATGAAGCCAGGAACAGGTAGGGGTAGACAGCATTGTTCCCATCAGCAGTCACTGTAAGGTCTCTCTCTGCTCTGGAGATCAAGGTCTATGCTTTTTTTGGTGCATTATCCTGTGCAAAAGGAATGCAAGAAGTCAGAAAATATCCACAAAGAATCAGAGAATAGGATGAACCCAGTGCTGCACTGAAGTCAAAAACTACTGAGCATCAGTTACAGTGAATTCCAACACAAAGATAAGGAAAAAGTTCCCCGTTCACTGCACGGGGGGGAAAAAATGAACTTATATCCTTTGACTGAATTGCTTTGATAAAAGTTGCTCTTTTTTTCCTTACAATTGCTGTGTTCTGGTTGAAAACATGCAATATGAACCACAGTAACGCTTTTCCAAATATTGTGTAAGCTATTTGGTTTACTGCCAAGAAGCCATGTAATGAAAATTAAAAATAGAGTTATTATTTTAAAAAACCCTCTCTGCATGCATTATTGCTGACATTTTTTGAAATAAGAAGATGCATGAAAAATTATTTATAGATTTTGTGGGTTACACCAGGAAATAAAATACAATCAGAATGACACATGGGGGAATATTTTTATGGAATATGGTAATAAGTGAAAACATTTGTGACATTAACTGAAAGATAAGAGATGTTCAAAGAATTATTGAAGTATTTAACACAATAGAAACATACTCTTAGATTTAAAATGTAATTGTCCACAAATTTAACACATTTAAATGTTTTAAAAATATCTTCATCTGGAAACAGCCCAATTTGCTGAGAAACTGCATAGCTCACAAAGACAACAGCCACTTCAAAATTAAAATAAGGTATTGATATAAAATATTTTAAATTCTGTGGTAATGAGTGTAATTCATTTTTAAGAATTAGAAAGAAATTCTTGGGAACATGAATTTTCTTTGGTAACAGCACCTGGTGGGCAGGATGCTTTTAGTTAGAAGTTACCCCCATCTTTGGAGTTTATGATTTATTTTGGGATTTGTCTGCAGCAGCATAAGCTGGGTTCACTTAGTTTTTCCAGAATTTTAATGCAAGAATGAGAAAATGAATAGATTCCTGAAAAAAATTAATTAAAGATAAAACACTGCAAGAAGTAAACTGAGTTAACAATTAAATTTTAATAAATAGACTAAATTAATTACCAAATTAAAAAGACAGGTAATCAAGACAAATTTTATGGTTGAATCAGGTGAGGGTTGTATTATTTAGCTTTTAGATTTCAACTTCTAGCTACATACCTACCTGGAACTCTAGCTGATAAATCCCAGAAGAAGGATGTTGGTATGTGTTGCTTATACAAATTTTACAGAATATAAGAATAGGTACTGATCTTAGGTATTTGTTGAGGAAATTTTTCTGGTTCTTTTCAAGGAAGCACAGATTTATGAGGGCCTTAAATGATAATGCTTTAACACTTATGCCAGAAATTATATAGTACAGGACTTAATATGTAAGTCATGTCCTTTCAGAGTGAGATGCACCTATAATTAATGCTTTATATGAGTTTTATGGAAATTCGGACTCCTTCAGATGACAATTCGCAGCTTCTAACACTCACTGAGCTCACTAACTAGAACTCAAAATCAATGTGATTAGCACAAAGCTTCTAGAAAGACATGCAGAGAAGGGATTTCAACTCCTGAACATTCTAGTGTATGGGTACCTTATTTCAGATGCATGATAGTAAGTTTTGTTTCTCTGCATGTAGAAACTCAGAGTCTACTTGTCAGTGAAAGGAAAGGAAGGAGAGAGAAGTATCAGGGACATGTATCTAATCCTTAGGACTATCAGTGGTATTATCATCATGGTCCTCATGATTTTATGCTACAAGAGGCATTGGATAAAGTATATAAACAATCCTGAAAGCAAACACCTGGTTCATTTGCTTTCAAATGAGCAGTCAAAACACCTCTGCTTTTACCTGAAAATTAGCAAAAAATCCACCACTCTAACCCAAATAGAGACTGCTCCACCCAGCAAAGTCTACTCCTCTAGCATTAAGATGAGAAAGAGAAGGTTCAAGAGGAGATGTGACTGAAAGTCCCTGCAAAGAAGGAGTGAAGTAATGTGTGGGATACAAAGGAGACTGGGAAGGGAGAAGATAGGTACTGCACTTGCAGTTGCTCACTGGGTAATTGGGTTCATTGCACACTGCATTCTTGTACTGTATACTTTAATTTTTATGTTCCCTTTTCTCAGTGGCAACTGAGTTACAATGAATGTAATGAATAGTTATTTGTTTTGACATTAAGTACCTTGAGACTGTGTGTCTGACTTGAAAAGAAATAAATTCATAAAGGAGATCTTTCAGTTCTTTGGAGGACCAAGAGCCAAGTCTGTCAAGTTGGGCAGTTCATCAAGAATATCCTGTGTCAGACCTCTGGTCTGACTTTTTAGAAACATAGCTAATAAATCTCAGCCCTGAACCCCTCACATGTAAATTATCCTCTGGTTCTTCTGTTAATTTTTTTCCTTACAACCTAGGAGATGAGTTCAGAAGGTAATTTGTAGCTGCTCTGTTTTGACAGAAGCAAGATGTGTATCTCCAGTGAAAAGGTTAACAGCAGGGGCTTTTTAGGTGGTTTTGCAGGAAAAGCTGTCACAATTCCTTAGCTCCCAGCTAGTCTTTTGCTGTTTTCAAAGTTGAACTTCAGAAAAGTGGTAATGAAAATCACTATTTCTAAAATCCTCTGCTTGTCATTCCTTCCAGGAAAATACTTTCTCTATTCATGCATCGTTTTTTTTTTCCTAACTGCACAAGGTTTTGACAAATATTTACCTAGCAAGCAAATCATTAAACATGACTTTTCACTGAAGACTGGATTTGATGGCAGCTAAAAATTGATCATTGATGGATACTTAAATTCCTTTGGATGGGCCAGTTTGCCAGCCTAAATTCTCTTTGTCTCTTCATGTGTGCTCATGTAAAGCAAATATTGCATTTTCTGCTTACATTAAAATCTCAAGAGCTGCAATTAGTAGATGCCCACCAAGTTCCTCCTATCAGTGTGTCAGATCTCACGGAGCTTGTGTGGGAGCAGACTGCGAGAGCCTCCAGTTCTCCTGGAGGCACCATGCTTAGCTCAAGCCTCCATCCTGAGTTTTTCTCACAGTGCCTCAGACTGAATTCCTGGCTGTATATCCAGAAATTTCTGGAAATTCCTGTTACTTGAATGCGTCAATTGCACTAGAAATATCAACACATATGTTTCGAGTTCTTTAATGATTACAGACATGTGGGTGAGCGTGTGGTTCTGTGACTCCATAGCCAAACTTAAGAGACTGAGAAACATGAATCGATGTAATTGCCATCTTAGTTAAGTTTTATTTAGTCTTTCTCCCCTAACATATGGAAAAAATTACTGGAAAGAAGATTTTGAAACCTGTTAGGAAAAATAATGAAAAGCAGGTTAGAGGAATCTAGGTGTCTTAGTGTAAAACAGGAGATACTTAAAGACAATATGCAAGTTAATATTTGAGACTATAGCATTTTTAGAGCCAGTGTGAATGAATGTGTGTGTTTAAGAAGTTTTCATACCTTTTCCATAAGAATACATTCTAAACTGTTACTTTCTTCCTCAGTTTGCTCACATACTTAGGATGACTCTCAGTTCAGTTCATTGCAGCTCACCTTCAAATCCCAAAGCTGCACTGAGTGTATTCTCATAAAAGAGCGAGAAAAAACAAAGAGGAGTACACTGTGATTTATCAGGGACATCAAAATATAGCACATTTTGTGGATATAATGTCAGACATTCTATCAAACTGTCCACAATGCCTTTAGCATGATCTCTACATTTCAAGAATCCTGAAAGAAAAATTGACTCATTTCCCATCATAAAGTTATCTTGCATCCAAAGTGATGCTGTGCTGGAAGAATATGACGTGCTCATAAAATAAGTGACAAGTAATAAAATTGCTTCCTGAAAGGTACCTAAGTTTAAATGCAGAAGAGAAGGCCACCACACAGCTCACCACACCAGATGTTAGTTTGCATGTGATCCACAGCACTATGTGTATGCACCTTGTGTGTAAATGCCCATCCAGAGAAATGTGAAGGCAAACCTTCATCCATGATTTTAAAGTTTTAACAAACAAAATATGGTTATAAAGCACCCAACAGTCAAGGAGGCATGAATCTCTCATGGCAGAGATGAGTGATTTGGGTTGGCAAGAAGAAAGAGAGAGGGAGGAGAGAAACTACAGCAATCATTGTAAAACAGTAACATGTGCTTGTAGCCTTTAGGATCAGCTAAGACCTCATTCTACCAGTGCCAGAGGAAATGTGAAAATGCTCTGGCTTTGGAAATTAATAACAGAGATGTAAAAGATGGTAATAAGAATATTCTCCTTGTTTAAACTGAGCCATTGGAATGATGTTGGCAGAATTAAATAGCACATTATTAGAGATAGATTCACCTTTTAAATAGGCAAAAGCATTTTCATGCTGAATATGCAAACTAGGTCAGCTCTCATTTAAATTCTGTATTGCTGAGAAAAGGACGCCAAAGGGAATGTGACTTATCACTAGATCCATCTGGCAGATCATAACAAAAAGTTAGTGTTTTAATTACCATTGCTTTGTTAAATCATAAAAATCACAGAAATGTGTAGTGAAAGGGACCTAAAATGAATCTTTTATATGCTCCAGTAATCAAGTGAGATGACACCTCTTCTGAAAGATACTTTGCTGAATCACAATCAGCCAGGGCTGGGGATTTTACTGTCTTTCTTAAAGCCTGTTAAAGCCTTTTAGCACTTTCTTCCATGTTAGCCTTAAAAAACTAAGGTTTTCTCTCACAGCTGACTGGTACCTCCATTTCTGAAAATCAAGCTAATTACTTTTCCTTCTAGCTTTAGTAGACATGGAGAACAGCCACAATACTCCTTTATTATTGCAATCTATACAAAAATATTCCTTTACTCAATTATTTTCTGGGCTACCTGAACCCATTTACTTGTATTTTTTTATAGACATATCCAGCTCTGGGACATAAATTCAGCTGAGGGCCAGATGAATGAAGGGTGAGGACTTCTCCCACTCTTCGCTGTCCTGGGGCTACACAGAGTCCTGAGGGAAGGGGACAGAAGAACTAGGGAAAATTAGGTGGCCTTGAGAATTCACAGTGATTTCAAAGTCTGGCTGAATGGAACAGGACAGGATTCTTCTATCACAGCTCTTACAGTTTGGGTCAGGATGGAAATTTGTGTCACATATATGAGAGGTCAAGTGATTGCCTTGTTGTCATTCAGAAGTGACAGCTCAGAAGTTTAAGTTCTGTGTCCTAGGTGCTAATTTTTGTAAAGATTATCAAGAAATTGGTATTTAAGCCTTCTCAAACTTTTCCCTTCTGATGGCATCCTACTAGGTACCTTCAACTTTTCTGGTATTCATTGTTCAGGCTGAAATTTGATATCTTTTATTTTGTGAAGGTGCTGCTTTAGCTGAGCCAAAATTATTCTGTTTCTAATTATAATACAATATAGACAAAAAGAAAATACCTCTCCTACCATGAAAAACAAATGTGTGATTGCCATTACAGAACTCTAATATTACTGATAAACAGAATGAATGAGATTCACTATACTTATTATTTTGGGTTAATATTATTCCATTTGACAAAACTGTGAAGATTGAAAGACATTGTTTCATTTGCACACACTTCTTAAGAATTGATTCTCTTCCTGTTTTTACACCTTCTAATCCTTTGTCAGTGTTTTATCTTATTTTAAAAAAATATAAAAAAATCTGGATGGACAAAGATATCAAAGGAAAGAGGCTGAGTGACTGGATACCCACAAGCAGATCTCCTAAGGTTTTCCCAGAGGCTGGAGCATGGAGCTTCTCCACAACATCCCCTTTTCCTCTGCAGCTGGAAAAGGGCACAACTGGAAGAAGGTAGCCGGGTCAGACCTGCCTGAAGGCCTGTGTGGTACCTCCTGAAGTGAACTGAGCTTTTCAGGCAAACAACTTGTCCAGAAGAGTGGAGGGATGCCTTCTAGGAAAGATGGAGAAATTATAATAATTTTTTTTCATGTCTTTCTTGGGCTTATGTGCTGCAGAATTTTTTAAAATACATTTTAACTCTCTGTATGTGTTTGAACTGCTTGCACAAAGAAATTAGATGGGGTGTTTTGATGTTGTTATAACATCTAGAATAAGATTTATGTGCAGTATTACCACACATTCCTGTGAGGCTGCACCATGGCAGACCAGAGTGGGAGAATCCCCTCCCTTGACCCAGTGGTGATGCTCTGCCTGAGACACCTGAGGACATTTTATTCAGTTCCTTGTCATTTCTCTTAAGGCACTCTACTGCCTCTGTTATAAATGGTTTATAGTTAATCTTATTACTGTTTTCAATTCTTCCCAGCTAAAGAAATAAACCCCATCCCTCTGCAACCTCTCATGAGAAAACAAAACATACCCCCAAACCCCTGTATCTAGGGACTTTCATCATTGTAGCTTACTTTAAAACCTGCCATTCATTCCAGTGTTTACTAGAGAAGGGTATTTTCTAGTAAATGGAGCAAATGTAGATAATGTTTTTGTATCACAGATTTAGAATGCTAGCAGTGGTAGCTATGGATGGGAATCTCGTACCTACTTGGGGGAATAATATGATATTCTGTCCTTCGACAGTATTTTACCTTATTATTTTGAAGAATTGTCTTTAGTGTGTTTAGTGAAATGCTTTGAGGTCTCAGAGGAGAGTCTTACATAAGAACTCAGCCTCAAAAGATGCTGAAAATGCTCTGGCCAGTAAAGGACTTGAACAGGTATTTAACTCACAGTGCTCAGGAATACCCTGGGGCATAAATATCTTAAAGCTAAATACATACTTCTGTGCTTTGCTGGATCAAAACCACAGCTCTCAAATCTTTGCAGGACTGAGCCCTCGTGCTTTTTGTTTTTATAGAGTATTTGTTTACTGAGTTTCATAAAGCTAAGTATTTCACTCAGCTCAAATACAGTGCTTGAGAATTTTTCCAAGGCTGTGCTGCCTGTTCCTGCAAACATTGAGGCCAGTAGAAAGCCTTATTTTGATAAGAATAAGACCAAATCTTCATGGTTTGATAGATTCCTGTGGAAATCCTGTTCATCTCTCAGACAGACAATAAATGTACTGAAACAGAATAGTAAATGATCAGAGTCTGTGTCCTAAAGTTAGACGCAAATAATAACTCTTGTTGCTTACAAAAAGCATCCAGAAATGTCCTGTACATTTCATAAGGCAAGACAGAGGGAAACACCTCCCTCAGGGCTTTTCCCACCTCTCTGTATGGCAATGCACCAGGGGATCATCATGTGTAAGCAAGGCTGGGAGAAGGGAAGATGAGCTGGGAATATACCCACACCTTAAGGACACAGCACGAGCCCTGCAGAAATACTTATAGCAAACAGCCTCTCTCACTGAAATGAATGAGTTAACAGCCTGCCACTTTGGATAAAAGAGTTTCCATTCCTTTCTCAATACTTCTCAAAGATGAGAAGGTAGACAGTGTCATAAAAGGCAATAGTTACAAGTAGAGGCAATTAATTAAAGAGAGCAAACTTAGGAGGCACAACAGAATGAGGCTATGGGTTTCTTGCTCATCTTAGAAATGAAGAAATAATAAAACCAAGAAAGTGCTCCCTGGTAGGTTTTCCTACTAAGCTGTGATGGGAGTTCAAGAATATGCCTGCACTTACCCCATACAGAATGCCAGAGCTGTCTTGGTAAATCACATCAGCACTGTTCTAGCAAAATCTGAGGGTTTATTTTTAGCACAATGTTAACTATTGCAACTACCTGGATGTACTGTGAGAACCTGTCAATGAACTTCTCAGTCATATCATCAGTACTTAGCCAACACTTGTATTGGATAGTGTTCATGAACTCCTAATCCACCTTTTACAAGCATTTAGGGGTTTTTATTTGAGGGTTGATTGGATGTTTTTTGGGGTTTTTAAAATAATTTTCCTTTGTAAGTTCAATGTGTGGAAAACTATTGTGGAATACTACTGGTCTTTTCTGCTAGTAATGGTTGTTTCTGCCCTACAAAATAAAAGCTGCAGAACTACAGGCAAGATCAGAAATCACAAACACAAATAAGAAGCAGAATCAAAAGAGCAGAAAAGGTACAAACAGTGCATGACACATGTAATTTCACACAAGGAAAAAAGTAGCAAGAAAGTAAGTGTACATTAAATATTAAGAAAACCTGGTTTTATCAAAGTCTGTTAAAGGAGCAACAGACAGAGTTGCTTCTAAGCCCTACTATTCTCAACATAGTGCAGTACTCAAAGGAAATGGAGGTAAACCATGACAAGGTTTTGGTTCTTTTTATTCCCTGAAGTGCATGGCTCTACAACAAGGTTATGGCTATAAATAGTTTAGGTAGTAATTATACTTCCAGCATTCAAAATTATAGCAATTTACCATTCTACTAAAAAATGAACAGGAACATGCTTCTTGAATAGACACACCTGTCAAAGATCCTTTTTCATGTCATAGGGACAATGGCACAGTGACTGTTGCAGTCACTGTATTCTCTGTTGATAACAACCCCATATTTCTATTGTATTAGGTCCTAAAATTCTGGAAGATGGAATTGTTTTTTTATAAAATACACAAAGCAACAATATAATTCCTTAAATTTTTTTGGCTACAAACCTCTTCTTTAAAGAGGTTACTGGTTTACTATGTTTACTGGTTTATGTTTTTGACATATTTTGGGTCTCTTCTTTATAAATTCATACAGTACCCCCCATACACATAACCTCTTTGAAGTACAAAGAAAACTATTAGCACTTAAAAGAGTTTTGGATCTATCAAACCTGAAATTTAATTCCATGTGAAAAGTCCTTATTAAGGTAACTCTGTCAGGAGACAGAAAAGAGAAGAAATATGGACATTTTAAAATCAATTCACAGTAAGTAAATTATTACCTGTGCCTTTTTTATATAAGGAGTTGCATTTTTTTCTCTCTTAGTTATTTTGCAGTTTGTTTCTACTGTTAGTAATTTATATTTTTTTAAGTGACTATGAGTAAACTGCAGGGATACTTCCTCCCCTGGACATCCATGAAACAAATTACTTTATTCTATTTGTGGTCTTTCTGTTTTGCATAGCTTTGAACACAGGAATGGGCTGCATTTCATACCGATTAGATTTTCTGCAAATTTCCATGATAACAAGTAATCAGTATTTTAGTTTTGCCAACAGAATCCATCAATGAGCAAATGCCAGGAGCAAGGCAAGTATGATAAATTACTGCAGTGATCAATAGCATTATGATTCATTGCATGAAAGGTCCCATATTGCCCCTGTTGTTTCATTATTTTGTGAAGCATTTGCTGTGTGCTCTGGACCAGATCCTGATGACAAATACATCATTAAAAAATCTTTTGCTAGTTTAGGGGATTTTACACCCTCTCTTTAATGAGACAAATATGAACAACTGCAGATTAATTTAACAAACAACACCAGATCTTCTTCCAAACTTGCACTGTTTTTCTCTTGTCTGGGAGCACAGGCTGCAGCAGTGGCTGGGGGATCTGAACCACCTACGCTGGTGGTGGCCGATGCCATTGCCCAGAGGGAGCTGCTGAAGGGAGAGACTGCTGGGCAGACCCAGGCTGCAGAAACCTTTCTCCTGGGGCAGGGATGGTCAGCAGACCTGCCTGCGAAAGGTGTGCCAAGTGGAGGACCTCCTGCTGCAGGTGGTTGGGCTGCAGGACATGGTGAGAATGCCAGGGAGACTGAGAAGGAGTTGGACAGCTGGGCCCAAGCACAGCCTCAGTCAGACAGCTTAAAATTCCCCCAGCAGCACACACAGAAGGGAGGGAGAGGGCTGGTAACACAAAAGAATGGAAGATTGCAACATGAGAATCTCTAAGAAGTAGAGGGTTCCCCCAAAGCCTGACATGCCCTTTCAGAACCACCTCACTGCCTTGCAGGCTGAAAAGGGAAGATTTACCGCATCAGGGGAGAGGGGACCTCCAAGAGAGCTGGAGAGGACCTTTCTTTAAGGGTGAGTTGTGATAGGACAAAGGGGAATAGCTTTAAACTGAAAGAGGGCAGGTTTAGATTAGATATTGGGAAGAAATACTTTATTGTCAGGGTGGTGAGGCACTGGAACAGGTTGCCCAGAGAAGCTCTGGATGCCCCATCCATAGAAGGGTTCAAGGCCAGATTGGATGGAGCTTTGAGCAACTAGGTCTACTGGAAGATGTTGCTGCCCTTTAGAGGGGTGTTGGAACTAGATAACCTTTAAAGTTCTTTCGACCCAAGTCATCTTATGATCCTATGTAATATTTTATTCTTGGTCTGAGTTTCAGAAAAAAATTAAGTCTTTACTCCTAACAGTCTTCCTTCTAAATATGTATGCCTGTCACAGTGCCTTGCAGTGAAGAGGAAGAAGTGGTGGCAAGTAGCAATCCTACACCCAAATTTGTGGGGATTGCAGAATTCCTGTGGTTTTTTTAGACAATGTGACTACAAAGTGCGAGTGAGAGTACAAATTGAAAAAAAAAGAAGGCATAATAAAGTGGGATTTCATATGTGTAGATCATAAAGTCCAAAAGAAGATGGCTGTGACTTGTCTGGCAGAGGGAGCTGGACTTTTCAGTTCTTCTGAGAGTAAATCTTGGCTATTTACAATCAGCCTCAGGTAATTGTGAAAGTAAAACCATGAATGCATTGAAAGGTAATACAGATTTATAACAGTATAATGATCTTTTGTTTAAAACAGAGATTGTTTCTTTTGTGTATCAGAAATACAACATAACCTCCACTTACATTATTAATACTTTTTTGAGAGTGAATGAATCTCAGAATGAATTTCGCAATCTAATCTAATAGATAGTTTAGGAATTAAAATTAATGGAACTGAACCCTCTAAGAAATTTAGCATCTGTGCCAGACTCTATTCCTACCCCAAATAAGCTAAATAATGGAATAGAACAGATTAATATATATTTCCTATATGGTTAAACTTCGTGAGAAATGGTGCATATGCCAACTGGGATGAAAATTTATAATTCATTATTTATATAAGGAATTATATATTTATATATTTATTATAATTATTTAATGGGTATGTAATGGAAAGCTGAATCAGTGCAGAAATTGAAATACCTGAGGCAGGCATGAAAATTTACACATGCGGAAGGTCACCTGGATTTTCTGGACAGAAATATCTACAGAAAGACTATTTTTTCTGATGGAAAATTTCAGTGAGCTCCTACTTTCCTACAGAAAAGTCTCTTCTGTAAAATCTTTACTAGCTCCTTGATGTTATTTCATATTACAGCATGACATGGTGTTATGGCTGTTTTTGCATTCCAAGTTGCATACCCAAAATACAGACAGGCACAATTGAAATCTCCTTAGCAGTACTAGATTATATTTTAAAACAGTATTATTTTAATCATCTTGAGATCTATTAAAAATAAATACCTCACTGCAATTTAGCCAACACAACTTTTTTTGAGGGCAGGCTTTTAAATGATACAAACAGTCAGAAGGCACTGAAATCCAAATAAAAAGGGATTAAGTTTAAAGATATGCAAATTTTGATGTTGAAGTTTTGGTTCTAGTCAACATCTAAATAAAATGAAATTTTTTACAGTTAAACACTGATTTCTAAGCCTTTTACATGTTTCTTTAAAGGCTGTTTAACTTGTACTGTGACTCAAGGGCACTTCAGTCTCAAAAGCACCTAATTTAAAACACATGTTCAAGAACTATTGATATCAAATTGATACTTTTTGCAACCAGTTAGGTACTCTTCCAGCCATTTAATCATTTTAATGTTCCTGTTACTTTAGAAATGTGAATCCATTATACCATGTCTTGGTCACTGTCTGTTGCATGTCTTAGGATCAGGGAAAACGGATCTCCCTGAAGCTGTCTGGAGTCCCATCATTGTGGGATGCTGGCAGCAAGTGCTGTTGAGTAAGCTTATGTAGATTGGGCAGTTCTTCTGAGTGGAGTAGTAGTAATTGAGGGGTAGTAGAGAGCAGGTGTCACTAGCTGAGAAGGGAGGTAACTGTTTCATTAGCCAGAAGGATCTCTCAGCAGCCCTGCTGGTTGCATACGCCCAACTTAGCGCCAGTCACCCTGCACGTTTTGAATCAGTGGCATGTCTTGTGTGCTTCACCCTCATTGCTGCTCCTTGCTTTTCTGTTTTACCAAGTATCTACTGTCTTTTTGTCTGTTATTCCACAAAGGGCCTTCTATAGCTTTGTGGTATCCCGGATTAGAAAGTTGCAAGCTTCTGGGAAGATGGAAAGGAAACCTCTTTCTAGATATTCTCCAAGCTTAGCATTACTACCCAAATAAATGGGCTGTGGCAGACCTAGATGCCATTTCATACATGATAATACACTTCACACTGAAATTACACAGGCATCAGAGATGGCCAGGGAAAAACTCCCTAATTCTGTAGCTTACCAGTAGTTTCCAAATGTTTTTGCAGTCATATCCCAACTTGTGGCTAATCCTCAGCATCTTTTCCCCAAAAATCATAAAAGAAAATATTTGGAAAAGTTGAGGTGGTGCAATACCTCCTCCTGAAAATAGCAACTTATAGTTCTTTTAACTATGTTTGCAATGTTTTCTGGGAGACACCAATAATTTTTTAATTCTGTGTTCATTTTAGTCATATTGCATCTTCTATGGAGTGGCAATAAATAAATAAATGAGCCAAGCTAGGATTTCCAACCATGTCTTCCACATGTGGTTGCATGGGGCTGACACTGACTAGCTAAGGAACATGAGGCTTCCAGGTGTCCAGACAAGCCAGATTTCTGGTTTGTCCAAATTTTGACAATATGACCAGGAGTTTAGAAGATGTAAGGTCTCTAGCTTTTGGGACAGTCTAGGACAGGACTTTCATAGAAACAGAGGACTGGTCCTGACAAACGAATTTGACATGTGGTCACAAGCATATATAGTTTTTCTTTTTATTCTTTCAGTAAACATTTATTTTCTGAAGAGTCTCTTTTTTACAAACTTGTTGTGAAAGACTGAAAACCTGTAAAAGCTAATGTGTTGAATGCTTGGCAGAAGAGCAAAAGGATGTTACAATACCAACAGGATGACGGGATGCAATTAGAAAATAGGGTCTTTTGGAAGCAAGATAGCACTTTTCTGGAGCCATCTTCCTTACCCTGGGTACCTACCTAAACAAACAACAGATCTGGGACAGCATTGTACTTGAGTCTCTCACAGAGATGAGGTTTGTCAAAACCACCAGAGACCCTCAGACCCCTTTCTAAAAAGTTTGGAAATTACAAAATTCACATCCATGGGGACCAGCATAAATATCTCAACTCAGAGGGTGCCCCCCCCCCCCCATCTGATGGACCTGGACCAGACACGAGACTGGAACCAACTCCTCTCCCTTTTCCTTTTCCTTTCCCTCTCTTTTTCCCTTCCTTCTCTCTTTTACAGGCCACTAAGCCAATCAAAAGGTTTAAGGTTTAAATGCAAAAAAGACACGAGCAACATGTAGGCAATTTGCAGTGTGAAAGAAAAAGCCCAGAAGAAACAGATTGTGTGAAGGATGATTTTTAAGGCAGAAATACTGCAGTGTTTCTATGATTGGTAAAGCAAACTCAGATTTAGCAAAAATTCTGCATGTCACATCAAACTAAAGGCTGATGCAAAAACAGAATTTAAAAAAACCCTACGAACCAAAATGGAAACTTGCTTGGTCTGGATGTTTTATCTATTTTTTCTTTTTCAAATCAAGTTGCATTTTATGCATTCCCTTATCTGAGAGGCAAAGCTGGTGACAGGATTCCTTCCAAAGCATTAGAAGATAAAGCATTGTTAAAAAAGAAATAGTAAACTGTTTGTAAAGGTCTCAGGTTTCTTAAAGTTTTGGTGAAACAGAAAAATTGCAAGGACTTTCAGGAACTGCATGATTTTTAGTGTGCAATTACCAGTGGAGTGGGCAGTTCAGAAATTGCATATGGTGCTCCACTTAGAGTTCTTTTGTTTCTCTGGGCGACAGCCACAGGAAAAGCCGTGTATTGAGTTCTTAACTGAAAATGTGGTAAACCTCTGGGTTCCTTGCTTCAGCTTATTGAAGATAGCAACTATTCATAGGGGTTCAAAGAGATAATCATTTAATGGAAGGGTAAACTACTGGATTCCTAACTACACAGAAACTACATCAGCCGAAGGAGGTTTCTGGAGCTGAACACAGTTGGAAGCTTGGAGCATATTAGAAAGAAATATTGTTCTCATTGTTTGTTCAGACATTTGCAAAAAAATTGTATTTTTTGAGCACACAGTTGTTTGCAACATATATCTGTATTTCTTATCTCTTTCATATACTACTTGATATCCTAACAGCAGGGGATTTTGCTATTTTTAACAAAGTTTGTGATTTCACAAATGTTAAAACAAGGCAAAACAGTGAGTTTTGTCTGCTGACAGACCCCTGGAATACACTAAGTCTCAAAAATATTAATAGTATTCATACATACACCAAAATCAGAGCAATCACATTCTTGAGTGATAAGGTAATTACAAGACAGAGGTATGATGCAAATAGCTGTTCTCCTCATATAAGCGAAAATTTCAGATGATACAGTCTGAAAGTGTTGAAAAGCTGTTGAAAGCCTTAGAAATTAAGATAGTAAAAGGGAGGTATTCATGCCTGTCAGAAAACCAAAAGCAAGATATATCTCAAAATGGCAAAAATATCCTGGCAAATAGGGATAATAACAGTAAATTATCAGGAGGGAGAACAGCAACCATTTCATGAACTCATTGCCCTGGTTTTGTGTGCAGAGTATGTCTGCTACCTCTGTGAATTCATGCAGTTTATCTCAAAAAAATCAAGAACAAAAGATTAATTCTTGTCTCTATCTGGCACATCAGGCAGCTGAATACGCTTCAGATTTAGAAAGACTTTTCACATTAAAGTGACTTTAAAAATTACAGGAAAATGTTTTTGGTGTTCCTGGGGACTGTAAAGCACTCATTTCTGAAAGTGAGATACTAACAGAATATATTATTTTATATATATAGCCATTTAGTCAACTTCCAACTTTCATGTTGAAATCTACATGAAACCATAATGAAAAATTAATTTTACTTCTTTTGCAGACTCCAAAATGAAATTATAACTAGAGAGACAGTAAGGTGTTATGTTCAAAAGAGTAACTAAATTAAAATTTAAAAACCAATCTCAGTATGGTATACTTAATCATAGTTTTAGCATAGGAACTGCTGCAGAATGACGTATCATGGGCTCAAATGAAAGAAGTTGTCCTCCGACACTGCCTTTGATTGCAGGGCATTTTTGAATTTATGTTTGTTACTTTAATGTCAAACTGAAGAAAAATTGTAATGCATACTAAACACTTATAAATATACATGGATTCTGACTTTTCAATTTTGTTAGGGGCTGCAGGATCCAGTGAACCTCAGGATCCAGGGGCTTTCTGTCACTTCCAGTTGACTCTGGGCATTCCTGCAGCTCTGCCTTCCCAGCTATGGCCAGCAGTGACCTGAGCGGGTTGTGGGAGTTTCCACTTGTCAGTCATCCTCTCATTCTCACTGGGCCTTTGGGATTATAGCATTTAGCCTTTCATCAGGTCACAAATTAAAACAAAAATAATTCTGACTCCTTCTAAGCCTGTTTTGACAAACTTAAGGCTCTAGAACAAGAACTGTAGCTCCATACGTAATGGACTGTGGACATGCTGGGGAGATCAGTGTCCTAGGAAAGCTGAACTCCTTGGATGCAATGTCTCTCCTAGGTGTAAATCCCCTGTGGACTCCAGTCAGAGGAGTAGGTCTCACGGAGCAAAGGAAGGCCCAGGTTTCAGCTCTACCTGCCATCCAGATATGTGGGGTCAAGGAGGTGCAACCTGCAAAACTACATGTATGATTATGGAATGTTTCTTTCTGCAAAAGGCAGCAGTTACTCCTATCTTTCCTGTTCCCAGCTCACTTTTATTATTTTATTTATTATAATTATTACATTGCAATGGAAGCAAAACTTGGATTAATTTTTCATTGCATTACTTTCCCACTTCTTGCTTTTCAATCCTGCTTGAAAATTAATCATACAGAACATAAGAAATAGAAAATCTGACATTTTAATTCGCTCTCCAATTTTCAGAGCTGCTGTAATCTGACTGCATTATGATATGATTTTTTTGGGTTTTTTTTTGCAGAAAGGGAGAAGGAAAGGAAAATAAGTGTGGAAATATCAATTTGTATTAAGGGAAGCCTCGTTATTTGTTGTTTCTAGCTGATCCTACTGCTCCTGGTTACAGTGCTCCTTAGAGTATTTTGAATCTTCCACAGCTGCTCCTGGCAACACTCAGCCACGTCATCTTCTTACCAGCAATGAAAGTGAGCAGTGAAAGCTTTAAAAATAATTGGAATAAGTCAGAAAGTATAGGTAAATGGAGGGATAAAAATTAGATAATGAAATGAAAAAAAAGTTTAATTGTTATCACACACACACTTACTGTACTGCTACAAATACCACTTTCTTGAGTGCAGATATTTATGTCCATCAAACAGTGGGCCTAGCAAACAGTAACCAAACAGAATAAAATCATTATCAATTAGATCCTCAACCTCATCACATCATGACATGACATAATAGTCTTTCAGAAAAGGAATAAAATATGAATAGCCTTTTTTTCCAAAGCAAATAATTATATCAATTATTAATATCAATTACATTTTCGAAACTCTCTTTAAGGGCACTGTTAATGTCTTTGATATTACTCTTTCTATTACATCTCCTTTCAAGCTTCAGAAATATTTAATGCATGAAACCACAGAATCTGTTCAGGAAATGGTTTTATTAAATAAATGTGGTTTTACTAAGTTCATAGTCCTTTTATGTTCACTTTCTGTAGGTACACTTATACCAAAATTTAATGGCAAAACTCCTTTTGAGTCACTTGAACATCAGTTCAAACTGTCCACAGGAAGGACATGAAATGAAAAGGTAGGCTGAGCAAGAAAGCTGAGTAAAGATTAGGTTGGTGACACCAAGAAGTTTGGTCCACCAGCAGGACTTGCAAGGTGTGGATCTGGTTCTTGTTGCTGATAAGACCCAACCACCACCAGGTATTCATTCTTCACAAAGTCCCTGAAAGCCTAAACATGTTGGGGAAAGGGGAGATAAACTGCCCACTTGTCTTGGTTTGAATAGATAGATGTCTGCTAAGGAAGGCAGAAACCTCCCTTGAAATGGAAAATGTAAATCACCCCCACACCCCCCTCTGAATTATATTCTTGAAATCAAGGGGCTCTCAGGCAAAGATATGGGAATAGGAATAACACTTCATTACTAGGAAAATTAAAATAAAAATGCAGTAATACAAAAAAAAACCAGCACTGACAGAGCCAGAATACAACCTGACACCCTGTTGGTCAGGGTGTTGGTAGCAGTCTGATTAAATGATGGCTGCAGTCCTTCTGGTGTGACAGATGTGGTTCTGTTGAAGAAATGATCTTGTAGAAGGGTGTAGTTATCTTCTGGAGGACCAGTGGTGGTGTAGATGGGCCCTGTTTTCCTCTGGGAACAGAGAGGTGGAGAAAGTGGAGAAAGACTGCCTGTGGTGTTCCAAGTCTCAGATTATATCCAGGTAGGAATGGTTGGCTCCTCCTCCTGAGTGGAGCATCTCCCAATGGGATGCTGTAATTTTTATCAGCCATGCAGTGAGACTCAATGGTCCGTTAATAGAAGATATCCCCCTGGAGGGAGGATGAGTCCTGGAAGAGATAAAGAACACTGCCCCACCTGGTTTTAACAGATGGTGATAGAATACACACTTCTGGTTACAGCTTGCGTTGCAACCCAAGACACCAAACACAAGTCTGTACATAGACCTGCCCCCAAAGGCACCAGGGCAAGGGGCTCTAAACTGTGCAAATCCACAGTGAAGGTAGAAATATCAATTTAGAGACATTACTGTAAAAATGGTGGTCAGGCTCAGCAGGATCAAGATTTAGAGCTACAGGTATGAGAAAATACCCACTCCCAATTGTTTCCACCAAAGATAAAGCTAAGCTGCATCCCCCTGTGAAAGCCAGTCCATGTAGTAGTCCATGAGTAGGTGACTCTAGCATGGACTGACCCAGATGTGCTACTCACTTTTTTCTCCAGCCAAACCAGCAGTTCAGTTACCTTCCACCCCACTCCTATAATTTGAAACCAATTTGTAGCCATTTCAAACTATTATAGCAAATTTTCCAGCTGGCTACTTCAATAATAAACAGAATAAGCTACTTTATTTACTGCACTCAGTTTTTATTTTGCCATAGGTACTTAAATCTCAATTGGACAGCTGTTTCTACACATGCCCAGTTTGAAAGAATAAAAGTGACAGGTGGCAGTAGCAGTAATTTCTGCTTCCATCAGACTTCATGCAACTCTAAGTGGTTTTGATTAAAGCCTGTGTTTATCACTTTCTATCCAAGATCACTCATATATCAGAGCAATCTGACAGTAAGAATGAGTAAACACCCATTCCCTTCACCATATAGCTCATTTCTAGACACCTCTAAATTCAGGAATAGGTAAAATAAGTCATTTTAAGGACAAGAACATTGGGTTCTTCTTGAGTTTTATGTACACTGCTTGTCCCACACTTGGTGTTTAGTCTTCTTCAGGGGTGATTCCCAGAAGTAGGCTCTTCAAAGGTGATCTTCTTATTCCGTAATAAAAATTCTGAGAAGACGCATGTTTCCCCCAACCCCCACCTCCAGATCTCATATCATCCTTACAGAGTGTACCACTGGCAAAATTATTCTTTCATCTGCAATGGCTGCTTGGAAGCAGGGTGTTATGGCCCTTAAAAAATGTGCTGCAACAATTCAGTCCTTTATTAAAAAGTGCATTATATGATATTCTCAGGAAGAGACAGGAAAACCTTCCAAGATTCAATGGATAACCTTATAGATCTATTAATTTTAAACCAGTGCTTTTTAAAAAAGAATGCCATTTTCCTTGGCTCTACACTTCATATCCTCTGTTTCTCAGATGTATTTATGGCAAGATTTTGACAGAATGTTTGGAGAATCTAATCTAAAAATTCTTCAGTGGAAGAATCTCATAGCTTGAAGGATTTCTGCCAGTCAGTAATGCCTACAATGTTCTGAAGACTCCCATGGTTTCCTCCAACATCGGCCTCCAGAAATAACAATCCCTTTAGCTAGAGAATTTTGAAAAGCAGTGAGTTGAACAGTGGATACAGCCAACTACTTTCATTTTAACAAAATTTCTTGCTTTGCAAGAAATTACTATATTATTGAAAAAAAACAAGATTCGCTGTCATGACACTAACACTAAAAGCTCACTGCGATTTTACTGGTGTCCTTTGAACCTGGGATCAAAGTTTTATATTATTCATCTCAGCTGACACCAATTCCTTTTTCTAGTATAGAGTGAGACTTTCTAACTCAAAGGAAATGCATTAGAAAAGGTAGCTATCTTTAGCAAATTCTACCCATGACCCCCTAAGAAGGGCTTCTTTGTGAAAGAATTTCATGAACCACTCATGAAATTTTCTTCTCTTCAGAAATACATGTAGTTAGGTAGCAAGGCATGCCCATTGTGTCTTGAACTTTTATGTTCAGAAGATCTTTTCAATATTCTGGTCCTAAAGGCTTTGTGCATGAATGAATGTTTAAGATTGATGTTTAATCCAATGGCTGAATCACCTAAATTTCTGATGCAAAAATGTCTTGCACAAACTTCTTGATGAATAACAGAATAAAATGAATTGGATTATACCTGCTGTACTTTGTACAAGGTTCATTTGTAGAGTTTTTACTACTTGAAACTACTGTCACCAAGAACAAAGGTGGGAGAAGAGGGTGCTCAAAGGGTGTCAGCAAGTGACAGCCAAAATGGAAGGATTAGGGCACTCAGTGCTGCTCAGACTACCTACACAGCCATTCTGCTGTGGCACAGCCAGTAAAGACAGACTTTTTCAGACCCCACCATCTTGCAGAAGCTTACTAGAGCTAACAATAAATCAGGTATCCACTTGTACACAAAAATTAAGTTTTCTTCTTGGTCATTTTAACAGATTTTCTTCCACGTCTGGATTCCAAGCCAAAATTTCTACATTTCCATGGAGATAATTAAAATATATTTTCATTTTGACTTAGCACTTGTTTTCATAAGAAACTTTCCACCTTCAGAAAGTTGGAGGCAAATAATATCTTACGCTCCTAGTACATTAATCACAATATACTTAAAATAATATATAAAGATATTATATATTACATACAGATAAATTAACACTAATGGCACACAGAAAAAGTTCTCACTGTATTTTGAAACAAGGGAAGGCATTCAAAATATTATGTTCCAATTTTTTTTTCTGTTTACTTTATGTTGCTTCAGCAGAAAAGCTTTCACATGCTGCCAGGGGAAGTTTTTACTGGATATTAGAAAAGGTTTCTTCACTGAAATGGTGGGCAGGCATTGGGACAGGCTGTCCAGAGAAGGTGGAGTCACCATCTCTGGAGGTATTTAAAAGCTGTGTAGATGTGGTACTGGGGACATGGTTTGGTGGTGGACTTGGCAGTGCTGGGTTAATGGCTGGACTTGAAGATCTTAGAGGTCTTTTCCAGCCTAAACTGTTCTATGGTTTAATGTTTCCTGATTATTTTCCTAATTTTGGTCATGTGGATTATTCTGTAAGTATTAGGTTTGCATTAGAAAGTTTTAAATTGTGTGGAAAAAAGTATTTTGAAATTTATATTTGAATGTAACTTGTCTAAATCAAGAATAAGGTAAAAAATTGATATTTTGTCATTAAAAATTTTTAAATTATACATTCTGTCTTTTAAAATGTCATTGAAATGCATGTTGAAAAAGAGTAAAAACAGTTTATGTAAAAAGGAAGTTTTAAAGGAAAACTGCTCTAAGAATTTCTTCAATCTCTTGTTCCAACTACAAAGCACACTTTTAAATTGCTTTGAGTTAATGGAAAAAAGCAATACATGCATATATAAATATGTATGTATGCATACATACACATAACATGTATATATATGCATGTATATCAGCCAGCATAAGAGACTAAACACAACTCTCCTCTGAGAGTTAATGAAAACAAATTTTGTGATAGATAAAACAATTATCAAAAATATAGAAACAAAATACTGCTTTTCACTAATAACTAAAGGACCCCATCACAGGTTGCCCACAACGTCCCTAAATTAGATTTTGGTGCCTCAGTCCCACACACAGACTCTGCAGTGATCAATCTTCTCCGATCCTAAAATCAATAGTTACTCCTACAAATAGCACAGAAGGTCCCATGACAGCTGAGGCTGGGCTGCAGGCATGCTTGCTGTGCATGAAAAACTGAGCAGAACAAAGAAAGAGAAAGGAGATCAGGAGTGGTTTATATGTCCCGCATCTTGCTCTAGTAACTAATACTTCATGGTCAAATACTGTTATTCTTATTTTCCAACCTGTCATAATATTGTCAGTTAAACAAAGCATTGCTAGAGTAATGTTGGTCTCTCTGGTTTATGACATGTGGTCATAAATCGAAAACACAATACTGGTCCATGACAACCCCGAGAGGTCATGCTGCAGGCTGCAGCATGGTGAACCTCAGCTTCTCAGGAAATACATGATGTAACTCCGTGAGTGCATTATACAAATTAATTGACATTTGACATTTTTGCAATGAAACTGTTAAAGCTTATCAAGTGGGACATTATTAACCACATAAAGAACATTTGTTGGGGTGTTTTCCTGTGCTCAGTCTAGTCAGTAGATTTAGCAGCTATCCTCATTTCCTTTTCACTGTGTTTTATTTCTAGCGGCCAATTCAATCTGCTCTGTGGCACCACAGTTGCCATATGCTCCTGGCCTATCATTTCACTCCAGTGCATCCCTAGAGGTAACAGCAGGATGCCCACAAGGAGCCCATGGACTCAGGATACCCTGTGCCCCGGCAGCCTTTTGCTGAGCCTGTGCAAAGGCAGAGACACAGCTGGGTCACCTTTAGCGCAGCAGAGCGATGCAGACTGGATGTGTGCTAATAAATAATGTCCACAGCCATTTTAACAGGAATAGTAAGCTGCACTTTCAACTGCCTTGCTCACTTTCTCAATCACCTCTCCCAGCTTAAGAGATTTGCTTTCTGAAACCAGTTCTTTGCACAAACTGGATTTAGGCCCTTCTTCATGGAGCTGATTTTTAGTCCTTCCTCATATTTCTCTTTCCATAGCCTGCTTCTGACCAATTCACCCTGCCTTTATCATCATACTCCAGAAGTATTCCACTAAAAAAAAAAATATAAAAAGATTGAAATGGGGACCATGCCTAGAATGTTTTCAAATTGCCCCTCTCTTCCTGTGCTGGTGACCCTATATATTTTGTTTTCCTCTTTTAATTGCTATGAATCAAAAAGAGCTTTCTATTCAATGTAACTTAAAAAAAATGTAAGGTAATTGCAGGCTATAATTTATCTTACATTTTGGCAATTCTCACCTTATGCCAATGCTCCCTGACCTATAACACTGAAGGTGATTTAAGTTAATTTATGGTTACTTTGCTGTGAATCAGCCTGGAGTGCTCACACAAATTTTTTGTTTTCAGCTGTGGAGGAAATGGCTTCCAGGTGACAATAGCCATTTTTGAACCACTTTTGGTGAATGTCATTGCTAACACCAGCCAGTGTTTAACAATTTGGTAAATCAGGGGGGTAACTTTAGGCTGATATTCTGCAAAAGCGGATGGGAAGCTGCATTTTATTTAAATATAGTTATTTAAATATATAAATATTCTCTTTTAGCCTCTTAGGCTCTCTAAGAGTCTAAAAATTCAGGCAAAGAAACTTAGAACTCAGACTACCTGGTGACATTGGTAAATACATATTATCTGCATTTCTGACACCGAGTTATTTTTCTTCCTCTCTTATCACACAGTGAATGCTGGAGGAAGCTGCAGCAACAAAGAAGACAGAAGGACATATTCTGCTCATTTAATTAATAATTAACAAAAGAGATTGGTTTTATCAATGTCAAAACAAATACACCAGCTCCTGAAGGAAAGATCCTACATTTATCATTGATGATAAAGGAGAGAAACAAGGAAAAAACATGTATTAAATTAGAGCCAAGAACTTTAAGAGTGGCTAGCTGGTCTAATTACAATTTAAGAAGTGGTGTTAAATAATTTCTATTTTTATTTATAGAGCTCCCTGAGCAGCTGAATTATTTATGTGCTGTACTATTGCAGAATGCTATCCAGACATTTTGCTCAGATGAAAATTAAACCCATGCTACACTTTCATATCCCAAATCAGAACAGGGTGACATCTAGCATTCTTAGCAAATTTTTAGGCATGTTCATGTAATAAAGAACATCTCTATCAACTACAGCTAGAAAAACATCTGCTCCTGTAAGAAAATATTCACCCAAACAAGAGACGTCTTATCTGTGTTTCTTTCTAGTGCTTCTTCAGCCAAGAATTCTTCTGTGTGTGTAGTGTTCCAGTTGCTCTGTTCCTCCCCAGCTTGTGAAGCACCATAAATGGCTGATTTTCAAGACTTAATAGGCATCAGGAAGGACATAACAAAAAAAATTAAAGCTGTCGTTTGCACAGTTGTAGCAGGAGGCTTTCCATGTTTTTCTGATAAATACAGAGTACCTCAGCACTGTGATGCCTTCACTTATCAATTTTTACAGCATCATTTTGTATATTTAGGTATCTTTATACATGCCTAAAAATTTTATTTTTTTTCTTTTTTTTCTTTCTGCCCAGGATGGTTTGGAGTAGTTTTTCCAATTCAGCAATTAAGCAACTGTTTTATCAATCTCCAGCAAGAAGTCCCCCCGTACAGTCCCCCCTCTCCCCTCCAGGAATTCCCAGCTCAGGAGGAAAATGGATATTGCATATGTTATTTCAGGGTCATTTGACATCACACCCTGACATGGCCTTCTACAAAGAAGATGGTTCTGCATAGTTTATTTTATTATTTTCTGGGGTTACTAGTGTGTTCTGCACTAGAAAGCTCAGTCTGTAGTTCAGGAAATGTTAAAATCAACAAGGTTTTTGCAGGTATTTCTCCACCTTTTCAACAGGCCTGAGTAATTTCAATTTTATATTTTCTCCTTTTATGCACATATGAACAGAGCTTGAGCTCTGCCACTCAGTGTTAACTTTCACAATGCTACAGTGTCTATAAAGGCAAATCCTAATGAGGTTTGAAGAAACTGGATGTAATAGACAAAAATTACCTAGTAGGCAGATGTTCAGAAAGACTTGGAATAGTTGAAATGGTGAGCTTAGAAATTATTTTTAACATCAACATTCCTTGTGGCTATGAAAATGGCAAAACAAATTTGTCAAGGTCTGAGCAAGAGCTCTGCAGGACAGCACTGCAGGTGCACACCTGTTGGAGTCAGAGACACAGATAATATTCCCTTATCTATACTGACAGGCTCAGACACTCAAGAGAACACTGAGTTTAACCAGAAACCATGGAGAAATCTCCTAAATCTAAGTAGAGAAACGGAGAATGTGTGTAAGTTAGATAGAACTATATTAAGTCACTGGGTGAGAAAGAGTTTAGGGTTTAAGCTGTATTAGTGAGTAAGAGACAACATGGAGGATTTAGGGTGTTGTACCTTTCTCCTTCTCTTTCTTCTTCTTCTTCTTCTTTTTCTTCTAGGGTTATTGGGTAATATTAAGGTGATTGGATGAAAGAATCTGCATTACAGGAAACAGTTATTGTACAGGTAGAGGTTATTGACACCTGTATGGTCGTAAGTGAAAATAAGTTACTTGGCATTTCATTATTGGATGGCTTGACACTTAAAAAACCTTGAAGAGATTCTCTGTCACTCCATTTTGCACCTTGTTATCCTAGTGTGCATAGCTCCTTGTAGTCTGTAAATATGTAAAATAGATAAGGAAAAATAAACAACTGAGCCCAAACACAAAAACAGGTTCTCTCTCATCAATCTCAGTCCTGGGGAAAGATCTGAACCACCAGTGTCACCCCAACACACACCCAGTTTCTACCTGAGCGAAAGTCAAGACTGGGTTCTTACCTGAAGCATCTGAGAGAGGGCTGAGAAAAGCCTGAGCTGAGCACTGAACTGCTGAGACTGGTGCCTGAAAGGAGGACCAGAGCCTTATTTTCAACAAGCACCTGGAAAATGCATTTGACTATGGCAGAAAGTAATGACAGACATGGTCACGGAAGCTGTGCTCCTAATGAGGTTCCTGGGAGCAGCCGTGCCAACAGAAGTGGCTGCCAGCCTTCAAAGAGGGTTGAACCTCCAAAGGTCACTGAAGGAGGCAACCAGCAGAACAAGAGGATGGCAGGAGAGCAACAGCACTGAAGGCAGTGAGGAAGCTATTCTTCCAAGAAGAGTAGAGTCCCTCATCCTGCCTTACTGTGGGTGGAAGATGAGAAATTTGTTCAGCTCATTCATAAAGTCCTGGAGATCTTCCCCTGTAGCAGCCTCAGCTATAGATCTCCTGAGTCACAGTTTTCAGCTGTCCTGGGAGCCCTAGTCAGTCATGTCTACGCTGTTACCCAGGGAAACTACTGTGTTAAGAAGTTTTGATGATCTACTTGATCAATATGGATATACTCCTTACATTCCCTCACTCCCCTCTGTTGTTAAATTCTGCTCCAGGTGAAATAACCAAATAAATGGAAATCAAGCAGAAAAGAGACAAAGAATGACTCCTGCAACCCCCGTTCTTTCCTACCTTTCTTCTTTGCTACTCATTCAGAGGCAGACTGAATACTGAGCTTTTTCATGTCCATAATTTAGTAACCTGACATTGTAAATGCCTCTCATTCTTCAAGACTCAATCGCAGACAATGTACTGAGAAATGAAAGGAGCTCCTTAGTTCAGCCATGCGTGCAGAGGGATCAAGGTCTTGAATGTGGACAGAACTTGACATTTGTTCAGGTCAAAAATACAGATAACATTTGGAACCTGCATCTCAAGGAGGTGATAAATGCTTGTAAGATCAGAGCTGCAGCTGTTGACAATAGGTGAATACTAAACTGCAGTGAATACTCACCTCAAAGGGAATAGAATATGAAGTGAGCCTGCCAAGAACAAGAAGTGCTCTTTGGAATTCAGAAAGTATGAGTATAAAGTAAAAAACATTAAAAAAATGGAGTTAAATCAGGTCTTTCAGTGGGGATTTAAATAAAATGAGGAGGGTTTTGATCATGCAAAAGAAAGAAGAAATTCATGGGTTGCTCTGTAGTGAGGCAAGGTTTACAGGACTGTCACAAAGTGAAAGGGGTGCCCTGTCCCACCTGGGCACCCAGGAGCCAAAGTAGCCACTCTGTGGAGCAGACTCTTTCAGCTCCATAAGTGTTACTGATAGAATCAGAACACTTTGGGTTGGAAAGAACCTTACAGATCATCTGCTTCCAATGCCCCTGCCACGGACAGGGACACCTTCCATTAGACCAGGTTGCTTAAAGCAGCCTGGCCTTGAACACTTACAGGGACGGGGGAATCCACATCTTCTCTAGGCAACCTGAACCAAGACTTCACCACTCTCATAGTGGTGGCTTCTTCCCACCATCTAATTTAAATCTCCTCTCTTGCAGTTTAAAGCCACCCCCACTTCTTATCACTACATGCCCTTGTAAACATTTCTAGATGTCAGGTTCACAACTACAGTAATAAGTGTATTTAATTTCAAAAACTGGTCTGTGTTTGAGGAAATAAATAAATGTTGGTGGTTTTTGTTTTAACCTTATTTGGATCCATAATCTTTCAATGCTGCTGTGAAGCAGGTTTAAGGGACAAGACACTGACCCACAATCCTGAGGAGGAACCTGCTCCAGGCTGTGGAAGATGGTGCCATTTCTTGTAGCCATGCCCCTCCTGCTCCAGGACAGTAGGCTCCAAAGACCAAAGGATGGTAGGATGAGGCACAAATGAATTGACAATGCACAGTACTGCTGTAGACCTCACTTCCCAGTAGTGTAAGGGAACCAAATTGTTGTAGGTAAGGATAACTGTTCTTCAGGAGAGCATCGGGTAGAATTGGAAGACTAAGAAGATTTTAAGCACAGAAAAGTGCTGTTTTAGAAAATCCTGTTTTAGGTTCTGAAGTGTCCCTTCCTGTCCCTTCATGGTTTTGACAATTAGCATACCTGAAAACTGGTTTGATTTTTGCAGTTTTACCTGCTGAGCTAATATAGATGTAGTATTAGCTTTACCTTGCTCATAAAAGCTGGGATTTGCTCCAGGACTCAGAATTATACAAGATGCAAACACGACCTTGCAGTTGAATGTAGTCATGTGCCTTTTTTACACAATAGCCACACTCGTAGAAAGCAGGATGTTTGGATTAATCCTATCTTAACAAACACAGTGATGCGACACATTATTGTGTGGGAGAGCTGTCCTGGCCAGCAGCCACACTAATCTCTTTTCCAGCTCCAGCTTTCATCAGCTCACTGAGTCCACAAAGCTGTTGAAAGACCCGGCTGAAATGAGAGATTCAATTAAAGCTATGACGTATAGTACTGAAGGGGTGTGGTTTTATTTGTGAGTGCTCAATTGCTTTGCTTTGAGAGGAGGAAGGGAGGGAGGAAGGGAGGGAGGAAGGAAGGGAGGGAGGGAGGAAGGGAGGGAGGGAGGGAGGGAGGGAGGGAGGGAGGGAGGGAGGAAGGAAGGAAGGAAGGAAGGAAGGAAGGAAGGAAGGAAGGAAGGAAGGAAGGAAGGAAGGAAGGAAGGAAGGAAGGAAGGAAGGAAGGAAGGAAGGAAGGAAGGAAGGAAGGAAGGAAGGAAGGAAGGAAGGAAGGAAGGAAGGAAGGAAGGAAGGAAGGAAGGAAGGAGGGAAGGAAGGAAGGAAGGAAGGAAGGAAGGAAGGAAGGAAGGAAGGAAGGAAGGAAGGAAGGAAGGGTGTGCTGAGCCTCTTTGTGTCTGGGAACCCAGTGAGAAGCAGCAAAGCATGAAAGGCAAAGATTAAACTGGAAGTACAGATGCTGAGGGCCTGGGGAGAAGTGTGGTGATTGTGTGCATCACCACCAAGCTCTTCCATGGCTCCCCTGGGGTGGTTGCAATGGTAGCACCAAAGCAGACAAGAATGGGGAAAGAGTGGCAGTTTTAGACCAGCTGAGGAAAAGATTCTTTCTAGAGAATAAAAAAAGCTAATGGGAAAAAGCACTGATGTAATTCCCTAAAAGTGTATTTTATTTATTACATTGGGTTACAAACACAGTACCATTAATAGAATTAATTTAATTGACTCTTTTACTTAAGAAGAGTAATGGACATTAATTACAAAAGGTAAATGACAATGATTTTATTTAGGGGGCTTAAAGTAATTCTTAAGATCTGAGCTCAGGTATATGTATGTTTAGATTTATATGTAGAAATGAGGAGTCACCCTTGACACTGGAATATGCCACTCTTGGGCTTAAATGGAATTGTTGTGCTCAGGTCACACAACAAAGAATAACTCAGGCTCATGTTAAAGGTAACTCAGGCAAAGGGCTTTACACACCTCAACAGGATCAGCAAATTATATTGGATTAGCCAAAAAAATGAACAGATTATAAATGATCCCTTAGTAATGCTGTATGCCAAGTTCCCTGACTGTTTACACAATACAGGAGATGCATCAATCATCAGAGCGTGCGTCGGCTTCTCTCACTAATGGAATACATCGGGGTGTAGAAGGGTTCTGGGGGATAGCACATTTTGTGCCTGTGATATATTTTAAGATCTATACCAGGAAATATTGCAAAGGACAATTAGTGATTTTAAAAGGAAAAAGGTGAAAATGGAGGGAGGGAAATGTTGTTAGAGGTTGTATATAATCGCTTATTTATGCAAAGCCAGAAATAGTTGGTGAACATAATCAAAACATTCTAGAATTTTGCTCATGTATTAATTTTCTGAAGTAAAAGAATTCTTTACAGTAATTTTGGCAAAAGAAAGTCAAATGCGGGTGATGAAAAGGTGTGCAGAAAAGGATGTAACTTACGATTTCTAAGACTTGGTTCTATAGGATGTCTTTTATAACTCTTGAGTCTATTTTACCTGGCAGCATGCCTTTATAGCATAGCTGCTGGAAGTGTTTTTTCTGAAACTACTTAAAAGGATATGCTCTTCTTGACATGTTCAGTGACATTTCCCCTTTGGCTAATTAGGAGTAAGTGCTAATTCTTTTGATTAGTACATAGCTAAGATACTTTGTGAAACTGAGCTAATTTCAGTCCTACTTCACATCAAACATTAATCTTTATCTGAACTCTAGCTGAAGAACCCCAGGCCAAGTTCTCACTTACAGCAGATTAAATAAAAACTAAATAAAAACTCAGTGAAGAACCAATTAGATAGACTTGTAGGAACATTTTTGATGTGGTATTGTTAAAGGTATGGTCTTCAAAGGCACTGAGCATCTATGTGCAGCTCCATTGACATCTTGAAAGCTGCAAGTGATGCTTTGTCATGGGACCATTGGAGTTGACAAGACTTAACCTGGTCATTGGCCTGCTCTTTCTTGCAGGAAATAGAAGCTTTCTTATGTTTAAATCCTTGCTTTTAAGCAGTGACCCATGATTTCACTTTCTATGGATAAATCTCTTGTGAGACTGTATTCCTATGGTCAAAGCCATGTAGGTCTCATACCTGTTGAAAGAGCTCTTCAGTAAGTAATCTCATACATTTAGGATAGGGGGGAAACAAAAGAAAAACAGCAAATGGTGTCCCATAGCTCTTCCCACCAAGTAAACTGGGCACAGTGGAAACAGAGCTGCTGGATTGCATGAGGGGCTCCAGCTTCTCCAACGACTCCAAAATTACACAGTCTTCACTCCTGCCTCCCTGCCTCTGCCCCTTCTCCATCTCACTAGTCACTTCCACCTCAGAACAAGCAAGTTCTGCTTAATTTTTACATTACCTCCGTGTCTTCACCTCGTATATTAACTAGTTCCAGTGTAAATTTTCCACTCATTGTTTCTCCCTCTTTTTTCTCCTGAATAATGTCAGTGTCGAGATGAATAACGAGGAATGGGACCACCATGCTTTGAGATGATTTATTGCTCAAGTAGCCAGATAAGATGTCAGTCTGAAGGCGTGAGAATTAGAGAGGAGCAACAAGTCAGCCATAGCTCAAGGTAGTCATGGGTTTCTTCTTTGCACAGCAATATATAACATTTTGGTCTAATAGACAGTTGACACAAAACTTGTTTTTGCTTACTAAACTATCACCTTTGCTTAATTTTGCTGCACTGCCTCTGTCTCTTAGCCACTAAGCTGACAGGTCACATACCCATACACACACTTCTATTACAGCTTCTAGATCTCTAACCTACTTTATAAATAACATTATTACAGTTCAAACCCCAAACTATTTTACCTAATATAATTTCTTACTCAAAACATATTCTTACTCATAACTATAGGAACCTAAGTTTATCATTTCTCTATCCAATGTCTGTATACCTTCATCATATTAACCCAAGCTCTTTCTAAGGCTGCAGATTGAACCCTTCAGCATCTGTAGATTTTTCCATTTTTCCATTTCCACATCTCAGCACATTTCTGTATTTCTTGTTGCTGAGGAAACTGCCCTTTTCCTCAGACAAAGGGAAAATAGGCTCTTTTCCTAATGTTTCTTGCTGTGTCACTCAACTTCTTTCTCTGTGATGGTTTTTCATGAAGAAATGTAATAATGAAATTAAGACATGAAGAAAAAGGTGAAGAACACAGGGGCTGGAGCAACTGAGTGTGTCCATCTCATTTTTCCCAGTCAGATCCTATGAAAAAGGGGACCATCAGTCCCTTTGCCATCTGCTGGGAAAAGAGAGCAGCCAGCCTCATTCTCTTCACTCCAAGGTAGGAAAAGTGCTAAATACTGTGAACCAGCAGCGTGCTCAAAGGTCATTTGCCTTGTCAAAGACTGAAACCCTGCTATATGCTGTTATCTGTGTAAGACTGCAGGTTCAGGCAAATATAATCATATTTTCCCTGACATAGCTCATCCATTTTGATCAATTCACAGGATGCTAATTTGAGTAACTGAGTACAAGGATAATTAGCAATCATGTCAGTGATAGTGCATTATTCAAATTAAGTCAAATGTGAGTAATCTCTGGATGTGTTTTCTTTTAGCCAGCACAGAGGAAAATCATTTAGCAGCTAATTTTAGACTTCTCTGAAAGAGAAAAACAAATTCTAGAGGCTACTTCTGCTTCACATGTTAAGAACACCCTGGACTTCCAGGAATAATATTTGAACATGATTCAGAAAACTCATTTTCTCATTTTGCTGCCCAGTTCTGGAAGAAAAGGTTTTGATTCAATTGCTCTCCTGTTTTTTTTCTCCCTCCCACTCACCCTGTGGGTAGGATGTCTGCCCTCCACCCCAGGGGTGAGGAGCCACTGCGCATCTTGTTGCAGGCATGGGCATTTGAGTGTATAGCCATTTGGTTCCCTGGCTGTGGAAGCTGCTTGAGTTGATTTACAGCCCTTAATGGGGACTTTTTGGGTAATACCACAGCTTCTCACTAATGAAATTCCTGCACATGAGCTCCCGTGGGACTCTTGCAAGTAATTTTACTGCACGTATTTTACTGCTCCTCTGGCAAAGGGGCACAGTGCACACAGGCAGAGAGGTGCAGCAGCTGAATGCCAAAGCTGGTTGATGGATGGAGTCCAGGTAGGGTCCTTTCCAACCTGCCTTCAGTTTCTTTGGGACTGTGTGATGGTGATCTCCTTCTTCTCAAATGAGACCTTTGCACCTAGCCTTTGTTCTGACCACTTCCATCCTGGTGTACAGCTTGTCCTGGGTTTGCTGTGCCCCGCTGGCCCACAGTGTCTGCGTGCACCAGCAAGCACCAGCCCATACTGAGGCTGCTCTGCACTGTTTGAAGGCCTCACATGTGGCAAGAAACCCTTGTGCACTTCCCAAGGGAGGGTGCACACAGCAGTCAGTGCCCACCTTGCACATCAGTCTGTGCTCCTCTGAAGGTTTCTCTTCTTTCTTGAAACATTTCCCTGTCAGATCCATCTGCTTTGCTGATGGCTTGGGAGGGACAGGGCTTCCCCAGGCTCTGGCCTGGTTGTTGCTGCTGTTTGAGTGCCCAGGGCATAAGGCAAAACTGCTCTCTGTCTCAAGAGCAACTGGAACTAAAGACACGCTTTTACCCTTCTGACTGTCTCCTGAATCTGATCTCTGCCCTGAAAACCACCTCCTGCCCCATGGGGATCCTTCTTGAGGCACCAGGAATGGGGTGGGTCTGTGTGGGCTGCCCTGAAGCTTTGCCAAGCCTTCAGGCAGAAACAAGACTGGCATCATCTCCACTTAATCAATTCTTTTATGCATGTGCCAAGAATTACTCAAAGAATCAAACAAAACAACATTAGTTAATTAACATTAGTTAATTTGAAAGATCCTATAGCAAGTAAGTAAGAATTTAGTGAGTCCTATCCATTGATTCCTTTATAATGTGAAGGTGTAATATTATCATAAGATGAAGCCAACAAATTAAAACAATCCTGTTTTTGGTGATGTTTCCAAGCAGGGATTTTTTCAACAATTTCTACCCATCCGGGCCCTGATGAAAACCCACAAGTGCCACCGGTGCTGGTACCAGAACAGTGGGGATATAAGCAGGCTGAGAAGAGTGTTCAGCATTGCTCTGATTTGGATGAAGGACAGCACACCTTCATCAGGACTGCCTCTGCCTGGTGTTCCCTTGCTGACTCACTTTGCCTTGAGGATATAAACACTGGCTTTGCAGATCTTGGAGAGCTTTTAGAGTCTTTTCCTTGATTTTCCTCAGAGGGCAACAGAGTCAAAATCTGTTGTGCATACCTCTATTAACTGCTTTAAGAGAGATCCACATCATCAAAAGAAGTCCATAAAACATGCAGATAGACATGCATTATTTAGAGACAGCTGCTGCGGTAATGACCACTTGCAAAGAATAACAGAGCCACAAACCCTAAGCACCACATCCTCGTAGAAGTCTCTGTGGATGTAACCCTAAGAGCCTGTTAACCTAATGGCACTAAGTACATCCAATGGTTTTATTACTTTGCAGCTTGAAACTCAGGTCCCCCCCCCTTACTTCCCTGCTTGGGTCAACCCTCAGAATTTTTTCACTGAGAGACAGACTGGCTCATATTTGGATCAACAAATTTTTCTGAGTGCTTGATAAAACTCTTACCACATGGACTGAGTCCAGGCAATGGACAATGACAATTTTGGACAGCTTTGGCCTAACAATGGAAAAACATGTTATCAGTGATGACTTGTACTAATTAATTCTACCTCCCTAGAGTCAGGCCATATGTGATATCGATTCATTCAGTCACAGGGTTTCCACTGCAGATATAATGATAATGCAGAGGCAGCAAGCTGAGTGGCTCTCAGCAGCATATCAGAGCAAAATACACAGCAGACACACACCACCAAGAGGCAGAAGATTGAAAAAAAAGCACTAGGCAAAGCTCTAGAAGTGCCACTTTTGTGATCCCAATGTGAGCTCCAAAGGGGAGCTCTTCTTGTGCTGTTTTAGAAGAGCAGAAATCTTTTCAGCTTTCCATGCCTAAGGCACTGCTATTTGGGTAATTGCTCACTGAAAAGCAGTGACTATTTCGGTTGCATTTTCTGAGGGAAATTGAAGACTGAGCTGTCACTCAAGTGAGCAGGAGAAGGGCTGATCCCTGTAGGGGTCTTGAGAGAGACTATTTCTAGCATGACCATGTACAAGCTGAAGTACAGAGCCAGTGGCCCCAGGCGCAGGAGTTTATCACCCTGCCAGACACAAGGCATCGCTTCTCACCATGAAACCACAGAAGTTCCATGTTCTTCAATAAGTGAGCACTGAGAAAAGCTCAGTGACCTTTAGAGGTTTGGATTCACTCCAGTCTGCATTGCAAAGGTGAGAGAGGACGCTGCATGGACACTCTGCCATAGGCTGTTCTGCTGAACCAAACTGAGCTGAGTCCAGAAGATCCGGACTGCAGCAAATGCTGCCTTTAATCCCATGTTTCTCATCCCATTGCAGGGCAAACCTTGGGATGTATAATTTTGAGCAATATCAGAATGAACCACTTCAGCATTTGCAGAATCAGAGTAGCTGGTTTTGGCACAATGAATTGATCTTGTTGCTAACTTCATTTGATAATTTTCAGCTGAGAGTTGATGATTGCCTTATTGATCTTTGTGAGCAAAAGGATGGAACAAATTCAGGGTGCTGTGACCTCCAAACACACTCAATGGGACAAATTGTTTTCTATGAACCCTGTCCCACTGAAAGGGAAAAAAAAGGGAAAAGAAATCAGGACTCCCTGAACCCTGCAAACTCAACACAATTCACTGCAGTTCACAGAACATTGTGACTTACTCAAAATCTATAGAAAAAAAGAAAAAAAAAATTTTCCCCAGGAGAACACTGGGGGTTTCGTAATAATTATTTTTCTTTAAAATGCCTTTTCTAATCAAAGTTTACTGGTCAACTCTAATTCTGAATTAAAAAGAAGTATAATAAGAAATTTAGTTTTTCAAAATCTTCATAATGAGGCAGGAAAACTTTTTCTACAGAAACATAAGTAAATGTACGCTTATTTTCAAATTATTAATTTTATATTTAAATACAAACAGCAACTCCATTACTTCCTTTGATGAAACATCATTTACCCCCTTAGGACAAGATGAATGGACAGAAATGAGCGGGAGCTGTGAGCTGCTAATGCATCACTTAGTTTCCAGCAGGGCCTTAAACAATAATTTAACTTTGCAGGACTCTGTAGAGCTGTGCAAAGTTTTTCAGTGAAAATCACCAAAAATCCCTTGCTTTTCTTGAAACTTGCAGGAAACTCGAGGAACTGTTGTGAGATCCACTTTCTTCCCATAAAGCATAACATAAGAGGGACTGCATGACATTGCGCTTGAACAACATTCAGAGGAAAAAAAACTCCAAAGCTACCAGGCCATAGGTACACTGTGCTCTGTTACTTGATAAAAGGGTTGTTTCAAAATAATTCCAAGGTTTTCACTAATCCACTTGCAAAGACACCCATGGGCACAAAGGAGGTTTTTAGAGGGCTTCATCAAGGGGTTCTGACCCTGTGCCCATTCCCATTATCCCAGTGAGGGCAGAAGGTGGCTATACAAATACAGCATTTGCAGAAATGTCCATTTAGGCAAAAGCTTAACTTGCACGGCCTCTAAAAGATGAACTCAACAGACAGTACCTCTCCCTTTGAACCCAGATCTGAGCCCCAGGGATGGATTTGGGCTTGTTACATTTGTGGTGCATCCTCTCCCAGCATCTCCTCAAAGGAAATCATCCTGTGAGCCTGATTTTAGTTTGCCATAGGCCATGAGGCAATCAGAGCACTGGCCATGGCAAACAGCCTTAAATGAATTGTGTGAGATGGGACCATGGGCAGTTCTGCCTCACACACAGCTGAGCATGCAGCTCCCATTCATCTTCCTTTTTTCCTTGGCTTTGGAGGCAAACAATTCACCTCAGCTTTGAACCTTGAGTGTAAATTTGACTTTCCTTAGCCTTCTAAATTATTCTAGTCTAGTCCTTTCCAGCTGTGCCAGATACAGCCAGAATTGCCACTAATGGGTTGCAATACATTAAGCTTTATGACTTGGTGACTGACACTGTTTATATCACAGAGGTTTTCATTTGTGTATGTTGTTTGTCTCGATTCCCAAACCTCAAATTAACTAGATAAGAAGGGCTGCCAGAGCTGATATAGGGAGCAGTATTTAGGATACATTTGTCAGCCAAAATAAATGTGTGTTAGAAAGTGTCTCTCTGGGGGTTTCATAGAAGAAGAGTTGCCCAAAGCTTTTTTTGCAGGAGTTGTGCAATAACCCACCTCATGTATATGCATACAAATATATAGGTGTACCAAACAAGTCCAGAGGACTCATCTATCATACAGTAATAAAAAATTAATTCAACCAAATGTATAGTTTTCTGAAGGTAGAGATTATTCCAGTGCCCAGAAAAATAAGGCTAAATAAAGCGGAGACCCACATTTCACTAAAGATTATTCTGTTTCATCTGTCTAGCTCTAGGTGTTTGTGGCTTTATTTTCAGAGGTACTGCAATCCAGGACTTTCCATTGACTTATAGACATGAAACTGTGGTACCACTTGACATCTACAGCTATTCCACCTCACCAGGCACAAAGTAATTTGCCTGAGATCATGCAGGGTTTTGCAAAAAGCCCCCAGAATTTACCTGATTCAAATTCTCTCAGTCTCTGTCTTTGCCAGGAGTGCAGCACAGAGCAGTACTCTGGAAGAAGGAGATGAAATACCCCTGAGCAATAGGCAGGTGCAGGAAAATCTGCCCAGGCCTTGAAAATCAGCTGAGAAGGCATTTTATGGGATGAGCCAAAACAACAAGGATATAGACACTGTCTGGAAATCTGAAAGTGGAGAGAATAAATTTTTATGGGTGAACACACTTAGAAACCTTGACCAAAGATAAACCATTACTGTGGCCTGGTTTTGAAAGAAATTTTGCTGAGAGTCAAAATAAAATCATCACAAAATAGGGATTTCAGTGGATATGATGAAATACAGCTGAGATGCCATCAGTGTTTGAATACTTGAGCTTGTGCAAAATTTTTAAAATATTCAAGCATGATTTGGAGTAAAGATACATATTTATCTATACAGTAACATTTTGGTTTATAAATGTCAAGGAAAGCCATGCACTCCAAGACATGAAGAAAACTGGTTTTACTTTTTAAAAATTTAACAAATCGGTCCCTAGGATGTTGCATTTTTTTTTTTTTTCTAGTTAGCCCTTAAGAGGTCTTACTACAGCAACAGAGAAGCTGGTCTCACACAATATGCCTGGGTCTCCTTCCCTCTTCACTGCAAAAAGACCTCCTCCTGCCCCTAACGCAGATATTCTTTCTGTTCCCTGCTTTCCATGACCATGCAGCCCCACAAAGTCCAAGTGTGCTATTCACCCCTTCCCAAGGACACTGCCATGTCTCCTTCCAGTGAGGTCCCATCTCAACCACCTCACCCTTCCCCAGATTGTGCAGCCAAGCCTCCAGCTGGCCACAGGGCTCTCACTCTGCAGCACATTGCACCAGACAGTAACTAGGTCCTTTCAGCCTTAAAGTCTATGGCCAAATACAGTGATATCCACAGGGAGAAGACAATTGAAGACAGGAATTTCATGTGCCTTTGAGTACCCAAAGCTGCTGCTGTGGTACCAGGATAAACCAGGCTGATGCAGGCTCAAGCCTGAGCAGAATGGCCAGGGGGCTGTATAGTCCTTTTGGCACTCATGAATGAAGACAGGCACTCGGTGCACTGAGCTGAAGACAGTCATAGCAGAAAGAAAAACAGCCTCATTTCCTGGGAAAATTATGTTAAAAGGGATCATACTGGCTATGGAGAATTTTTCTTCCAGTTCTGAAGAGAAATTATACCACTTCAGTGTTCACACTTACTGGGTGCAGAGGAATTAATTAAAGACAAAATAACAACCGTGTATTGGTCTTTAACAGCCTGCAAAACTCCTCTTTTTTCTGGGTTTGTATAGCACTGAGTTCTGCCTCTTCCTGTAACGCTCTTCAGCTTTGAGTGTGCTCACCATGGGTCGATAATTCTTCCTTCACAGTATCACTTGGATGAAATCTCCTAACTGCATTCAGCATTACCTTAACCTCAGGTAAGGGACGGGTTATTCTAAACACAGGAGGCAGATTTGCCAAGGTGCTGCCAAGAGCCCAAGGTGGCTGAGCACTGGCAAGCAGGAAGATACCACATTTTGTTCTTTCAGAATATTCCTTGCAGCAGGCATCGATGGGAGCACTGACACAAGAGACCTGGGGTGTTTCTCTGCATTGACCCTGTCAACCAATGGCACCTCTGTCTTCTCTGTGGGAACAAAATGTAGTAAAATTCCCTCATATGTGAGGGCATAGACTGGCAAAAATGGCAAACAGGAGAATAAATCTGAGGTGCTCTGGGCATTTTCTACTTCACGGGTAGCCTTGGTTTAAACAAAATGGCTGTGTCCGTGTCAAGGGCACACCAGATGAGCTGGGCTGGGTGACTGAAGTCCCTTCAGTCTCCCTGCTAAATCTGTTTGAATGGTAGGTTCACTACACAAAAAGGAAAAAAAACAAACAAGCTGGGGACCAGAGATAGATAGATAGATAGATAGATAGATAGATAGATAGATAGATAGATAGATAGATAGATAGACAGATAGAAAGAGAGAGAGAAAGAGAGAAAGAGAGAAAGAGAGAAAGAGAGAAAGAGAGAAAGAGAGAAAGAGAGAAAGAGAGAAAGAGAGAAAGAGAGAAAGAGAGAAAGAGAGAAAGAGAGAAAGAGAGAAAGAGAGAAAGAGAGAAAGAGAGAAAGAGAGAAAGAGAGAAAGAGAGAAAGAGAGAAAGAGAGAAAGGAAGGAAGGAAGGAAGGAAGGAAGGAAGGAAGGAAGGAAGGAAGGAAGGAAGGAAGGAAGGAAGGAAGGAAGGAAGGAAGGAAGGAAGGAAGGAAGGAAGGAAGGAAGGAAGGAAGGAAGGAAGGAAGGAAGGAAGGAAGGAAGGAAGGAAGGAAGGAAGGAAGGAAGGAAGGAAGTAAGGAAGTGGCGGAAGGAAGGAAGGAAGGAAGGAAGGAAGGAAGGAAGGAAGGAAAGAAGGAAAGAAGAAAGGAAGGAAGGAAGGAAGGAAGGAAGAAAGAAAGAATGAAAGAAAGAGAGAAAGAAGAAAGAAAGAAAGAAAGAAAGAAAGAAGAAGAAAGAAAGAAAGAAAGAAAGAAAGAAAGAAAGAAAGAAAGAAAGAAAGAAAGAAAGAAAGAAAGAAAGAAAGAAAGAAAGAAAGAAAGAAAGAAAGAAAGAAAGAAAGAAAGAAAGAACAGAAGGGAAGTAAAATTTAAGACTGCATGAAGTTTCTAAGAGCCTTACAGGCCTTGGGATTTGTTAAGCAATAGTGGTTCTGAGAGCTGAGTGATGTGAAAGTTTAAAGTGTTTCAGGAGGAACTGACAGACTTGTAATTATCCCTGCAGGACTGATGAAATGTGTGGAGCTTTGCAGCACACCTGTGAAGAAGCCCCACCAGGTTAATCTGCCTCTGTTGCGTTTACAAAGAATTTCCCTTTGCCTGTCCTACAGGACTGATCCAAAATCCCTGACAAATAACTAGATAGCTAGTTTTGTTATGCTTTTCAACTTGTGAGTGAATCTTTTTTTATCTCACTTATTCATAAATAAAATTGAGATGCTTGCCCAGCAAAGATGATAATTTTTATTCAGTAGCTTATTGTTGAAAATTCCTTGTTCCTGCTGCTAGGAAAAACAAATTCTCATTATTTGCTATTCAATAATCTCTTCCAGCAAGTGATTTAAATGTAAGGCTTTTCCCTGGATTTGTGTGTAATCAGACCAGGGTTTTAGATGAGCTGTGGACTGGTGCTGCCTGGGCAGGATGCTGGCAGACAGACATCAGAGGCAAGAGGCTGGCTCTCAAGAGGGGTGTGGGCACCAGGACCTCAAGGTGTCAGTGGCCATTGGTGATCTCAGAGGCAGTTCTGCTCACAGAAAAGTCAACATGAGGTCATGTCTTGTTAAATAGTAAGGGATTTGGGACTAATTTTGTCCAGGGAGCTGTACATGTCTGTGAGAATAGCTTTTAGCAGTATTCAGGTTAGACATGGAAGTCTTATACTGGCTTTGAACCTATTTTGAAAATAATTAGAAGTTCACAAAGTTATTTGAAGCTACTTGTCTCTTATTTTATACATTTTTAATTTTATTTGGTAATTTCAGATGGAAGAGAACTCTTACATAACATTTGGATGTACACTTCTTGAATAATTAATTGCAACCTGAAAGGGATAATTTGGTCAACTCAAACACGATTTGTTATTTGTCTAATGTGGGATATTTCCATCTGTACAATAGTCATTGCATGAGATAAATTAGAAAGAGAGCATTTTAAAATAAATTCTAAAAATACAGAATTAAATGAAACGTCTTCAACAACAACCTGTCCACCACTGCTGCTCCAGAAGTCCAGTGGCTCAAGAGAGCATGGAGTGTTTCTGCCTAAAAGGTAGGGATGGGCACTCCAGCTCCCTCTCAGCACAGGTGGAAAGGGCACTTCAGAAAGGATTTGTCCAACCCAAACATGAGAAGCACCTGAGAAAATTACACAGGACAGTATAAATCATTACCTGTATGCTCCTCTGCATTGTACCATTATTTCCCAGCCCAGGGATAATGAGATGTAAACACAGGATTTTAATGGTGCTGACTGTGTAAAATCAGTTCCTTGGAGCTATTAACACTGAGGTTTGACAGAACCATAGGTCTTTGAAAGAGGTCTTATAAATATATATATGTATTGTAGAACACATACCTATAAATTCTCTTCAGGCATACACTCCAAAGAGATTGCTGCTGATATTTTTTTTACTATTATTTTTTATTTTTTATTAGTGGATGGGAGAAGACTATATCACGATTATCTGGAAATCTGCAATAATAACTATTTTTTCACTGATCAGGAGGACTTAATGGGGGAAATAAAACATTTTAGAGACCCAGGGATATTGCAGAAAACAGTATTTGTATCTTACCAATTTAAATAGCTTATATTTCCAAGATACTAGCCATAGGTCAGAGCCCCAAGAGCTGACTAAAAGCAGTTCTATTGCTCTGCACTCCGTGGTGGGGCTGCTGTGGAGCTAAGTGTCTGCTCCTGAAGATATAAACCTGCCTTGAAGGTATAAGCTGGCTCTTCAGTCCTACTGGGGCCTTTCTGGAGAAATGTGCTAATTTTTTCTCACCATGGAAGCAATTCCATGTGAACATTTAGGGAGACATATGCCTGCACCAATCCCTCAAATGTTTTAAACCCTCTGCTCAGCCTCAGCAGCAAACATTTTTCCTCCATTCTTTGCACTGGGAGAGAAGCTCTGGCAGGAGAAGCCTCCATCTGACCCCCAAAATACTGACACAACAAAGTATGCATTTTTAAGAGCAGACTGCATTTGTGCTGGAAAGATGAGGGCACTTCCACACTGGAGTGTCAGGGAAGGCACTGAGTACGTGGGTTTTGGAGGAAATCTCTTCCCCAGCACTTTCAGTTGTAGCAGTACAAATCCCTAGGGATTTGACACTTTATGCCAGACACTGGTAATGAACCTTGCAAGGGGGTGAAGGGTTAATGGAAAACTGACTCTCCTTCACATGCAATGATTTAAAACCTGCAGATTACAGTAACTGCTCATTGATTTTTAGTGGGATGAGGGCAGCAGGAGGAGCATGTCACATAACTCATGGCTGGTGCTGGGGGATTGGTGTGCAGAACTGGATAGCTTGGCACAGTGATGGGGTGGCTGGAGGAAAAACCAAGCAAGGAAAGGGAGGCAACAGGAGAGACGGCCTGAGCAGTGATGTAAGTGATGCAGACAGACCGGGCAGCTTCCTACAGGGCCGTGATCCGTGGACAACAAGGCTGGCAGGAAGGTGCCATGTGGGACACTGAGGACTTCACACGTCTCTCCAGCTCCCAGCGCTGCTGGCACCATGCCTGCAGGGAAGGGAATTGGGGAACTTGCTTTGAATAGCTGTGTGGGTGGGATGAACCTTGGAGTACAGGGAATCACAGAGGTTTTGTGCTGTGGCTGACCAGAATTTTAAAAAGCAGTAGCATTTTGTATAAATGTTACATTTGAATCTCTTTGACATTTTCCCCTTGGTGCTAATTATTCCCAGCAGCTTCTCACCATGCAGCAAAGGGCTGGCACCGTGACAGTTATTAAAAACCTGTAAACAGCTTCTGGTGGAAAGTGCCTGGAGTCACCTTGCCATGCTAAAGAGAAACCATCAAATAAACAAAATCAAACTGAATCTGACCCCCACTTAGGCAGCTTCAGAGAATTCTGAGAGACAGAGGCTCAGGTGGGATCCTATCAGTAAGTTCATGATGGGAAGGTGTGGATTAGATTGAACTGAAGTCTTCCAAGTGGAGCCCAGGGACAGAACAAAGAGGCAGTGGGAAAAAATGCAAATACAGAGAATTCCAACTGAACATAATAAAATCCTTCTATACTGTGAGGATGGCCAAACACTGTCACAGGTTGCCTAGAGAAGTGGTGGGGTCTGCATCCTTGGTGGTACTCAAAAGCCACCTGGACATGGTCCTGAGCAGTCAGCTATAGGCGTCCCTGTGTGAGCAGGGGGGCTGGACCAGGTGACCTCCAGAGGAGCCTGGGCTGTTCTGCAGTTCTTAGTTTCTCTGTGCAAATGTGCTGCTCCTGTTGAGAAGCAGCTCGGAGAGGCATTGCCTGAGGGGCATGAAGTATGGGGCATCTGCTCACCCAGAAGCTGGTGCAGCACTGACTCCAGTCCTCTCAGGGTCCAAGTGTGATTAATGCTGATGGGAGTCGATTAAATACTCACCTGGAGTAGGTATTTCAGCCTAGCTAGAGCTGGGCTCCATCTTCCTTTTCTCAAGCCAGGAACAATGGCATGGCTCAGTTCACAGGTCCAGCGTTAGACAGATTTTGCAGGATGTACGGAGTACAAGAGAAAATTGTAGACAAGAAACTTCGCTGCTCGGAGCTTCAGCTTTCAAGCACCAAGTCTCTAGGGGCAGGGTTTGGACAATGGTGGTAGGACAATTATGAGCTTCTAAAGCAAGGATTTTTTACATGTTAATCATAGCACTTAATTAGGGGCAAGCCATGGTAGAGGTTAGTCAGCTCTTACGAAACAAAGTAATATCTTTTTCAGACATTCCAACTGCACTTGACAGAGTTTCTCACAAGAATATAATAACCTGGTGACTACAGTATGATTATCCACATTTTATTTTGTTAAAAATGTATTTAATTGTTTATTAAGTGTAAAGTCATTTCAGAACTTGCATTTGTAGGATCAGATGTTTTAGTTAACATAAAATCCACCAACTGGAAAATTCTAGCCTGAAGAAACAGCAACAGAAAGAGGAACAACCAGTTAGTAACTTGGTTTGTCAGGACAAGAGATAGACTGAGAACTTTCCAGCAGAGATTCATGACAGGGCAGAATGAGGCCATGGGACCACAACATAGGCTGCATCAAAGCACTGCACCTGGAGCACAGCTCCCACTCTGCTCTGTGTAAAGGGCTCCTTCAAGGAGCTTGCAAACGGAATCTAAAGCAACACAAGAAGTCTGAAGAAGTCTCTGGAAAAAAAGGTGAATTAGCCAACATCACCCATCAGCACATGTGACTGACTGTCCTTTGAGCTACCAGTGCCTCTGGAGCTACAGCTGAGCTTGACCTGCTCCAGGCTATTACTTCATATTTGTGTTTACTAAAGGTTACACCCCACATCATTTCTGCTGCCTTGCTAGCCAGGGAGTAGCTACTTTGAAGGAGGACCAGTGAGAGCTCTCCATAAGACAACTGAGGAACTCACAGGTCTTCAGTCCTACAGTTTCTCTCCTTCCTGAGGAATATGTGCTGTATTTCTTGCCATTCCCCCAGGCTTTTGGGGAGCAGGTACCAGACAGTGTCACACAGCACCCCTGTGAAGATGGGGTGCAGTGCCTGTAGAACTAGGGCAACACGTGAGCTCCTGCTATGAGGATCTCGATGGGGTACATCATAAACTGTCTGATTAGACCTTCATCTGGAGGATGTCCCAGCTGGAAATACATAAATGAGAAGTGGGCAAAAATCAGTTGATGATGCAGAATAATCTTCACAGCAGATAATTTTCTTTATTGGCTTTTTATTAATTAACAATCTGCTTACACTATTTTTTTTTAAAGTTGATTCTGTAAAATATTAACAGCCTAGTGCTTTCAACTTTTTTGGAGTTGTTCTGTTTAACAGTCAGGCTCTTAAGCCTTCAGACTTACAAAAGCATTGCTTTAAAATTTTATTTCTCACAGGAATAGCTCAGCATTGTTTTTTAGCTTATAAAAGCAGCATGCCTATAGATTTTCCATAAAGAATGTTTTATTAAACTCCATTGATGCAATTTCCTATCACTCCTCTCCATAGCTTGTTTTCCAAACCAGTTCTCCCTTTCTTTGACAGTGAGTCCTTTAGGCCTCTGTATGCATTTGCATAATGCCTACTTACCTTTTCATCTTTAAATAAATGATTTCTACTGTGTCTCTCCCCTTTGTGTTCAGAACTAACCAGTGCACACACACTCCACCAAAGCTGTTTCATTCTTGCCATGCAAATGCAGGTCCTAGCAGAAGAAATCTCATGAAATTATTTCAGTGGAGGTATTTCTGCCTCCTGGTTGACAAAGGCACAAATAAACAAGTCAAGGGAATCTGTAAAAGCAGGTACATATAAACAGATTGTCCACCTCTCTCTGCTTCCTCTAGTCCACAGGTCTCTTCCTGTAAACCATGGGCTGAGATCTGAAAAGCATGAGGACTTTTTTTCTCAGGACAGAATTTAAATCAAGTAGTTACACAATAGCTACTGCTATCAGACTGTGTATTAAAAAAGCTATTTTTTTAAACATGCACACTGTGCATCACAAACTGAAACAGATAAATTAGTTACCTACGAATCAATATTGAATCAATTTCTTTGCTGAATAAAACGATTACTTAAAGATAAAACCCTCAGTGTGACTGGGGAGGTGAATTTGTTCTATACTGACACAGTAGATGCGTGTACAGGGGTAGTACAGAGGGTGAAGCCATGAAGTTGATGCGAGCTGGGACCTCACAGCCAGAGCTACAACAGAGCAGAGTCAAGTGCTCTAGATTCCAAAGAATGTATGATGAGGTGTCACCCGCAGGGAGCATCCTGCTCAGAATTCTAAATTTCTCCTTTAGTTTCATATCAACAAGAAGAAGATACAATTGCTTTGGAGCAAATTCAAATATATTTATTATCATGGTGTCCAAGGCACAAAAGCATTCAGAGTCTTACGGTGTTGCAAAAAGAAAATCTCTTACTACTTCTCCATGTTTCTTGGCAATGCACCAGCACTGTTGGCTTTGGAAGTGTTCACAGTAGGTAATTCTTACAGTGTTGATCTCACCTTCCTGGAATCTCACTGAATGGTGTCTCAGGCCTCTGGCTGAGACATTCTAGTTCCAGCCATGATAATAAAATCCATGAGAAATTAAAGAATTGAAAATAAGGTAATTTGGACTCCTCCCTCCAGTTAGCAGCCATCAGAGCTGGTGTCAGGGCAGAGTGTTCCTGCATGAAAAGGAAGTTACCCAGCTTATAAACTGCCTCAAGACTCTTGCCCATTTTCCTAATCACAGAGGACGAGACAAAGGTCAGATCCTTTTAGGTCTCTCCATGCCTGGGCCATCTGCAGATGTAGGGAAATAAAAATAGATTCACAACCTAAATTCTTGCTCATGATCAAATGTGGGCCTCAAATACTTCATCACTCTTTGTTTACTTATCTGCTCTATTGAAGGCACAAGGGGTTTTTTGGCTTCTGGCAGATGAACCAGCCAAACCAAATTATCAAAATAAGTTTGTGAAAAAAGGATCTTAATACATGGAATTTTTTAATGCTATAAACATTAAAAACAAATAGTCAGTAATGATTCCCAGATTTTCTTTTCCATGCCACAACCCTGCAATGCCCCAGAAAAGGAAACTTCAAGCTTTGTTGATCAGCTTTGCAGCCCTGGCTTAATCTGCCTGTTACCAAGTGAGTTGTGAATGCCTCTTCTATTGATTTGCTTTAACATTACACCATTTATAACCCACTTGATTTTCATTAGAAACATTAGTACTGTTCAGGCTCATTAACACACAGTTTTGTCCTTAGGTTTCAGCTAGTAACAGTCATCCTCAGTCTTTTAAAACTAAAGTTCACATAGAAGGCTTCACATCTTGTTTATAGAAACTCTTTGTGATCCTTTGCTTGAAAAGATCTTATTTAGGTGGTGGGCTAAAAGATAATTTGTGTCATGCTCCTACAGTGTCTCAAAAGTCAGAGGTTTGGGGGCAAAATACTTGAGCAAATTATGGCTTTGTTGCCTTCAAAACTATGGAGACTAAAATCAGAATTCTGATGGTTACTAATACCAGAAATCTTGCAGTAGAACCCAGAGCTAACAGCAAGGGAAAAGAAGGACTTTAGGACAGCTACTGCTGCTACATTTGCCAAACCAGAAATAAAAGTCAAGCAAGCAATCAACCAATGAGTCAATGATTTCCCCCTAAATAAGCAGTTTAGAGGTACAACACAGCCTGTACTCAAATCTAATCATCTTTTGTTGATCTAGTCTACCTCCACAGGGCCCAAGGCAAGATTAAGTATCACCAGCTGGAAGTTGGACCTGACTGGACTGCACTGCAAGACCTTTGGAGAATCTGACAGAGAAATATCTTTTGTGATAGCATCAAGACTTCCAATCACAAAATGTCCATTGAAACAGCATTTTCCATTTGCACAAAACCAGAGGCTGAAAACTGACCTAATATGGAGGTCAGGACCAAACATGAAAAAAAACCCAAAGATTAAGCTGCCTTTTAATAAAACTGACAGTAAATACAATTAAGGTGATAAACTTATTTCACTGGTGCTTAAAGAATCCTGTACTTGGTATGCAAAGAGGAAGACGGCACAAAAGGTTAAAGAATGCTTTTATTCAGCTTTCACAGTTCTAAACAGTAAACATAATTAACAATACACCAATGGTATCAGAGAACATAGTCCTGGTATCAGTAAAACATCTACTGTTTAAGGCACTGGTAGTGGGAAGAAAGAAAGACATAACATGGATTGTTCTTTCTTAATCAGAATTTGAATCTATTATGAATATGTGCTTGCTATTCAATGCTTAGAAACCCACAAGCTACATTCAGAAACAAATGTTTATACAACTTCCATAATTAGAGAGACAGGAATCAATGGCTCCCCTACTTTGACTCTAGAGCAAGTATTGCTTTTCTTTGGAGTGGAATAAATTTTAAGCCTACTAAAAGAAACCAAAACACAAATTACTTCAGCAGCATGGCTTTAAGACCCTGTGTTTGGTTACAATATAGCAAGTCAAGTTAAATAACAGCATACAAGTGCCATATACTGTCATTTTAAAAGAAGCAGTTTTGTAATATAAAAATTAGTTTAGAACATACTAAACCCAGTTTTTGTACAAACATTTTTACAAAACTGAATTGCTAAAAAAACATTCAAGAACATTTTAAATATGAATCACACTTTACATGTATGCATAAAATTACTTATCTTGATGATATAAATTAGGGATACTACAAAATTTTTAAAGCTGGCATTCATAGGCTATTGAAATGTACGCATCAGAAATACTGAAATGTTCTGCAGAAATCTTTAAGAGAAAGAGTCACTTTTATATTTGCCAAATTGACGTACGGTGACATCGGTTTCTAAAGGAGCCACAGTGACCTCCCGTGGCCACCTAAGAAATCCCCATCCTTAAGCTGCTTTTCCATTTTGTACGTGACATTCCACATAAATGCCAATAAACTCAAAAGGTACAACAGTGATTTCATGCCTGGTCCAGCTACTCCAGAAAACTACAGTATTTCTATCTGAAAGGAGCAAAAAGGAGCACAGCCTTCACACAATCTAGCTCCTGGTCACAGAAAAAAAGTCAAGTGTCCTCTATGATTTATCAAGAAACTGTTCCAGAACCTTTTAGAGAACTGTTTTCTGTAAGTCATTGAGAGGTGATGTTAAACAGATGTTCAACACTTACTATATATCAGGCTCCCAAATACATAAATTCAGCTTTTGGGAGAGCAAAGGAAGGGAATGTAAACTGATGCTGTCTGAACCAAGAGCAAAGCAGAACACAGGTAAAGTTGTACAAGACTCTTAAATGTGAGCCAAGTTCATTGGTATACAAAGCCCAAAAACATTCTAAAAAGAAACCAAGTGGAGGAAAATAATCCAAAAGTCATTTAAGTGCCTTCTTCCATTGTTCTGAAGGGATGCAACCAACAGGAACAAAACACTTTCTTCTTATGTCATGAACAGATGAACCATATGAAAACAAAACAAAAATCACAGTAGTGACTGTCTCTCAGCTGCAGAATAGTAATTAACACATTCTTCTACTGCTTATAAATCCTCTCTGTTATATCCAACTTTTTTTCCATTACGTGACTCTTCAGTGTTTGGTGCCAGCCATGTGAAATACACCTTCACTGGATCAATATTCCAATGCTTGTGAAATGATACTGGAATTTGGTGAGAAAGGTAGTCTTTTGGGTAGTCCATTGGCCTTGCCTAAGATGGAAAAATAAAGCAAAAGGACCAGTACTTAATGATCAATAATAATTTTTAAAAAGTATCACTGCTCAATGGCCCTTGTAAGACAACAATGTGGCACTAACAAAATATACAAGATGGAAACAAAGGGGTTTTTACATCATTCTATTAAATGAATTTACAAGGCATTAGTTTAAATCTTCAACTCACACTGCAGTCATCATGCTAGGAATGAAGTACACTGATACTAAATATGCCCTGTTTCTCAGGATGAAATGGCCACCATCTCAGAAGCCAAGCAATAAACAGTGTGGTTGTATGAAATATTTTTAAATATGCAGTTTTGGCTCAATAATGACAAAATTATTTTAAACTATACTCTCTTCCTCCACCAATAAGACTTGTCAGCACTGCCACTGTGATTGCTGGATTCTAATAAGGCCATTTACAGCCAAAATGTATAGAGTTTATGATAGGTAAAGGTGATACATTGCTGTCCCAGGAAGCTGCATTGTTATCCTTTATCAGACTACATCAAACCTGACAAAATTACAACACAGCTACAAGATACAGCTTCTATCTTAATGCTTCACATGTATTTAATTTTCTCTGGCAGTTCAATGGCACTAAGCGCATCACTACGTAAAAAGTTCCCACCTGTAGTGGTCCCTGATAAAACAACTATATTTTGCCATTATGATTTTTGTAAGAAAAATGTACCAAAGGCAAACATTTGTGTTTTGCATCCAGGGGAGAAAAGCCCCAAACAAGGAGAAAATGAAATTATTTGGATAACAAATAATTGATTTGATGCCTAGGCTGGTAACTGATTCAATACTGCACGCTTCACCTACTTATGGTGGTATTTATGAATTCTTCATGCAGTTCTGTATACATTACAGCCATAAAATTAGGCAACAGAATTTGACATTATGAAATCTGAGTATGTGTTTTTGGTGCTTTGGGTTTTTTTATTCTGATATTTAAGACATACAGTGCTTATTTTTAAAAATTCCACTGGAGAGATCAAGAGGGAAACTGTATCCCTCATGACTTTGAAAAGCACATTTAGGTTTCAAGAACCTGAAGAATTTATTTTGGATAGAGACAGTTTTTACACACCTGAGACCAAAGATTTTTGCTGTGTGAAAATCAATCAGCTTTTTATTAAGCTGCAGACAAAATTCTGGTGTTTTGATAATTCTAAAATAATGATACCTACTCTAGTAACTGTGATTGTTGGAATTTTTTGCTAAAATTTGTATTTGATGTTCTAGAAAAGCCAAATATATTGCTTTAGCCCAGATTTTATATTTAAGATCACAATTCTGGCTGCTAATCAATATGGGAAGGTTCCTGTTCTCTTTAAGAGTCCCATCATGTCAAAAACCTCTGGAACAGGTTACAGAATATGTACATATCTACCTCAGCAAGTAGGCAGCAGGAAACCAGTAAGAGTGAGCAAACACATTACAGACACTCCAAGAATGAAGATATCTTTGCTTCTGTTTCATAATCTATATCTCAGTACAATTTTAGATTCAAATAGTTCAAGGAACATCATGCATCATAATATTTCAGTCAAGTCCTTAAGAAGTTATTTTCTGGTTGACAGAAAATCCAAAATTGCTTTTCTCATTTTTAAAATATTTTTTGCACAATAGTGGATTTTGTAGAATAAGCACATTCAATTTTTATCCAGTGGCTTTCCCCCATGGGTTAATTTTTGTTTGAGGGATGTTAAATTAGAATTTGTTATAAGCAACAGTGAAGATGAATTTGAAGTCAAGTGCAATTTTCTATGTGGAAAATCAAACTGCTTGGATTTCACTTTCAAAGTGATTCAGTATCAAATATACACTATTAAGGATTACAAGGAGGTCCTTTTTTATTTAATAAGGATCATTCTTACAAATTTGGAAAATTAGCTCTGCTCCGACTCTCCTTTAATTAGGCTGGTTTGTTGCTATGGTTTAACACCTGTGCAAGCAAAATTATTCAGTAACTATTGATTTTATAACATGCATGACTTGTTTTGCTTCTTTATTGAAAGGAGTAAGCAATGACAAACAAAACATTTTAGTAAACAGATATGATTTTTTTATATGGACAAGAAATTAAAATATTGAAAAGTATGTTCTCAGTCTTCCCATTTCTCTATATAGTAAATGTAATCAGAAATGGATTCTTAACGTAGGAAAAGCTGATAATTTAAATAAGAAACTCCCCCTCTCCACTGACAGCTCCTTTGAACTACAGGGTAATTTACTAATTCTCAAATAGCTTATTATCTTATCTTAGCTCATATTCAGATATGATTCAGATTCAGGTCTTCCCAGATTTTCAACTAGATTGACACCTGAAAAACATCAAATGCTACACTGATTTAAATGTGGACTTTTTAAAAAGTTAGGTGCTGTTTGGGAAAAAAAACAAACCTCTAGTGCTTCTTGTTCATACCATGGAATGATTTGATACTTGGCTTACAAGGAAGAAAATCTCTGTAGGCCTCAATGCATCATGTTTTCCATTGTGACAATAGTTGGCTTATTAAATACTGTGGAAGACAGAAGCAAGATTCAAATCTACTCCAGTCCTTTTCTCCCAAATTCACATGAAAATTATGTTTTGTAAGCCCTCTTTCCCATGTGCTAGCACAGAGCAATTTATCGCACTTATACCATTCTTCAGAATCCACCATAAAAGCAATGATTTCATATTTTGTATCTTCACTAATGAGGCATTTCAGAATAGTAAATACTGAATAAATAGAAAAATCAGGTAAGCAGAGCAGGCAGATTTATTGAAAAATTTTACAGCCAGTTCTCCATTACCTGAAGGAAAAAGTATTGTGTTGTAGGTTTTTTCCCTTAGAGGACACATGGCTATTATTCAAAGCACGTGGCTCCTAATTCTATTTTTTTTCAAAATCCTAACCTCTGACTGCATTTCTAAGAAAATGTAGTTATAGGTTAGCTAAAATATCAAATAAACTAGCAAAGCATTTTAGTAATCCATGGTATGAAAATGTTCTTATTTGATCAGTCTTGTTCTGTTGAGAATCAAGGTAAAGAAGCAGCAGCATCTTGGTTAGTGTTATTACATATTTGTGACTGTTTTATGTGTATATTTAAAAAGTGAAATACATTTTTAATACTCAAAAATAGCTCTCTGACCTGATGAAAAAGCGGACTGTGTGTTATAGGGATTCCTAAGCCACTGAAACACATCCCAAGGACCATATCATCAGGTGCATCCATGCTGTAACACCGGCATTTGCTAGCAAGTAGTTTCTGAACAGCTGTTCTGCTGAAAACCATCCTGAATTTAAAAAAAAAAAAAAAGCATGAATATATACATGAAACATATAAAAACTTCTAAAGACACCAAATAACTATAATTAATATATATTGCTGAATTATTTAAATCTGCAAGATCAAATATAGCCCTCTGATACAACACATTTGAAATTCAAAATTTAAGGGGTCAGAACTGACAAATAGTGCAAGAGCCATTTTCTGAAAGATAATTACTTTTTATACTGAAAACTAATTACAACAATTATACCCATTGTTGTTATTCCAACAATAAGTTAGGTACCAACCATTTTTACTACAGCTGATAAATCCTCCTAAATTTGACCTGGACTCCCCTCAGTCTTACTCAAATGTAAGGGAGAAGAGCTGGTGACTTGAGACCAGCATGTGTCACTACGCAGGTGTGAGGTAAATTGCACACATTTGGGGAAAACATCACTGCTTCTGTTGAAACTGATTTGTGTTGTAATTCAAAACATTTACATTCAGAACAGGAACTAATGTAGATCTCAGTAGGAACTCAAAAATCTTACCCTCCTCCACCAGTGATATAACTGTATCCTCCTGTTCCCAAGCCGTAGCCATAACGCTCTCCAAGGAATACTGGTTCGTTTGGGTCATAGCAGCTGAGCAATTTTCGGAGTCTGAATATACTATAATATGAAAAGCCATTAAAAAAAAAACAAACCTTGTAAAGATTCGTTTTGGAACAGACATTGCTACCCTCAACAGCATTCTATTAAATAGCACAAAGATGACAGGAGAAATTCAGAAATTCTACCCAGAAAAACTCCCCCCAGAGATACAAACTGCTAAACAGAGTTTTATGATGGATTTTTTACTGTGAGATATGACTGCACAATTTGGTTAAATGATGAACAAATTAACTTAAATTATTTTCTGAAGTAGGCAGTTTGTCAGCAAAACTGCATCTCACCTCAGAAAACATGAAATGACACTCTCCAAGCAACGGTAAGATCTTTGCAAATGATCTGTGAGCATTTACAGATTGAAAACTAAGAAGGTAGATTTAGTTATATGAATGCTGAATTTTCCACAGTTACATCCTCTCACTATTTCTTGTCTGTCACATGATTTAAGGTATTGTTCATAACCATGTGGTCCTGCACATTGCTCTCTGTGCCTTTTTTTGCTTATATTGCAGTGTCAGATTTTATGAGAATGGGATCTAATTTTCCAACAAACACAAGTTCCAATACACCATTCTGGGTAGCTCAGACAACTGACCCAAAATTATGGAACTTTTCTCCTGACACATTTGTCTGAGGAACACTTCTTAGAAAGGTTATTAGCAAATGACTAAACAGCTCAAACATACCTACACTGAGGAATCACAAAATGTGGTGTATTCAGACAACGTGACTACATGCACTGATATGCACAGTTTTAACCAACGTTAATAAATGTCAGTTAAAATTAAATTCAATTATTAAATTTAATTAAAAATTAAATTTCTTAAATTAATAAATAAGCAAATAATTGTTTAACCAACAAATAAACATTGTTTATAATAGCTGTCAAAAGAATACTGATGGGAAGTGATATTCTTCAAGTAATATAAAGCCACAGGACCAATAAAATAGCTCTATCTCTTAAATAAAGGAAGGTGGGTGAATATTGTTAAATCTCTTATTGACATAAACAGTGGTAGCTCCTGAAGTAATGCAATATATACCTTATCAGTGTGTCATCATCCACTACAACTAACCAAGGGGTCTTGGGAGAAGTACGATTTAAAAACCTTTCCAAAATGGCAAAAGTTTTCCCACAGTGACCTAAAAAGAAAAGAAATTAACAGAATACACACTTAAATAAAATAGGAATTAAATTAAAAGCAAGCTTTATTCCAGTCATCTGTCAAGCTGTTGAACAATACTAGACAAATTGCTACTCTTACTTTAAAGAGCTGTAAAAATGAGGAGTCTATGATAGAAGCATGTTCAGCAAAATACTCCAAGATACTGTCATAGCATTTCATGATGCATCAGGCAGATCCATTGCCTTTATAGAAATATTTAAATCTATTTTAATCTATTGTACTCCTCACTGGCAACCCAGGTCCTGATCACTGCCTCCACAGAGAGGTCTGAACATTTACCACAAAATTATAATGAGGTTCAGAGGTAAGACACCCTTTGCTAGGTGTGAGAAGTGAAACACCCTTGTTCAGAATAAGCAGGACATGAGAAACAAAAAGTTTCAGAGTTCTACTGAGTCTTTTTCAGATCTTGGTCAAACCTCATTTCAGTCAGTCTATTTGTTACAGTTGATTGTCTAAAGTAATTACCGCTATCAATATTACATTTAGTAAACTACCACTCAAAACAACAATATTAGATTTGAAGCCACTTTCAGTTAAAATATTCTTTGAGAAAATGCAGTAATTCTATGCTAAAGGAATGAAGGGAGGCCTCACTGGTGATTTTGTGAGACTGTTCACTTAATGTAGACCGATATATGAACATTTAAAATTAAACCAAAGATTTCTATATTATATTCTATCACGAAATGTGGAAGCTCCCTGGCATGACTACAACTACTGGGCATGGCTTGTACCATTGATCCACGTGTGCCCAGCAGGTTTGCTGCCTCCTGAAAACACTCACTGCTTGCTCACGTCCTCCTCCACCTGTGCACACAGAAATCCCTGCCTATTCTCTCTCTGCCTCTAACAGACAACAAAAAAAAAAGGGGCAGAAATAAACCAAAATAAACCAGAGGTCAGAACAATTGACCTAGTGGGCCAGATAAGGCTAACAAGCCACTGCCTGGACACCTCTAATTCAGAAGGTAATAGATAAAAAATATCAGCCTAAGAACAATATATCACATGAAAGAAAAAATCAAAATTGATAAACTCAAGAAAGCCATCATACCCATGGCCTTTTTTCCTATTCAAACACAAAGTAAGTTAATTTAAATGCCTGCTGTTTGCTATAAAAAGATGTTTCAATCTTAACATTTAGTTTTTATGCTTAAATCAAGACATGCAAGGCACATAGATATAATATCTGAATACCATATGGCAAGCACTTTATGCTTCGTAACCAGTTGGCACCGCCTGAGGTCTTCTGAAATAAATTTATGACTTCTTCACTGCTGATGATCCTACTGAAAGTCACAAATAACTGCAGAGTTATTACTCTTACCCCAAGTAATAATGCCATTTATTTTTTTTCACTTGGAGTATATCAGTACACCATGCTTTCATAATCTCAGGATTCAGGCTTCTGCTAAAAAGAACGTGTTATCTACACAGGGGGACTCTGAATGTACTCTCCATCCATTTCCTGTGTGAAGAGCATCCTTTTAGTTTAGGCTGCACATATGTGCTAGAGAAAAACAGAATTTCTAGATGACATGCTTGACATGAAAGACAAATATCATCCATAAAGCTTCACTTCGTCAGTCAGACATTTGTATAAAACTGACAACAGTCAATAGCTCACCTCTGTCAGTGTTAGGTATGCCTAAATCTATAGTAGGAATGGAGATGTCTGCATAATCACTGTAGTATTCAATAAGGGCAGCTTCTCTTTCCCAAGTCTGCTTTACAACTGGTACTGCAAAACAATGATTGGCATTCAAACACAAGGAACTTGATTAAAATAGATACTTGATCCAAATATTCATGTTAACTATGTTTTGTTAGCCAAATTTCTTCACATGGTAATAAAAATGATGCTTCAAATACAGAATCATGATTCTAAATGTTCACACTTTCTTTCCTATAATATTTAGAGAGAAAAAATGTTAGAATTTTATGAAAGCCAGTCAGGACACTTTTATTTAAATGATAAAAAAAGATTCTATTAAAATATGACTATAGTTTCATGATACTATTATTTATAATAATAATTGAAAAATATGATATTTACATTTTGGCTAACCAAAGCATGCAATTCCACTTTTACACTTGCTATTGTACAATTCATAGGACACATCAGCACAAACACTATCAAAGATTAGTCCTTCCTCCAGTATTGAAATGGCACATTTTAATCCAACTGTACAGTCTGTAACATATTCTGAATCAGAAACAGCCAAAATGTACCTTTTGAAATACTATACTGGTATTATATACAATCTATCTGACAGCAATACCATATTAATGCTCCAAAGCACCTGTCTCTGGAGACACAGGACATTTTATAACCACTCCTGTTATAAACATATAAATATTTATTGGTTCATTTCTAAATAAGAAGCATTTGTATAGTATATAGTTTATAAATATCATACAATCAATTTTGATCCCATGGAGGTTCTATTCAAAGGAGGATTGCTTAATGCTTCTCTAGAAAAACAACCTTTTCCTTACTAGTTTGCCAGTTCACATCAGCACTTAAAATCAATCTCACATAATTCTAACAACGATGCCATAAGTGTTTACATAACATCCAGAAGTGAATAAATTATGGGTAACACAACAAAAAAATCCAACCATCTGCAGGGTGTTCAGAAGAAAACCATCAGACTAAAATAATGATCTCTCTTCCATCTTAAAAATGAGGAGGTCAGGCCTGAGATGAGCAAGTACTCTGCATTCTGCTGCTACTGCTTCTCTGCTTTATGCTCCCTGACACCACCCAGGAGCTCTCATGGGTAGCAGACAGTGCTTTAAATGGAGGAAGTCTTTATAATATTATAATATTTATTTATAACTTCCCTTTGCTGCTAAACAACCCTGATGCTTGTGAACAACTCACTTTAGACCCTTGCTAGAATCATCCATCACTTAATCTGATGTTTGTTGCCTGCCTAGTTGCTCACTTCCCTCTACTCTGAACACACAGGATTTATTACTCTTGACTGATCATCAATCAGCTTGACAACAGTTATCCTTCAGTTCATTTTAGTGTTAAGACAGAGTAATAAGAACTCAATGCACTAATGGTAAGGATTTAATATTTTGAAAAGAAAAAAATCACTTTTGTAGCATTCTGCAATGGTCCATATTACTTTTTAAAGTTCTTAAAGAAATGTAGAAGTGTTCTCATTTTTTCATAAAAAATCCAAAAGGAATTATTTACAAAAAAAATGTACAGGCAGGAAAATACTTTCTTATTTTGTTGAAATGTTTTACTTAGAAATGTTTCTCAGCAGAATAAAACCAGAAAGGTTTCAGAAAATAAGGCTGCAGAACAGAAGAATCGCAGATACACAAGAGCATCCAAACTTCCCCTGGCAGAAGAGATGCACCTGTGAAGGTTGTTTCACCTTTCTCCAGATAAGGGCCTGAAACTCAGCAGGGTCCTTTAACACACAGAAGTATTTGCAATTACAGACTAAGCCTCTCAATTCCCTTGGTGTAGCCCCCCTTCTTTCTATAAATGAAGAAAAGTTTACTGAAGCAAGGACTTGAGTCTCGTCTCAGTTAGAAGGTCTAGCAAGGGGGCTGTTAGCTAAAGTGTCTTTCTCTTTCCCTGCTTGTCTTGATGGAAGTGTCACCATGCAGACTAATGTCAGTTGTAAATTGAATTCCACAATACTTTGTAATTGCTGGCAAATTGTGTCTTCCAAAGAAAACTACTGGGAATTTTGGATTAGATGACGATGCAAATATTCATCAATATGTATTAACACTTGTGATCACGCTGAAGTTTTAATACCACTAGAGATATTTAAAGGTCAGCTATAAGCTCTTAAAGACATTTTATTTCTGCTGTTTCTAGAACCCTGATGCATGTTTGCAGTCTTGAAAACTTCTTTTATAACTACAGATGGTATGTGTAAGAAGGAGAGTTGCATTAAAGTAAATTCTGAGGTAAAATTTAGCTGCTTTAAAAAGCACAGCAATTTCCAAGCCTTATGCTGCATTAATGTAGTTTTTGGCATACAATAAAGAATGACTTACCAGGTAAAAAGAGCTCTCTGAAGCTGGCATCCACTAATCTTTCAAAATCTGGAGTAAGATTATCCTCTATTGCATAAAACTGGAAGCTGTGAGGAAAGTTCAAGAATTTTCCTCAGTCTTCAACAGGTGTTTCTTGAAGAATGTTTAAGCTATCTTTTTGAGGCCTTATGTTTTTTTCTGGCTTCCTAGGTTATTTTTTTTCCTTTTTCTTCTTTTTTTTAAAATTTTGATGTTAAAAAATTAACATGGATCCAGGAAGGAGAACTCTTCAGTGAACTCCAATTACAGGACAGTCATTTTTGTTTTGTCAAAAGCTACTTTAAAAATAACCTAATAATTATATAATCAAAATACTACAGATGTGCCTTCATCAGGTGCAGTAACATTAAGAAAAAAATTCCATAAGTCTTATTATGAAAAAAAACCTGCCTGTTTCTAACCAGACTTAGTTAAGAAATGAGCTCTTACTTTCATCCTGTCCTCTGACAACAGGTGTGGCAAAACCCTCTCAAAATCTGGTACAACTACTAACCAATTACTTAATTTTCAATTTTTTTGCCAATTATAATTAAATTATGCTTATAAACAAACTAAGCCTAACGGAGAGAGTTTTATGTACCTGGAGTATTAAAGAGCACACAAAATTCAAGCAAATTCCTGGAAACAAATCTCTTCCTTATTAACAAAATGTCTAGAAGCAAACTAGAACAGACCAGTGGGTGGCATCAAGTAGGTAAAGCATCTTCCGTTAAATTGGTGGATTTAGAATTTTTCCTTCCAAGCTTTGTTGAGACTTGATCTCCCTCAACTTAGCCAGGCATTACTATCTGTTAGTGGAAGCTGAGAGTCTCTCTGTGTGTATTTTCGGTGCCCCTGAGGAGGATGTTAATGCTTGCTGTGTGTATCTTTCTGGGCTGTCCTAAGGTCTTTTTGTTTGCTGTTTTTAGCATGGTGACTGTCACTGCTTGTGTAACTCTACAATTTTCAGATGAACTTTCAGATGAAACAGGCTATAGTGTTTCACAAACTCTTGATCTGGGGCACTGGCTGGACAAAGTACTACATATGCCCAGATTTCCAGAAGGGACAAATTTTCCTATTCCAAGCATTACAAAATTCACACGCACATCGAACGGCTAGAAGCAACATGACAACATAAACTGCTCAATCTTTTACTGGAGAGGAGGGCATGACAAAAGGAAGGAGGAGATGAGGGACCTCAGTTTGTTCAAATTTCTAAGTCAGTCACCAAAAAGCTGCACAATTGTCACTGCTGGTACAAAGAAAAGTAGTGAAGCAATTATCTAGGGGAAACTCACCGAAGGACATTAACAGCTGCTGTATTAATTCATATTGCAACAACTTACAACAATATCAGCTGACCCTATGCAGGTTTTAATTTATGTATTCAATTACAAGTTTTTTGCCAACAGTGACTAATAATGAAACAATTTTTTATCTTAAACATTTCACAGCACTCCTGAGGACTCTGAACAGCAAAAAGATTCCACCTGAAGGATAAGCTGTTTATAATTCCAAAACTTTCCTGTTTCCCAGTCAGTTTCGCAAACATTTAGTCCCAAGAGCTACAGAGAGCGCATGTATCAGCTTGCTTTTTAAATATTCATTTTGTGAAGTATATTGCATAGAACTACTACCTTGACCAGCCAACAACTTACTTCTGTCACCATGAAATTTTCGACACGTTTTTACAGCAACAAAAACATCTTCCTTATTCACTGGCTCTCCCTATATGAACAAAACAAAAATTAATCTTTTAAGTCCAGGCTGTGCCTGTAGTATTTTATAGGATATGTATGCCCATACATATAATAAAACAAAAAATATCTTTTCATTGTATAGCCTACCAAGCAGAAGAGTGTTCCTCATGATACACCAGGAAGTAAATTTTTATCTCTTGAAAAAAAAGGCATTGGTTGTATAAAATTCCTGAAATAACATTATTGGAAAGTTTTTTTCCATTGATATGGTACTCTAACAAGAACTAAAACTCCTATCACTGGGGAAAGACCATGAGTAGAAAAACTTGTTGAACTAACAATGATTCATCCAAAAAAGAATGTTTTCATAATTTCTTTGAAATCAGTCAGTATGAGAACACAAATTGTATCACACTTGGAAGAAACAGCTGAAATGCTACACACTAGAAATCTTTCAATCTCCTCAACTGTAATAAACCATTTGACCACTTTGATTTGTTATCCTTTTCCGCACCTAGAATTTTGCTCTCCTGGAAGCATGGAACACTTTTTGACCTCTAACTACACTTAACTCATAATATCATAAATGTATTCTCCTAGAGGTAGAAGAGATGGGTTGTACTTTAAGGCACCAAATACTATATTACATTTTGCCTTTAGCCTCAACAAGTTTGATATTCCCATCTGTAGGGAAAGAAAAAGATCATCTATACTTCAGTATCTCCCTGTGTAAGGAGTGTAAGGATAAATAATTTATAGATCATACACCAACCAGACATTGTGGTAGAAAGACTCATTAAAGCATAAGCAATATTAGTTGCCAGGAAATATTCTGTGCCACAGAAGCACGAAAGCATATCCAAAATGCATCCTAGATAAATGCCAGAACAAACTATTTATTTATTTAAAATATTGTACTTACACAAAGTGGCAGAAAATTACTGAATGTTGTTGCACAGTGATCAGCCTTATATGAATTCACATCATCTGTGCAGAACTCAGGCACTGGAGTAAGATGTGGTCCTTCCCCTTTCTGCCAAATGTACAGGGCGATCTATCAAAATTGGAAACATTTATATCAGTAATTAAACTAGATAAAAATTTTCAGGGCATATAAAGAAATCATATTAACAAGAAAAGTGAAAGATATGGGATGGCGTAGCAGATTTGTCCCCGAGTTATTAACTGAATTAACTAATTTCTCCATATTCTGCCAGTGGCACCATGCTCAGAGCCAAGAATTGGTTGCTGGTTCTTCCTGTTTCCTCTCTCATCACTCCCTGCAACTGCAAGGATAGAGAACAGTACTTGTGCTCCTGGGTGCTTTAACCAATTGACCCTGTGTTAATTCAGAATTCAGCTATTCAGAATTAATGTCTATCACATGAACCAACAAAGAGGCAATGCTCCTAGACAACAAAGAATTTGACAATTGTAACTTATCATTAATTATTTATGAAAATTCACAATGTGCTACAATTTTGCAATGAAAAATGAAATTTCAATAGAAAGCCTTAGAATGGTGTGAAGCTATTTTATTTCAGAAGTGAGGTTAGAGTGCCATTTTGGGTTGTAGCACAGGATGACACAAGGTTACTAAGACAGTTACTGGAAACAGATTTACAATTAAAAGATAAAAATAGTCTTAATCCTAGTTCAGATCTAATGTTAGATGTACAAAAAATTCTGTTATTCAATTCCAGCTGTGAATAGGCATCAGGGAATATGCCATATATTGTGCAGCTACAAAAAGCCTAAGCAACAACCTACAAGTGAGCAGCAGCACGACAAAAACATTTTACCACATCTGCAAGATATGAAAGTGATATAAATGTTACGGATATAAGAAATAGGGACTTGGAAAGTAATAAGGTAACACAAACAAAAAAGAAATAATAAAAAGGATGCAGAGCACAATAATATACCAAAGACTAGAGGCATATGTTATTAGGAGTCTGTCAAACTAAAACATTTCTTATAAACTTAAACATTATACACAATCATTAAAAACGACAGATTATATCCTTTGATTTGTTGTCAATCTTGATTCACACAAGAAGAGCGTAGACATAAAAATGATTTAAGACAGGGAAGATGGTGATTTATTAAATAAATGAGAGGGAATGAAACTGTCTCTAGGGAGACATGAGACTGTGCAGAAAGAATAACTACAGGCCTGAAGTAGGTTATCGATGGCAATAAATTTGAAATGAAACATGTGCAAAGACCTGCTAACAGAATAATAAGTGGATGGAAGTCATTTTGTTGGTCGAGTGATCAATTGTTTTTTACTAAGCAATCTGTGGCACATAAAAGGAGTGGCTCTTAATGATCTTTTTTTATGACAATATGTTTAGAGACTTTGTTAGTGCTGAGGTAGAGTGGAATACTGGGAACGATTTTGTCTTAAAATAAAGTTAAAATAAAATGACATTGTGAAGCTCAAGGTCTTGCATTGAGAAAAATTAATGAGAGGAGAAAAACAGCTTCTTGTCTTGTTTCTCACAGCAAAATGAAAGCTGAGAGGGATTCAATTGTTTTTGAGAAATTCATCAGTCAATGCGGGGAAACTATGTAAAAGAATGGTTTTGCATAAAACTAAATTTATTTAAATATGCTACATATTTATATGCTACTCTATAAATACAGCATAGATTTATGTTGTAAATGAGGAGGTTTATAACAAGATCATTACAAGATCTGAAAAAGCAGAGTAGTTTTATGTAAATGGTTTTTTTTTCTGGACAAGAACAACAATTTATAGATGCTTTTCAGGAGTGTTAAAATAATTAAAACTGCTTCACTATCACTCATAATTTCAGACCAAAATATTAATCCTTCTTCCTTCTTCTTCCTTCCTTCTTCTTCCTTCCTTCTTCTTCACATTCCTTATTCCTAATCTTAATCATATTCTTATTTCAGGTCAGAAGCTTATTCCAGATTCATGCCCCTCTTCCAACCCTGATTCAGAAGTTCACTTTGGTGACTACAAAACCCTGGATGGCACAAATATTTTAAATACAGAAAAAATAAAAAAGCCTCCAAAAAAGTAACACAGATACTCTTTCAGAGCCTCCTTCTCATGCCCCTTTCAGTCAGTTCACTCACTGTCTGAAATACCTTCTGCCAACCTTTTGAAAGTGTTGCATACCAGAGACAAAGTAAAAGTCTTCCACGCTGCAAGTTGCAGCGCTCCTTGTTCACACAAAGGTAGATTCTGCAGAGTATTTAATGCAAACCCCATCATATTTAGCTCAGAGAGTCTGATTCAGAAAGTGACTGAGGCTGGCTAGAATTGAGATACTACCCACTTCAGTTTATGGTTCATGAATTGGAAGTCTCTCTCCTTCCCTACAGAGCAATCCTTAGAAGATTTATATATGAATGCAAGCTCATTTAATGAATTTTTCTATGCTTAAAATATAGTTCTAAAGTATTACAATATTCTAAAGGAAGGAAAAGAAACCTAACATTCCATTGCAATCAACCTTTTTAGTAACGTTTAAGAATAATCTCTTATTTCCATTATGATTTAACACCATTCAAATACATAACTTTGAGGCAATTTTTCTTTCATCATCTGCTTACCTCATGCTTTAAATCTATCGTAAAGTCTGATTTGAGTGGTTCGCTCTTCAACTTCTTTGCAAGCCTATGTAATTAGAGATGAAGAAATTTAATGAAACATGTTAAAAAAACCAATCACTAGTGCATGCAGGAAAGTGAGGCCGGTACTACTGACCATCTTACAAGGGGAAAAATAATGATAAATCACATTTCTATACTTACTGCCTCAAGAAGCAACTTATATTTATCATATAAACCCTTTTTTAAAAAAAATCTGAAAAGTGCCATGATGTTAATATTAATATTCAGCATACACACTTTGATAAATTCTTCCTGCACAAGAAGAAAGTTCTCATCTGGAGAAGGCAGAGAGTCTGGCATAAAACTTTGAGCAGATTAAAAGCAGCAGTGCATTTGAAGCTCAGGATTGATCAGCATCTCAAACTACAGAAAATATTCTCTCTCTGTGTATTTCAAAGCACAGAATTTAGGAACTTTCAATTCAGGAGAACTTCGATACTTGCTATGGTAAGATACATTCAACTTCTGAAATCTATGAACTTTACAAATCTCATTTGAAAGCACCTAAGTATCTAAGCTGAAATAAATACATAATTTGTCTGCACAGCATAAGAAATGTTTCTAGAGGGCAATGCAGCCACTCTACAACCCAAGAATAAAACCAATGTCTGGGGGAGAATACATTCTTAAAATTACAATATGGGATTGAACTAGTTAATTAGTACTGGACAACTATTAGCTAGGTGACGTAGGCACAGTGAAGCAAAATAAACCACATGCACAGCAATGAAAGAGAAATCTATTTCTGCACTCTTGTTTCATTTTGAAGTGTTTATAATAATTATACTTGGAATGTGGAGAATAATGGAGAATAAACAGGAAGTGACTTAAAATTCAATTCTTACTTGTTAACAAGTGGAATGCTAAGTGCCCAACCAGCAGCAAAATCTGGAAATTTAAAGACTGTAGGATTTTCAGCAAAGGCATAATGGTGAATTATTGTAGATTCTTCATCATATAATGCTTTACCTAAAAACCACTCCTGTAAAGGAATATAGGAAACAATTTTGTTCATCTACAGCATCCTTTTAGTGAAGATGACGACTGCATTCATGCTGAATAAAGCAAACCTGAAAACAAAAACAAGGGAAGCATATTGTTCACAATAAATAATCTGGACAAAAAACTGTACTTGGTAAGAAATCAAACTAAAGATTGTTCTCTGAAATCAAATACAGTCTGCATTTTCAAACTCCAGGATATGCCTTGGCTTCTACCTGTTCAAAGAACACTGAATCCCAGAGTCATAGAATGGCTGAGGTTGGAACAGGCCTCTTGAGATCATCTAGACCAATTGCTCTGCTCAAGGAGGATCACCCAATGCAGGCTGCCCAGGACTCTGTCCAGTCATGTTTTCAACACATTCCACAACCTCTTCGGACAACCTGCTCCAGTATTTGAATTCCCAAACTGACTGCTCTCTAGACAAGACACTCAAAAGCACTGTGTTCAGGATCTTCACACATATCAGTTTTGAATTTCTGGCCTCTTCTACACTAGGGAACTTAGAAAGATATTTCAACTGTCATTCCCTCACTGTCTTGCTACAACATTTTATGAGTTCTTAGGATTCTCAAAGACAAACTGTTCTTAAGACATTTTATACACTTTACAGGTATCAACAGCTACTAAGTCATTGCTGCCCATCCACTTGGGTTATCCATTCCAGCCATCTCTGGGGCTGCAGTCTGTCACCCTGTTAGGAGGACTGGAAGAGGAGTGGCACATACAATTTAGTTTAACCTTGCTGCCATCTTCCACTGTGAATCAATCTACTGTTGAAACACAGAATCACAGAGGGGCTGAGATTGGAAGGGACCTCTGGGGATCACCTGGCCTAACTTCCCCTGCTCAGACAGGTCCAGCTGCAAACCAGGATGCCCAAGACCATGTCCTAATGGCCCGTGAGTTATATCCAAGGACTGAGACTTCACAACATCTTTGGGCCAGTGCTCATTCATCTGTACAATAAAAAAGTGTTGCCTGATGGTCAGTTATAATCCAGCATCTGAGTGCTTTCCTTGAGGTCTCTATCTAAAGCTATTCCTCACTGATTTTCACTTTTACTGCAGTCAGTAATGCCCTTGGTTATCAATGCAGGACATTCTCTTAACATTTCTCCACAGTCTCCTTCAATGCTTTGAAACATCTGTTTTCACTCATCATTACATTCAATTCTACACTTGTATCAGTCTCAATATTTCTGTTACTAATTTCTACATATCCACATTGAAAAGCTGCAGATTCATCAACAATTCACAGGCCCATTGCAGACCTCTTAATGAGACAAGCGTATACCAACCTTTTATTATGCAGACTGCTGAGACTTTAAAATGAATATTTAATGAGCTCTGATATAAATCACCTTAAATTTTGTATCTGATGGACTACTACCATATATAAGGAATCAGGGATGGACTGCTACACTAGGATGACAATTTCTATGTACAAAAGCAATGTTTTTAATTTTCCTTTTATTGCAGGTTGGAATGTAATTTGTTATTTTATTAGAACCCATATGTAATGCAAAGCAGAGAGTAAAACTGGCAGAAGGGCAGCAGCTAGAACAAAAATGTTCATGTTTCTATTCTGAGAATATCAATTATAAGTAGGTGTTTCTGAAACAGAAAAAAAAAAAAGATAAAGGTCTGAATATATTCAGTCCTCCATTTTGAAGACCAAGTGTTTTAAAAGGTAAGACCTCTGAATTTTTATTATTATTACCATTTTAGAAAAGAACTGTGAGAAAACACCACAAGGCCATGTGCCTGAAAAAGAAGTAAAAGTGAGTCCTGAAACAGAACTATGATAAAGAAGCAAAATATATTTCACACAGTAGATTTTTGGCTTCTTTTATTACAGGCTGACACCACAGTGGGGTTTTTTTTCTGAACATTGAAACTTCTAAATATTGACACCTTTCATGTCAGTTGCATTGCCAAATTTGCTTTGCTCCTTGGTGATTGTACTTCTAATTTGTTTTTTCCCAAGTCTTTGGTGTTGTTTTTTTTTTCCAACAGGTACAGAAGACTTATCACCAAGACAGATCAGAAACAGAATGCAAGTTAAACACCCTACTATTTTATATCAGAGACAAACTAGCATCAGTCATTCAGTCTGATGATAATCAGAGTTGATAGCAGACAGGAAAATGGGGATAAGGGACCACAAAACAGACTATATTCATATTTTTGTTTATGGTACATAATTTTCAGACTATTCACAGAAGAAAATGGTTTTTCTGCTTCACTTTAACAGTTCTTCAACAGCTATACAGGTGCTTGTACTGTTTCATGTTAAATACCTTGTTCTCAGCCTCAGCAACAGAAATCTGTGCCCCTCTTTCAAGGTGTGTGAACACATCTTTTCCAACATTTGGCAAAACACACTCAATCACACTCAAAAAAAAATGTCAAATCTCTAAATGTTTATTTCACCTTAGACTTGTCAAATCTTCTGAGTGTTTCTAGTAGTTTTAAGACTTGTATTCGTGTATCTTCTTCACAGAAGAAAATCCATGAGGTGTTCCAACCATAGGTAACAGAGAAGCTAAAAAAAAGAAATAAACATTTTACTAAAAAGGTGGCTTATGAATAAAATTGGCAAATTCAAGGCACATTCCCCAAATATAAATAATTTACCATCAATTCTTCATTTATACAGAAGCGGAAAATTTTACTACCGATTTAGAATTACACATCAAAGGACTACTGTGAATGGATAAAGATACTGCCTCTGCTGCTATCTATTTATAAAGCACCAGTTATTACAGAGAAAAAGGGAACAGAGATACATAAAGGATTTCCGTTCAGAAATGTATCTAATAGCCACCTAAGAATTCAGATGTCCACAGATAGCAGTTTAAGTTACCTTCCCCTTCTTCCAAGGGGCCCCACCATTGGCTGTCTAAAATCTAACAGCACTGCAACCATCATCAAAATGCCTAATGGCAGGTTTTGTCACTGCTGTTGGACACTGAACATTCCCAATCTAAAAACTTCATTAGCTTTTCCAGTACAGTGAAACTACACACTGAAGGGGTTCCTCAAAGATAACAATAATCTCAACGCAGGATCCCTGAATCCTTCAGAAAAATGTCATTCCTTGTTTCTCTGTTCCTCTAGCCTTAATTCTTCCACTACTCATCAAAAATGAGCTGTATTAATTAATATCATCCTAATGGAAAAAACCTGCACTCTTTATTTTCCCAGTTTCCTTTGCATGACTTTTACATTGATTCAATTTAACAAATCATCTGAGGAGAGGGAAAAGTAAACCAGTATCTGTGAACATCACAGTCTGCTTTTTCCGAAGCACTTTCTACTGATAAAATCAGCAATGAAAACAAACAGCAGAAACATAAGTCAGCAGAAGTAAGCTAAAAAGGTTGATTGGATCATTTATGTTTTAGGGAATCATGTTTGCCTAAAAAAAACCCCCAAAACCAAATACCACATGAAAACCCAAACCCATCATCTGAGAAATACTTAAGCTAGAAAATGTTACCTGCCTCTGCAGGTATTGCAGTAACATGCTAGAAGCACCAGATGGTTGCCAGGTGTTAGATTAGTTCAGTCTTTTTTCACCTGGGACCAAGTATTGTGCTGGTTTGGGCTGGGGTAGAAATAATTTTCTCTACAGTATCATGAGAGTCATCTTCCTGTTAAGCTACCTTTCCTCTGTGTCTTGCAACAGTATTTGACCATTCACTGCTTTCTTCTTAACACACTTAAGCAGAAATCTTATCTGCTAAACTCCAGTAGCCAGAAGAACTCATCACTCATCCTTTCATAATGTCATATAATTGGTGCATAGTCAACACTGAAATCCAGGCAACCCTCTGCCATTCAGCCAAGCAAGCAAGACAAAGTTAAGTGGGAAAAACACTTCCTACTGCCCCTCTAAAACCTAACAAACAAGTACAGAAAGGGTATCAGACACATCTCATGTTTTTTAATATGTACAGTAATTAACACCCTGTGAAGACTGCAGGCTTTTCTCTCACACCTTAGTGCTCAGCTAGAACTTCAAGACAGAAATGTCTGGATTTACATAAAAGCAGGTGGGTGAAGGGCAAGGGGAAAACACAAGAATGACCCCTACAAAAAGAATTTCTGCATCTTGCGAATATAGCGCACATAAGTTCACAAAAATAATGAGCAGCTCCCCTAGCTATTGATAGACAGACAGAATGATTCTCAAGGCTAAGTACTTAAGGTCTTCAAGAGAGTCTTATGGAGACCTCAGAGCACAAAAGTTTAGAGTTGAGACTGCAAGGAGACACTGGAGATACCCAGATAAGATCCTGTTTTGGATAATTTTTTAAAAATGGATTTCTTCTCTGCTGAATGAGCATGGTTACTGAGAAGAAACATAGCAGCCTTCTGGGCACCGCAAGGATATTGTATCATAAGCCATCCACTAATTGTATCTTCTGAAATTAATTATCTTGTCCAATTTAACCTGTGCCCAAGAACTAAAAATTAAGAATTTTCACAACTGCTTAGAGACCTCCTTAAAAATGCTGATAACTACAGGACTGAGAAATCTATTATTTTCACAGCAGTTTTCAGATACAGACGCATCTTACATCACAATTAAAAGCATCATCAGCTGCAGCAGGATGGGCTGAACTCCCTTCCTTCTCTTTTGTCCATTGAGAAAACAAAACAATAAAAGCTTCAAAACACCAACATACTTCTCAACTACTCCATGTCTTCATTTGCCAAAAGTACTAAGTGAAATAGTATACACAAGGAAACTCATATTCCAGAAATCTCAAAATGTAAATCCTCTACTTAAGATTCTTCTTCTATTTCTAAAGAATTTTCTTCTGCTTTCTCACACAAATGAGCATTTGTGTTTTTGGTTTTTTTTACTTTTGCTATCTTGTAAGAGCTGTATCTGTAAGCCCTGTCACCAAGACATAAATAATTCAGAGGAGGAGTCACAAGGTCATTGAAACGGGAGTAAGCAGGGAAAAAAACAAAGATGATTGATAGTTTGAACATCATCTTCCAGTTTTTCAATTTACTTCCAATCTCTTTTGCTATTTTTCACAGTTTACATATATCTCAAAGACAGCCGCTATACAAGGACTAATTTCATTTTTCTACACACAAAGCAATGGAAAGCACAAGGAAAAGTATCCTGGCCTGCAACCACTCTGACATAAAAACCTCACCCTGAATATGTCTAATAAATTATATTAACTAAATTAAACCTCAGGAGGCTGCATATTTCAAATGCAAGCTCCAGGCAAAAGATAGCCTTCAGTACCATGGAGCTTGAGGATTTCCGAAACAAAATAATTTTCTCCTGACAGATTGCAAGATACTACCATGTAAATGCAGCATGTCCTCCTTGGAGCCATCTGCATAAGCTAAGAAGAAAAAATACTTGAGACTACCTGTCTTTTCTGATCATACTAATATGAAAACTTGCCATATAAGCATCCAAAAAGATGCTGAAACCTACATTTTCTCACTACAGAGACATACTACCTCTTACAAACACTATAAGCAATAAAAACTCCAAGCAAGTATTATGATCTGTTTTAGTTTAATTTATTCAACTTCATTCAGTCAAGTAATCTGAAAGATCAAAATTTATGTAATACCTCACACCTTACACTGTAAGAACTGGGCACCAAATAGAAAAATCCACACTTAAAAATGCTGTTTCTTTAGACTAGTTTGCTTCCCTAATAATTTTTAAATGCACAGTGCTTCGAAGAAGGCTGTTGCTCAGTTAAATTCTATTATCGTTGTTTTATTTTAAATAGGCTTCTCTGACTTAATTAACTTTATCAGAAAATTGCTTTGTAAAACAAAAAAAAAGGAAATACAGTAAGAAAGTTAAAATACAAGGTTGCAACTCATATTTATTAAAAAATCATGCTTCTGAAAAAAGAGGTCTGAGTAACTAATACATATATTCTTGGTTACAAAGACTTCTGAAAATAACTGGCATTAATTACACTTACTCTTTCATTAATGGCAATATTGTCCATGAACCTTCATGCCTGTCAATCTGATGAATAAGCAAAACCGTAGGCAATTCCTTTAAGAAAAATAAAAATATTCCCATTAAACTTGAATTACATGTACTTTTTCCTAAACATCAATTAATCTTTAAAATTTTTTTCTGGAACAACTACTCAGTTTTCATTGGTTTTGACTGGCAAGTAGCCCTGAAGAATAGATGAATTAGGATGGTATGAAACAAGGTGAACTGCAAGTCAGGGATAGTGCTTCTTCCAACTCAATTTCTTACCTGTCTTTTACTTATAAAGCTAACAGACTTCAAGTTAAATGCTGTGCATAAGAACCCATGTGATCAATACAGCATAGTTATCTCCTTGCCATACCATAAAGTCCCATACTGTAAAGAAATACTTATAAATAATGTAGGGTATTCTACAAAGGCTTCCATTGGACAATCTTGTCACATACAGCTTAAATGAGAGTTCTAACACTACTTTGAGCTGAGCTTCGACCTGTCACACTAACATCGTGACAAAAACCCATGGATTTACACAAAAATCAAAATGAGGAGTTAGCATTTTTTTCTTTCTGAAAGATGAAAGAAGCTTCCCTACAAAGGAAAATATTTCTCGTAAGTTCCTTTGCTCTTTTGTTATTTGAAACCTTTAATGTGGCAGATCCCAATGCCTGTCATTCTGGGGTAGTTTCCAAGAAAAGACCATTTTAACCACAGCCTTCTGATAAACCAAACTGCACAATTTGTAATACATGTGAAAAGCTGGATACAGGTACATCCCTTAACACACACACAGTAACTTACTCCATCACCCAGTCCAATCCCCCACTGCAGCACCATTCTCTCGGGGTGTGACACCAGCTAAAGAGAAGGGAGAGGCTCCCTGCTCACCTCACAGTCTGGCAGGGGGCCACTGCCCACAGGAGCATGGCACTCACCACAGCATTCAGGGGAACAGCACTTTGGCTTGGCACAAAACTTCACATGAAACACTTAGGAAAGAGCAAAAGGTTAGCAAAAGAGGTGGGTTGAGATCAGCAAATCATGGTAGGTTGAGGAGTGGTTTAAGCCCAGCTGGAAATTAGGCCCACTCAACCCCTCTCTTCCCCTATCCTAGCTAAAACCAGGACAAAGAGGAAAAATCATCAGTAAGTACAGGGGGGAAAGGGAGTTGGTCACTTGTAACAAATTGCTGGTCAGGACACTTGTCTGGCCATGCCCTGCTCTGATCACTGCAGTCTGTCTTGTCTTCTCCTTAAATTTCACTTCTAACTCCTGGGCAGGAGGCTTTGTGTGTCTGTATTTGGAGGTCTGTGTTCCCACAACCAGAGAGAGGTCCAAGCCCTAATCCTTTTCTGCTTACAGCTTGCATGTGCCAAACATTCCTGCTTGATGAATGCTTTTTGAGAACTATGACATTAACATAAAAATCACACTTAAACACAAAAAATAATTTATTTTCTAAGAAAAGCTCTAAAATAAATTTTACACTATTTGCTGACTGTCAAGTTTAAATCCTTTTTAATAGCAGGTAAGCACAGCACCTAGAAATACATAAAAACTACAAATTTCATACAGTAAACATCTCTACCACTCTAAGGAATAACTGTGTCTCTCAGGAATGCATTACAATCTTATACAAAGTAAGAATTTATGCTATTGGAATGACCCAAATTGAAAAGAAACAATGCCAAAACTCTAATTTGGAACAGGATATTCAGCTGCATCTCACAAATCAGTATTTCTGATTTAAAGTTCCAGTTCAAGCCAACCTAACAAATATACTGGCTTTCAGTTTACTGAAAAACCAAAAGTTCAGAGTTTTTTTGTGGAAGTGGCAAATCTTAGTCATAGTATTCTCAACATCTTGTATTTCACTAAAATGTGAAAATGGTAAAATTTACTTTGGTATAGTTTTATCTTTATTGATTTTATTTACTTAGATTTATTTACTTTAATTTATTTTTGGTTTAACTTTATGGTAAAACTATAAAATTATGCTTACTTATGGGACTGCAGAGAGGAAGACAAAAGGGCAGACCTCTGTCTTTACAAGAACATTTATTTTTACAAACAAAAGCAGTTACGCTAGTATTTGTAGGCAGCCATGTATTTTATGAACAATAGGATCCGGAAAAGAAAAAATTAGTTAATAATAATAATAATAATATACTCTGTCTCTATCACACTGAAGGCTGAAACTGGAGTCATTTTAGATACAAACAGCATTTACCCATGGAAAAGGTACAAAGTAAATTACATAATCTAAGTAGCTAAGTACCATATACTCAGTTATCTCCTCTTTAACAAAAAAGCCCAGCCATTTCCTTTGTGCAGAGCAAAGATGATAAAGAAAAAACACTCTCATCTTGAATTAATCCAATACTTTTACAAGGTATCTTTTCCCTTTGACATTATCATAAACCTGCTCTCTTTCTCTACCCAGCTTCCTCTAAAACTTGAAAATACATGTCCTGCATGATCCTTTCCTTCCATTCATCCATAACCACGCATCAATTCTAATAAAGGAGATGCTTAAAGCACACTGTAAAGGTAAAACAGCCTCTTTCAAAAATACAGGACGGTTTCTGTTGCTTTTTCTTTCTCATTTTATGTATTTTCACTCTGAACCTAGTGGAACTGGGCTGACCTACTCATTTTATTTATTCTGTCTTCAGTACAAGGACAGAACAAAAAAGCCAAACGTACTTGGTGTCAGTTTTGAGGAGTGGAAGGGCACGTGCAGTCAAGGTAATGAAATGTAACTTGCACACTGTGCTTGTCTATCTCATAAAACTCTCCCACAAATGCATCCATGGCCTGTAATGCATTCACTGGTTATTCTAGCTTGGAACTATTTTTTTCCACAGTTACAAAGCACATCTGTTTTCACACATACCAACCATTTCACATAAGACACAAGTAAAGTATCTTATAATCTAAATAAAATAATTTAATCACTTTTTGAAGACTGAGAAACTATCCCCACTCTCACAACTGAGCTGACTTTAAAGGGCAAAACCAAGAAATTGCTTGTGGTTGGAAATACAATGTGAGAGTACATACTCCATGTATGAATATGAGACATTTTTACTCCAAATACCACCTACTCTATCAGCACAGTGATACACAGAATACAATTGCAAACTATATGTAAAGAAAAAACTAAGTGTGAATAAAGGGGTTAGATCCACATTTTCAAACCAATTCTAAAAGGACACAGACTGACAGAGCCTCATTTGTACCTTAGAACCATCTAGTATTTTTTATGTAAGTTTAAGTATGAAGATGCTAATGACACAACCAATTTCACACCATGTCATCGAGAGACCTCTGGTTCTTGAATCTAAATATCGATAGTTCTCTTCATTAACATGCAAAAACTTGGGTGGAATAGCATATCCAGTAAAGAAAAGGTAATTCAGAATGAAAGAATTAAGAACTGAGTAAAGGAATCATTAACCTGAAACAAGTATCTGTATTCTTTCTGCATTACATGCAATTTCATATTAATCTACCAAATCCTTTCTGAGAAATGTGCAATTTATAGAGAACAAAACTGTACAATGTAAAAACAAAGAAAAATGTTAACATTTCACAGACTACAAGGTCAAAATGGGCTTCTGTATGCACCCAGGATGGCAGAGATCAACCCCAGCTAAAATGGGATTTCCAGGCTAGGTCACATCCTGTATAATCCTGTAGCAGAACTGCGTTTGCTTTGTTTTTCTACAAAAGATTTCACTGAATTTCATCTAAGCATAACCAAACCTTGCCCTAAGTGTATTCTTTTGTGAGAACACACTTTATTAGAACACAACTCAAACTAGATCTTGCTCAGCACTATTAATTATATGTCCTGTGTGACATGATTTTGCAAGTATGACATGGATACGGAATTGCAGTGAAATACAAAACACGACAGTAATGTGTTCATTGTTTTATTACTGAGTCACCTGAGCAGAGCAAAAAGCCATGTTGGAATACACCAGAGAAAAATGAAGTAGTGTATGGGAATTTGCTGCTAATGAGTCCAGTTTGCTGATATTTGAAGGTGTCTTGCATAGATCATCTCTGTGCTTTGTGCTTATTAAACTGCCCCATGAAGGCCAGAGCCAAGGGGCAGGAGTGGGGATCTTAAACCCTGAGCACTGGTGCTCAACTGCACAGCTCCAGAATCAGAAATGCTTTCCTATCTCTCCAAACCCTACAAGCACATAAGAACATTTTCCCAACTCTCTTTATCTTCTTTTCAGCAATCAATCCTAAGACACAGAGTTAGCCTACCTTCTCAGCCTTCCCTTGGGAGGTTAAATAAGCCAAGCTCTTACAGTCGTCTATTATGACTGTTATGACAAAGTAGAGCTGTTGAATACATACTGAAGTCTCCCTACAGCTTTACTTTCAAAAACATGACAATTCTGTAGACATCCTGAAGGATTTCCAAAGGAAGTAATACCAATAGCAATAGTTAAAAGAGTAATAGCAAACCTCCTACCCCTAAACCCAGCGGGTTAGACAATTTAATGGAAACTGCCAGCTTCAAACATCATACCAAACACTACATCTTCTCTACATTCTAGCAATTTTCTTAAATATTGAAAATTACCATGCACATTTCAAATATTTTTCATGTTTTAAAGACATAAGCATCAATTCTATCAGAACCTCATTTCCAAGAACTCAGGACAAAATATTATTTCAGTAATCCCATTCAAATAAAATTCATGGGTGATTTAAAGTACTATTTTACAATGCCACTGTAAAATAACTTTGCTTCTGTTTAACACATCAGTTATTTAAGAGCTTCTCCAAAGTTGTCCAGTCAATTTAATTCCTTGCTCTGTTTCTCCATTTAGGCTTCATTCATAGAATTGTAGAACAGTTTTGAGTTGGAAGGAACCTTTAAAGCTCTAATTCAAGCCCCTCCAGTGAGCAAGGACACCTTCAGCTACCTCAGATGGCTCAGAGCCCCCACCAAAATGATCTTAAATGTTTCCAGGGATGGGATATCTACCACCTCTCTGGCAAACTGTCAGTGTTTCATCATCACTGTAAAAAATTTCCTCCTTATGTTGAGTCTGCAACTACTCTCCTTCAGTTTACAAACTTTACCCTTTTTCTTATAATTACAGGCCCTCTAAAAAGTCTGTTCCCATCTTTCTTTATAAACCCCCATTAAGTACTGAAAGGCCACAATAAGGTGCAAAAACCTTATTTTTTTTTTTATATTATAATCCACAACAACAAAACCCATGTTTCTAATAAGGAATGGTTTCCAATAATCTTTTGCTCCTCAGGACGCCTAAAGTAATACAGTATAATGTACTACTTTCCATTAGAGATAATTTCTACTTCTGTTCTACTCTCACATGCCCAGTTATTTTAAAAAAGAATTGAGTTTTCATAATATATTACATTTCATTTGAGAGAGTTCAGTGAAAGGCCATAGCATCACCCTGCTTTCACAAATCAAGAGCAAGTACTGCATGCAAATTAACAAATTAGACCTTATTTTGTAAAAAGACAAATAAAAAGACGTGGAAAAAAAATCTGGAAAAGTTTTGAGTGCTTATAAATGCTACCACAGATGTGTATAATAAGACAGTAGCCTAGGATGACAACAATATATTGCAGTAAAATGCCATTTGTTTGCTGTTCACTTGAGTGAATAAAAGGCAGCAAGGAATAGTTTCTCCACAGCTCACAGTTTACAAGAATTCTAAATAAATGCAATCATACAAAAGACAGATGTGGTATACAGTACATAGCTATTATTCATGAAAGCCAAAATTAAAGATGAACTACTATAATTATGTTATCAACTGGTCTGAGTAAGATCTTTGTTTAGAATGTGTTTAAGATAAGATTTTAGTATTTTAGTTGATAATATTAGCATGTAAAGTGAGTTTTTGCTTAAAAGCAAAATCTTTGTCAATCCCAACTAGTGCATAAAAACACTTCAGGTTGGATATCAGGACAAGTTCATTCACTGAAAGAGTGATTAAGCATTGGAACAAGCTTCCCAGGGCAGCAGTGGGGTCACCATCCCTGGAAGTGTTCAAACAACTGAGCAGATGTGGCACTTCCTGATATGCTTTAATGGGTGTGGTGGCATTCAGTCAAAGACTTGATGATTTGGAGATCTTTTCAACCTTAATGATTCTATGATTCAAGCAATGAAATTAAGAAATGTACAGGGTTCAGCTGCTTCTTTTAATACCAATAAGATTAGCAGTGTAAGTAGATTTTTATATTCATGGAAAGCCTGAAGCATCTTTCACTGACAGCAAGATGGAGACAGTTGTCTCCCAAACAAAATCACTGTGATATATGGGGGAGCAGGTCCCTTCCCCACAACAGGCTCTGGCCAAGTAAATCTAATGTACCTTTTTTAACTAAGGCAGAAGAGAAGGAAGAGCAGAGCAGAAAGAAGCTTCCGCAAGGCAAGAAATTTGGTGAATGTATTTCAAGTACCAGTACAGATGCTCAGAAGAATTTACAAGAATAAAACAACTGTCACCAGGTAATGATTTTAATCTGATGATTTAGTAATTCTACTCTCATGTATACTTGAGCACTCTATTCAAAGATAACTGAGCAATTTTAATATAGCCAACAGCAGTGGAGGAGGAAGCTTTATAGCAATCTCTTATTCTTTACTAAGAAAACAAATATCTTAGTAAAACGGGTTTGTTCAAATCTTATTAAGTATGCAGAGATTGCTGCTGGAGAGGCTGAGAGATACTTAGCCTAAAGCACTTTAAACTTCTGAATTTCTTGTATATATTTTGCCCTAACGTGACAGGACATCTCTGTGAGGTGACAGGTCCTATTTTCTGCATTAAAAAAAGCGAAGGACGTTACCACATATTTGACTGGTAAAAGCAGCTATATAAAAATGGTGTATGATGTGTAAGGCAGGGCTGAGGGGAGCCCATTCACCACTACTAAAACATTTAAAAGAGCTCATTAGTGCAGAATTATCCGACTTCTACAAATTCCTTCAAATCTGCTGAGCATCCATTAGAGGAAAAAGATCCTGTTCACCTTCCAGCACTGAGAGTAGGTAACTTTTACAGTTTCAACAGTTAATGAGCTAGACATCAATTCTGCTGATACCAAAGCCAGCAATTGTCAAAAGGATGCCAGTACCTTTGCAGAATGAGAATCAAGGGTGTAGTAGAAAGTCAAAGATCAAACAATTAAAACAAAAAAGCTAGAATAGCTGGAGGAAAGCAAAGATAAAACAAAAGTCACTCAAATGTGTAAAGCCCTGTAAGTTGACCTTGAAGAGATTTAAGAGAACTCCAAAATACATTTTCAAAACTAAACAGTACCTTTTGTACACTTTTCCTGGAACAGTTTCAAAAGATTTTATTTTGATTGCACCTCATCTTTCAAAACAACAGTTTAGAAGCATTTCACAACTTGAGCACCCAAATATTGAAGCCTCAGAATGAGCAGTTGCACTTGAAAATGTAAATCCTAAAGGAATGAAGCATTATGAAGAAAAACAAAGAAAAATGGCCAAGTCCATACTGATACTAGGCAATGTGTGCAAGCAAAATAAGTAGCACAACATAAAACAAACACAGGTGCTAACATGGATAACCAAGTAGAAATAGGAACTTCATATACTGACCACTTATTAGGGTTTTATACTGCAAGTTCTCCCCACATAATATAAGTGTACTTTTATGGACAGATTAGGAAAATAAACGTAAATATTGAAGTTGTGGATGATGTTGCAAACACAAGAATGAATAAATCCTTGTAAAAAAAAAAAAAGCAAGCTGTCGCTAGGAAGTAAACGAAGGGCACACTATTATTTTACACAAAAAACCAAAGAGAACCGATCTAGTAATACTGAGAAATCAAAAAGTTTAAAGCTTTTGAAGTTAAAACATACCTGTTTTAATTTAAAAAATAGAGTTGATCATGATATGGTGGAAAACCTTGCCATAAAGACAAACTATTGCAGCCACAGAGATGGAGGGGCAGGTCAGAATGGAGCCCAACACTTCACTTAAATATAATCTGTTAAACCTTGTTAAAACTGCAGGATCAAAAAATGTATTGCCTGATCAGTCTCAGATGGAAAGCGGCTTCCAGGAAATGGGAAGTCATTACAGGAGGGAGAGAAGAAAACAGGGTTTTCATACTAGAATCCTGAATTTGAGCAAGTAACTGAAGATTGAAGCAATAGGTATATTACAGATTGCATTGAATTTATGACATTAATTCTGAACAGTCTCAAGCAAATTATGTCAGAACTCATACTTCACATCATCTATTACTCACATGGAAGTATGTGATACTCCTTTTCATTTTCCAATACTACATGGTATCCATTTTAAATTATTCTTACTTTATTGGCTTTTTGTTTCAGTGTTTTGGTTTTTTATTGTATAGTTTGCTTTTTTTATTGTAACTCCATAATGAACAGTATTAATTTGCTTTAGTTCTTCTGGTTAATAAACATAGGACCCCATTTGATCTCTACACTTTTAAGGAAAAACTTTAGTTTTTTGAATTGGTCAAGGGTGTTCAATGTAAGAATCCTCAAGGACCCAAAGCAAAAAAATCTCCCACTCTACTAGACCAGCTTTCATAGGGAAATATACAGACTTCTGTCTTCTAAACAGCATCACAATCACAGGCAACTAAAAAAACACTGCATCTAAACCGGTAATTTTTCAAAAGATTTATTTTACCTGTTTTCTCATTTAACTGCAATAGCCAAAAAGTAATCCTGATTTTGACTTTTTTAAGACAGAAAGGGCATAGTCCCAAGTATTACCATTTTACACTCCCAAAAGCTTCTTTATTCTTATTTGGTGCTTCTTACAGAGGTCTAATTTACAGAGGTAAAATGTTCAGGAATCTCAGAAAACTAAGAAGATTGGTAGAAACTGTTGTGAATTTTTGCCATTGCTAAATTCTAACTGAAGCGTTTTGCTAATATTCAATAAATCGCTTTGGAACATGTTTCTATGCAAGAACAAAATTCTGATATCTACTGGTGACCAGAATTACAGATTGGTTTCACATTACAAAAATGTTTTAAGTACGTAATAACAGAAAATAAATGGACAAATTACTTGTAAAGATTAATGTCAGTAACTTAATCCATTTTGAAATGAAACATATATGCTGGTCTAATGAAATCTAGCAGTTGGATTCCATTTCTCATTTTAAACTAGCAGAAAATAACTAATGAGACCTTATGGAATAAACATCTATTGCCCGGGCCTGTAACAATGGAGGAGTGAACCTGATGACTCGGTCTTTTGTTTTCATGCAGCAGAAGGATTTAACTTTTCATTGCCTGAAACTAATAATTTCATATGTCTTCTTTGCAGTGAAAAATGCCAACTTCAAATGTTGGTTTGTAGGATTGCAGAGATCTCCACAATCAGCATTACTGGGTAGTGTCTCACAGTGGCATTGTCAGTTGACCAAAATAATCAAGATGTACCAAGAACCTGCTGGTTATGCCTGTTTATTTTTTTTTTTTTGCTATACACTGATGGAGTTCCCCTTATCCCAAGTTTCAGATATGAGATTATTGGTGGGATTTCCATCACTGCTTCTCTTAAGACACCATGACTGCTGTTGAAGAGGTAACCTTTAATACTTGAAAAGCATCACCATTTCAGCATTTCAATAAAGGCATCTCCTTAATTAGGCAATAAAGGTTCTTAAAAGCCAGGTCAGCTTCAGGTACAACTCTGATTATAAAAAGATTTCACCTCTCTCCCACAAAACATGCTTATATTTCAGCCTCACTGAAACCATTTGTACTTCTGCTTACTGGACTTTTCATTACTCATATTCTGCAACATCAGTTTCAGAACTCAACTAAAATCCTTGGGTTTAAGGACTGGCACCATAATCTTCTCTGCACACATTGTATCTGAATACTTGTCTCAATTCTGAAGAGGACTCTGAAAGAGGAGAACTCTGGAGAACAAATGCTGTTCACATGACTGTGATCATTAAGGGATTAAAAATTGCATTTAGAATGGATTTAATTACAACAGGTTTGATAAGCTTGGATAAATGAAGACTAAAACATCCAGCAATCTGATTTAGGCACTACAAGACTAATATACATAAGACAATTTACAAAAGATTCCTTTTTCCTTTACAACAAAGAGCGTGGAAATGAAAAATAGGTCAAATAACCTCACAGCAAGCTATTTCATATCAGGGGATGTATGCCACTCTTAAATTTTTCTTAATTTTATGAAAGACAAAGAAAATAAAGCATTGTTTATGCATACTGAATTTCCATTGTAAGTTTCTTAAAAACCTCTTCTCTCTAGGCTTAAGCTTGACAAATCAAATTTCATGTTAGAATGTAAAGTACAACATGCAGCTCTCAGGTCAGTGTGAGCCACCAGCACCAGGCAGAGTGCTCAGTGTGCAGAGGGGTGGCAGAGGAACAAGGAAGAGTTAGGGGAGGCACTGCATCACAGAGGGATGGGGCAAGAGGTGTGTGGAGGGCTGCTGCTGCAGGAAGGGAGGAATTAATGCCCACACACGCATTTCTGTTCTAATGCCACAATGTCAACTGTGCAATGGAATTCTGACAAAATCTACATTACAGCACATTCACTGGCTCTATTAAAATACTCACCTAAAATTATTCTAACTAATAATTAAATTGTTATGTTTTTCACTTCATAAAGAATGCATCTTTTTTTTTTTTACTTTTTTTTTTTTGCAAACACACTAAAGTCATATTGGAAAAATGCCTTTTCCATATCTTTCTTGCCACTTTTGCATCAAATGGCATCCAAACAATAACAGCCATTACACATCAAGTTGAAATTAAAAGTAGTGATAAATCATAGAATACGATCAGTAAATAACCATTGAAATAGTTTTTTATAAGCACACAGAAAGATTACCATAAGAAATAAAATGGAATTGAAAAAAGGCACAACAAACCGCAATATTTTTAGTAAAATGGAGTAATAGCATATATAGCAAGGTGCACTTAATATTATCTCAACATACCTTTCCAAGATCTACAGCCTGTTTCAAAATATCTCTTTTTAGATCTTCTGCTCTCTTGGAATGAAATGAATTACTTTGACTCTGTATGACAAATACTATTCCTTTTAATTCTGTAAACAAGAAAATGAGAAGATTTAAAATAAAAGAAATAATTTTCTGATTTGCTCCAAAGCTAGTGAGGACCCAGGTGTATGTGGGAATCTATTACACAGTAAGCTATTCCTTTAATTATACAAACAATTCATGAAATAGTAAAAAGGCATTATTTAACGCACACACACACAAATCCAAACCAGCCCTTTTCAAGATTCATTTAAAAATCATCTCACTCGTGTCTTCACAGTGTTTAAAGGCATCTTAACCAAAAACTTTAAGCAGGAGAGAAGATTGTGGGAAATCTAAAAGAAAAGAGTGAAGTAGCATTGCAAATGTTTGTGGATTACAAAAGTGCCTATTAAAATACAAGTAAATTATGAAGCAGGTAGCCAAATTTTCTTGATGATAGGAGACAGAATAATCCCTCAATAGTTGGAAATCTTAGAAAAACAGGGAGATATGATCCCATTCAGAAGCAGAGCACAGCAGACAACAAAGGATGAGAAGACAAAAGGAAAAGGACAGATGCCTTTTCAAGGCATCGACTCTTCACAAGCTTGATCTATGCTGTTTAACCCACTCAAACCTGTGAACTAAGTATCAATCAGTGAGGAGTAACACATGATACTGCGACTTCTGTTTGTGTGGCCACAAAAAGCTGAACTCTACAGATACTATGTAGACAATGTACCAGGAAACTCAGAATATAACAATTTAAGGCAGCACCACAAGGAAGGAAATTAATACCAAAGAGATCTGTACAAAATGTTGAAAATTGTGGAGAAGGAACAAAGTTCACACCAAAAATAAAAAAGCTAATTTGAAAAATGGAGTAAAATGAATGATGGACAATGGAACAAAGATGGAGAAAAACTGAAGGAAGAAGGGAAGAAGGAAAGTCTGAAGAAGGAAAGAAGTAATAAGGAAAAAGAGTGAAACTGAGCCCATGAAGAAGGATCACAAGGAAAACATTGTGAACAGAAAGAGCATCAACCACAAATACCTGCACTAAAGTTATGAGAAGACTGCTATGTCTAACACCTGAGGATCGATTACATTGCTTTGCTCCTCTGAACAGTTATTTGTTAATTTAAGCTTATGACAGCTCAAAACCGCAGTTACGTGTTTTTCTACTTTTCCCTCAATAGCATTTCCCCTCAATTTATTAGCTTATTCATCAAGCCATTGTCAAATTGTGTGAGATTTCTGATGATATATTATGGAGATTGAATAAGCATTGGTTTAGATATCAGTACTCATTTCACATTTTTCCCACAGAGTATAGGAATCAACAGTGTTCATGTTCATCAACCACCAAACAAACTGCTTAAAAATCTCATGCATAATAAAAACTTCTGAATAGCAACTAATTGCTACCTAGCAAGAACTTTGCTAGATTTCCTGTGCAAAAATTAAAATCAGTGTGAGAACTGAAACTACACTTCATTGATGCTAATGAGAGTCAAAGGGCTAAATCTACATGCACAACACCAAAAACACCCACAGAGACAAAAAGCAAACACTGCCTTGTTTTTATGTAATTGCTGTTTTAGTACCAGTATATTTACAGATATGGAAGCATTGGAATTACACTTACTTTCACTTATGGTACATTTAACAACACCTGTGATATCCCACAATAGCATACTTTCTAGGGGTGAGATAACATCTACTTTGATGATTAAATCAAATGAAAATAGTTTCCTTGGCTGTACGTAGTTTAAAATAGTTAATAAAAGACATATTTAGAGTATGAAAATGTCAACAAAAAATAGTTACAATATTGAACACCTCAATTGTTTCTCAAGCTGAGAAACACCCAATGAAGCAAGAGAAAGCACAGTCTTTTGAAAGATTAATATTCAAATGTGCTACTAATCTGTATATAACAGTTCAAAAGAGGAGAATGAAGTATCAGAAGAACTAAGAACCATCAAGAACTACATCCTGTTTCAAGCCCTTACATTTTACTTATAGAAATGGGTTAAAAGACCTAAAAAAAACCCCTCAAACCAAAATAATTTAGCAAGAGGCAAAAAAATGATGTACTGCATCAACCCAGCAGTCAATCTAGTCCAGTATATTTTTTAAACAGTAGTACTAGGAAAGAGTACTTGGGGACACCACAAAACTTTCATTTTCTCCAGTGCTCCTCATACCCTCACAGCATTGATAAATATTATATTAAGGAAATGCCAGAAGACAGACATAATTAAGCTGGGTCCTTTTAGAAAAAGCAGAGCCAAGTCCTGAGGGCTTAGCAGAGCGAGAAGTCCACGGTTACAGTGCAGAGAATGCAAGTCAGGTTCGTTAACTTTTTGCCAGAAGGACATCAGGCTTGTCTTCAGAAAAGGCAGAATCTTGCTGGATTTTTATTCTCATTATTTATCAAGTGTCCAGCAACAAAAAGTTGTTTTACTGCTATTTTACCTATTATTGCTTGACAGGCTTCTTAAATATTTGCTTTGAGTTATTATAATTTATTATATTACGAAGTTATTATCAGTTGTTACAAGCAAGTTATTAACTGTTATTACAATTAGTGGCTACCAAAATGGTAAAATTCAGTTTCCTCTTAAATTGTTATAAGAACAGCTACTGTCATTAAATTTTATATTAAACTATAGTGCACTACAAAGAGCAATTCATCCTTTTCAAAGTGCAAGTGCACATGTTCACAAAAAAACTTAACTACAAGAACTGCAAGTACAATCAAAGATTTTGAATTTTCTGTTTGATGAGGCTACATGAACCAAGAAAAGGAAAAATACAAACCAACAAAGTATTTGTGAAACAGCACTATACTCTACTTACCTCTGCCTATTTTACTAATTGTTCTACTTTTTTCAGATTTCTAGAAGAAAGAAAGAAAAAAACCAATAAGAATATACACAAGGCCTCAAATATTTCTACAGAAACACACTATGAGTCAAAGTACTCATCAGTTTATAATGTATACATTGAGGTTTTAACTCAAAAACTAATATGAAAAATAAAGTAAAATGTTATTCATCATCATGATTTGCAAGAGACATCCTATATGCTTGCATACTAGTGCTCAGAAAATAGAGTAAGAAAAAAAAAAAAAGAGGAAGTGTTTTTCCATAACTCAGTTTATACCAGAGCTCTTTAGATTATTACTAACAATGTCTGGTTTTTTTTTTATTATGTATCTCCTGAGCAGTAAGTTTGGAATGCGGAGCTCCACAATAAAAACACACCTGTTCAGTATGGAAAAAACCCCAACATACTCTATTCATTTAATCTACTAGCAAGCTTCTATCAAAACACAATTCTTAAAGGAAGATTCAAATGCAATTTATATCAAGACAAATATCAAAAGATTGCTGCACATAACGTGACTCCACTAGAATTTACTCATCTATCACAAACATCAGGTATCTGCACTGCCTAGAAAATTGTAGGAAGGAAAACAGAGCCTTCATTGGTTACACAATTTATCCCAGGTGAAAGCACCCCAGTGCTTTGGTTTGTCCACATGAAAAAACAAACTCATCTTTACTAATTGTATAAGAATGTTGTAGGATTTACCTTGGTTCCTGTGTTTTAAGATTTTCAGATAGAAAAGCCATACATATCATCGTTAATAAGCTCATACATTGTTTTCCTACCCTTGAGACAAGTTCTATTTTTAAATACTTAACCCTCTCCCTTTTTTTAAATATCAGATCTATGTAATCCTTTTAGCTCTACTTGCATCAGATGATCTTTCCTCTGACTATTACACTGAAATGAGTAAGCTCCAACTTCCCTGGTAGCCATCTGTAAAACCTCTTCAAAAAATACTGCAACTACATCCATTCTTATGACCCTTTTCCTGCTGCCTGGGTCAATAGAATTTAAAAGATTTCTTATAAGATTAATTTATTTTGATATCTATACACAACACTGTTATTATATAGCACAGTAAGTTAACATTCTAAGCTAACCTGTATCAGAAAAAAACATAGGAAGGTTGATTTTCCATGCAAACAAAAACCTATGTGTTTTGTGCTACACTGTGTGAATAACAAGTCATATTTAAAATTACTTCTATTAAAACACAAAACAATTGTTGCCTGTTATATTCCTGTTAATGTTATTTAAAAAAAAAAAAAAAAAAGAAAAGGAAAAAAAAAAGATATTTTGGCCTGAAGAGTTCTAGGAAGCACCTCTGACTTGATCTGATGGAAGGTTTTGAAACTCTAAAATAGTAGGAGAGCCTTCATAAATTATATCTTATATAAGAAGGGTAACAGCTGGATTGAGACAGTAATGGAATTCAACAAACAGCAACCTATTAGTAATGACAACAGAATGACATGACCAAGTTTCCCAGATGCTGCAGCTGATCAGCAGTTTGCAATAGGGATATTTTTCACTTAGAAAAATTACTGTAGTTACAGCAATCATCATCAAAACCAAAAATTATTTAGAAATATGTACTTCTGACTATACTTTTATTGTATTTGATGTCAGATCACTAGATCTAAATGGCAGCTACAAATTCTAGATATTGATTCATTCCAGTCTTTTATTTTCCTTCCTTGAATTTCTTTTATACTTAGACAAATATCTGTTACAAATAGGTACTCATATAAAAATAGTAATCAGAGGTCTGTCAAAGGACATGCATGCATACACACCTAACACTCAGTATGCAATTTAAAGCTAGGACTGGCTCTGACCATTAGTTCTCCTAATCTGGTTAATTTGAAATTTCATGTGTGAGCTTTGCTTGAGCCGTGACTTGAGTGGTAATATGTAATAATGCTAATTTGGCAGAGAGGCAGCCATTTCCCTCTCAATATATTATATATTTAACAAAACCAAGAAGAAAAGAAAACCTGTCTTTGAATAATAAAGGTTATATACTCAAAAACTTTTCTCAACAGGGATAGCACTAAGAACTGATATGACACAGAACAGAAAGACAAATTTGGTACTACTGAAGTCAATAATTAAATAATCAATGCCACAGATATTAGGCTTTCTGCTCAGGTCTATTCTAGCTTATTTTATAATGTCTGTAAAATGTTCCTGCTCTAGCAATTAAAATTTATTACCTGCAGCACTGGTAGTTCAGTCTCATCTTCTGCACCTTCAGCAACTACACTTACAGCAAAAGCTGAAAGAAAAAAACAGACTTTTTTCATATTACAGGAGCTCACTTTCACAACTGATGAAGTTCTGCAGCAAAAAATACCTCTATTTTCCCCCTCCCCCCACGAATTAGGTAGATTTGTCACATTAAATGATACTGTATTTGGAGTAATCTTTGTGAACATGAGTCTCTTCACAGAGAATCTATACATTTGCTGCCTGACAATTCCCACACCATCACTGAAAAAAATCACTCTGATATGAAGCCAATTCTTTTTTGGCTTCAAGGCAAATAAATCCCTTAAAAAAAAAAAAAAAAAAAATCTGCTCAGTCCAGTAGCTCACTTGATAACAGCCTACCACATGAGAGACCTGCAGTCCACTGTCTTTGGGTTAAAGTTTGTATTTCCAAACATGTATTTCTCTTGGAGCCACAGAAACTGACAGTGGCTGATAGAAATTTCTATCAAAAATGAAGGTGACTATCATAGGCTTTGAATGCCATCTTTGAACAGGAGTCAAACTTTTAAATGTCTGAGACCCAAATAAATGTTTACAAAAAGAACAGAGACCCCCACAGAGCTAACCTGCACAAAAGTAATATTACCTTAATCTATTCAGAGTGACACCACCCTTTGCATACACTTCTGGCTTGTGTTAGAAAACATAATCATAAAATGGGTTCTGGTATCACTTTTTTTGTTGTTGATGTAGACACTTGATTTGTCTCAGCCTGCTCATTTGTAAAAGTACTTCCATTTAACATATGAAAGTCTTGCTAATATTCTTCTTAAAAATCTTTTTCTTAAAAGTACTAAAGAGATGTAAATGAAAGCAAATTGTTACAATTTGAAAGGAATTCAAAATACTATTCATCATGGTCAAATTGATGGTTTTCTTAAAAACTGGGGCAGAAAACAGATTCAAGTGGATTATCTCACTGCAAATTTAAATTATTTATTGCTTGAAATTGATTTCAGAGTGAATTGTTAGCCATTATCATTTCTGTGATTCACTAGAAACCTACAATATAGGACAGCAGGACAAGATTGTTCTAGGTCTAGGGTGCCCCATGTCCGAACCCCTACATCCTTATGCTCTTCCAACTGGAGATCAAATTTCATCAAGTGTCCAAGAGCTGAGGTTCATAGTGACATCTCAGGTCCTGATGAACCTGCATCTCAAATCACATGACTAGATCCAGATATCCCAAATATTATTCTAACACAGGAGACGCATGGTGGCCATTAATCAGAATCACAGAACATTCTGAGTTGGAAGGGACCCATAACTCTTAATTGAGTAGCCAGTACAGGGATTGAACTCATGTTATGAGCACCAGGTTCTAACCAACAGGGAAAATCTCAAGGTCATTTCCCTCCTTTTCTCCCAATATCAATCTCTAATCAGCTCTAGAGAGTATTTAGAGATTCAAACAAGGAACAGCGTTCCCTACACAAGCCAGATCCACACCTTCTTGACACAGTCCTAATTACAAGATCAACACAAAACATTCTTATTCCAGGAAATGTATTAATTACATAGTATTAACCTGAAGAAGTGTCACCACATAAATTCAGCTTATTCACAAGCCTAATTTCAGTTTTTAATATGCACCCAAGGAATGACAAATGAAACCTAAGATAACTGTGACTGACAAGAGATGCTACCTCTGTCACCACAGTGCATTCAATAATCCACGCCACACTGCTCCTAAGCTTTATAAAATAATAACACACATGATCCTTGAAACAAATCAAACAATAATCAGATCACCTATTTCACACCACGTCTTTGAGAACACAGATAAAGCTCTTCAGAGAATTAATCAAACAACCTACTCATCCTGGTATTACTAAACCACAGATTTGTTGAGGTTGGAAAGGATTCCTAATGGTCATTTAGTCCAACCCCCCAGAACTGGATTCTAGTTAGATTTTTAGATTATTTCCTAGAACAGACTCCATAAACTCTCTGAGCAACCTCTTCCAGTGTTCATTCTTAGATTCAAAAAACACAAAAACAAACAACAAGATAAACAAAAACCAAAGAAAAAAGTAATTATGTTCAAACAGAATCTCCTGTATTTCAGTTTGTATAAACTGATTCGTGTCCTGTTAAGTACCAGAGTTTGGCTCTGTCTCCTTTATCGCATCCCATCAGGCATTTACATGTTGGACATCCTCCCTGAACCTTCTTTTCTCCAGGCTAAACAGCCCCAGCTCCTTCAGCCTCTCCTTGTCTGTCAGGGATTTATGATAGTTTATTATTATTTTTCTATCCACCTCACCATTCACCGACATAGCCCATACTTCCATCAGTTTGTTATGACATTAAAGGAGACAGGATTGAACTCAAACTCCTTGCTGAAGTTGAAATGAACAGCATCCACTGCTTCCCCACATTCATGAAGGCAGTCATGCCACCAAAGAAGTCTTTTGGGTTGGTTAAGCATGACTGCCTGTTCACAAAAACATGGTGACTTCTCTCAGTCACCCTCTTGTCCTTCATATGTTTGTCTTGTCCTACCTTGTGGCAGTGATACTGTGGATTATTTGCTCCACCACCTTCCCAGGGATTGAGGTACCTCTAGCCAACTTATCCTTGCCCTCCTTGAAGACCTGGGTGATATTCTTCCAGTCTTGAGGAATCTCCCCCAGTCACCATCACCTTTCAAGGATTATCAAGTCTCGTGTTGACATTGTCAAACTCCGCCAGCACTTGTATGTGCCTGCCATCAGGTCCTGTGGACTTCTGTATGTCCAGTTTGTTTAAATGTTCCCTAAACCAGTCCTCCTCCAGTGAAATTTACTCTTCTTTGCTCCAGACTTTCTCATGAGTTTCAGAGGCCTGGGATTTCTGAAGGTGAGTTTTAATAATATTGATCAGGGCAAAGAAGGTTCCAAGTTCCTTGCCCTCTTTCATGTCCTTCTTTTAACCCTGTCTTCCATTCATAAGAAGGCCTAATATTATTTTCCCTAGTCTCCCTTTTGCTGATACACCTGCAAAGCCCTTTTTCTTATCTCTCATAAGTTGAATCCCACACCATATTCAACTCCAGGTGGGCCCTGGCTTTCCTAATGGCATACCTGCAGACTCAGACTGTGTCTCCGTGTCTTGGGGTGACCTGACTGTGTTTTTCCATCTCTGGCGTGCTTCCTTTTTTATGTTTGAGCTTTGCCAGGAGCTCCTGTTTGTGCATGTGGGCCTCCTGCCATCTTTGCCTGCCTTCTTGTGTGTGGGGATGGATCATTATTGTAGGAGATGAACCTTGAAAATCAACCAGCTCTGACCCTGTCACACAGTGCAGTTTCAACACTCACACATATAATTTATTCAACAAACCAGTACATGCAATGAATGCTAAAGCCTCTCGCTGTATCATTATTCTTACTCCCTGTGATTTCAGAAAGGTACCTTCCCCTCCTTTTCCAACAATTAAACACATTAAAATGACCTGGTATCTTTTACATTAAGTGTATCAGGAAGACTTTTTCCAGCTAATACATTTTAATAAGACAAGATCTGTTCAGTCTGTTTTTAAACTACTGAAGAACCATTCACAAAACAGACAAACAGACCCCTGAAGACACCACCAAAAAAAGCCTCAAGAATCTTCACCCAACAGTAATGAAGTTTTTCACACACAGAGGCTGTATAAATTTATCTTAGCAACACTCTTCTACCTGATTAGCAAATCTGTTATGCACATCTAATTTGATAAAGCAGTCTTCAGAAGTCAGCTGTGGCCAAGACTCTTCTGGCTAAGCAACCTGATCTCTCAGCATGGAAATAAATATCCTCTTCTCAGGATTTACTGGGAAAAAGGCAGCAGGAAAAGAACATGGTAAATTTAGCTGGTACACGGTAAATTCAATGTACCAACAAAGGGACCATAGGGTAGGCGGAAAATACAGTGCCTTGGCACAAGTGGACAACTCCAAGATTAATTCATCCACACGCAATTCACTTCCAAGAGGTTTCTGAAAAAGATGTTCCCAGGAGTGGACCACTGATAGAAAAATTGTAACTCCAGCTCATGGCCAGGTCACTCATACAGCACAGGCAGAAACTATAAATTGTCTGTGTGAAGGATATTTTTTTGCTGTGTGCAAGGCATACATGCACAAAGAAGGATGACCTACGTCTAGGAGCTATCATTTGCTACTGTAACAAAACAGTAACTTTTCGTGCTCAAACATTATTATTATTTCAGACAACCGCAACACATTTCTTTCTAAAACACACATCAATGTCTGGAGCTAGAGGCACCTTTGGTAAATCCAGAATTTCTTCTAGTCCTTTTCTGTGTGCTAATATAATGTAACAATACCTCAGCTGGACCGCTGACTTGCCATAGAGCACAGAGAAAATACATTGCAAGAAGAAACACTAGCTCGTAAAAGTTGAAGCCCAGTAAGGTACCACGGTAACTAAAAGACCAGAGTGATTAACTGTACTGTTTCGAACAGTACAAAGCAGAAAAAAACCCAGCAAGGCACCATCTTAAATGCAACCTGTAATCTTGTATTTGTCACTTCATTATTTAATGCATTGTGTGCTCTGAAGGTTGTTAACACACGTTGTGCATTAACATCATGTCATCTGGCAGGAGCAGACAGAAGCAGAACGTGTCAATCGCTAGTGCTCCCCTCCTTTTGCTAAATGGCCAAGATTTAGGATTGAGGATAAGAAAAGGAAAGAAATCTTAGAAAGACTTTTAAGTTTTATATTATCATCAATCTTATCTTTATGTCTTTTGAGAGCATGACTAAATTCCACCGGAAAAGCTAGACAACGTTTTTGGATCCATTCAAAATCTGGACATGTAATATGAGAATTCCTATTCAATTCAATTCTTTCAATTCCTATTTATTTTTGTCAAGTATTCTATTATTTCCATAAAAACCTTCTTATGTACACAGACTTGCTTATAACACTAGAAAGTAAAACTCAGTAATTAGTTTCATTGCTCAGCAACCGAACTGCAGGAACATGTGCAGGATAGAAAAATGGATGTAAACACTGCAGCATTAAAATACAATAAACTGTACAAATATCTACAATTATATAATATCACATTTTATATGTAGAAGCAAACCTTTCTTTGGCAATACTCTCTCATGCATAAAAAACTTCCAAACGTTTACAATTATATGTCCTTGAAGTGCAATGGATGTTAAAAACTGAGGAGTTAACTCTTTGCTTTCACAGATTAATCCACCTCTGACAGAAAAGCAACACTTGTTACATTTCTCTTTCAGAGCCTGATTCAAGGTTGACTGACCCAAGCCGTTCCAACCACCTCACTGAGCTGAGGCTCAGTTGCTACAAAAAAGTAACAATTCTGTGACTTAATGTATGGCAAAACTGTGACTGATAATAACCACTTCAAATAAAGAGAGCCAGGGATTATGTAGTATGCAGTAGAGAAAACACTTAAAATAGAATGTCTTAATACTTCTAATAATAATTTAATGAAAGGCCTGATTTTTGTTTTGGTTGGGTTTCTTCCCCCTTACAAGTTTTCAAAGAACATAAGATTCTATGGATTGACATGATTCCAGAGAAAATCTGCACTGATGCTGTCAGTCAAAGAGATGGGATCTTCCATTATGAGACAGCACTATAAATTAGTTTTGTGTATTTATATGCAAGCTTTTATAATATTTCTTCACTGCTGCCACCCTATCAGAGTCAAAGACTCTGGTCTAGCCGGATAAGAATGTATAACAGATTCATCAACACAAAATGCAGAGAGAGCAGGGGGAGGAGGAAGAGGAGAGGCTGATGCAAGCAAATTTACAGCATCTGAAGCTTTTCATAAAATAGAAGCAACTACTTGTATTTCTTTACACAAATGGCATGTATGGGAAGAAGCCAGCTGAAATCACCACTCTGAACTACTGGAGTGTCTAAATGAGCGCTGTGTACACCACTATCTTTAGAAAAGGCAAGCAAAGAAAACCAGTAGAAGAAAAAGCATCATCATGATCCCTTCTGATTGCCTAGAAGTTACACCATACAAAATCATCTGATTACATTTTCCCATTCTGTAAGCTGCCACTTGCAAGCCAGCATTTATGGAATAACCGAACTACCAACAGATAAGCTGTTTGCTTCTGTGGAAGGCAATCCAAATTATTTCTGTTTTCAAAGAAAAAACTCACTATCCAGGCCATCTCAAAAGCATGGGTTATTTGGGAAAGGATGGACTCTGTAACATAAAAAGATATTAAAAAAACAAAAGAAAACCACAATACTGCAGGAAGCTTCTGGTGAATAAATTCCACACAAGCATTAATCAAGAGCTACTAAACATGAACACGAGTGTTTCCATTTCTGCTTTATGTCTGCATGTATGTAGGTATGTATGCATGCACAATAAATACAGATATGGGAAAAACTGAATCTGCTATTCTTTGACTGTGATTACAATCTGTTTGCAATCACAGTGCTATAGTACCTTACTGGTAGTATCCCGGAAATAATGAAATGCAGCTTTAGGAAGAGCTGCAGAGTAGTAGGACTCCTCCAAAAACCAAGCAGTGTCAGTGAAAGGAAAAGTGTTTAGCAGAAGAAAAACCAAAATATCAGTTTTACTTTGCTGAAAACGTGATTTATTAGTACCAGTTTTCCCCTGCATGATTTTGATGAACAAGCCATAGCAGTGGAAGAGAATCAAATCCAAAGGCTCACAACAACCTGACAAGCCTATGCTGACAGAGATGGAAATATTCAGGACTAGAAATAATGAGAAACAGAACAGATGTAAACATTTACTTCTGTCTCTTACACTCACGCCAACAGCTCCCAACTCCAGGAGCCTGTAGCAACCCAATCGCTGACATACTACTAACCCTTCTCCTTTCATCTTCTCCCACCTGACTAGACACATGGAAAACATCTCTAAAACACAGCAATGCATTTCTTTCCTCTCGGCTGGCATTTTCGGCGGGCGCTTTTACCTCGCCCTGAGCAGAACACGCCGTCAGACACCCGCACGAGTGCTCCGCGCTGTGCTCGGCTGTTCCACGGAGCTGTTCCCGACCCCAGGGCGGATTTCCCCGGCCGTGCCCGCACCCCCTGGCCCCGCACCCCTCAGCGGGGCCAAGCAGGGACCCCGCTCCGCCCGGCCGCGCTCCAGCTCGGATCGCCAACAAACTTCGGCAACAGGGGCACCTCGGCTTCCCCGCCCGCTTCCCCGCCCGGGGCGGGACAGAGCGGGCAGGAAGCGGCGCCACTCCGAGCTCTCCGTGCCCTCCTCCCTGCCACCACCTCCCGGGCCGAGCGTCCCGGCTCTCCTCCCTTCACCTCGCCATGGCGTCCCGGCCCGGCCCCCGCCACTCACCCCCGGGGCGGAGCGGCGGGGGGAGGGAAGCGGGGGGGGCGCGGGCAGCGAAGGGGAGCCGGCGGCGGCAGCCGGGCTCCCGAGACATCTTGGCGGGGGCCGCCGAGCCGCACGGCGCGGGGAGGGGGGGAGGGGCACGGTGCGCCCGGCTGCCCGCCTCTGCCGCAGGAGCGCGGGCGAGCGGCCTCCGGCTGGTGGCGGTGCCGCGGTCGCCGCCTGCCCGCCCTCGCCCTCCTCCTCCTCCTCCTCCTCCTCCTCCTGCCGCTGCCTTCCCCTTCCCTCCTCCCGGCAGGACCGGCCGCCGGCAGCAGGGGGAGGCGCTCGGCGGCCGCGGCGCCCTCTGGTGGCAGCAGCGGGAGAGGCAGCGCCCCTCGGCTCCCCGCGGTCCCGGGGCGCTCGTCACGGGACACCCGCCGCCCCCGGGGACCGGGAGTGAGCATCCTGCCCCAAATAATCCCAGTCGGCACAGCTTTTCTTAGACATTAACTCTGCTTAGCCATGCGTTGGAACGGGCTGCCAGGGAGGTGGTGGAGTCACCGACTTTGGAGGTGCTTGAGGAAAGACTGGCTGCGGCACCCAGTGCCCTGGTGTGGTTGACATGGTGGTGTTCGGTCATGGGTTGGACTGGATGATCTCAGAGGTCTTTTCGAACAGAATTGGTTCTGTTATTCTCTGAAATGTTGCCCAGCACTCCAACAGGAACCTTATCCACCAAAGCAAGGGATGTCCTAATTCATCTCTAAAATGGGCCCTTACAATCCCTTACCCAAGAGAGCACATGGCTTCAGACAGCCTTTCCTAAACTATCTGTGTGACCAGGAGTGGGAACACAGGCTGCAGCAGAGTACAGGCATGTGAACTGCAGCACAGCCTTGGCACTGGAGACTCCACAGCTGAAATGACTCACCCTTTTTGGCTAAAGAAATGCAGACCTGGAGCTACACAAAACTGGTTTTAGGGGTAACACAGAGGACAAAGTAAATTCTAACCTGCATATATGTCACAACACAGACAGTAAATTTGGATATAACAGATCCACAGACCAAAGAAGAAAAATCAAGAGTGTGAAACCTTGCTAGCAAAGAAGAAATGACCCCAAATGAATCCTGGCACAAGGAAGAGGAAACCACCCACAGCAGTGTCAGATTTGTCCTAGTGAAGCACTCCACATGTTAACAACTTGCTCTAAGTCCCCCCACATACACCCAAGAATTAAACTGCTGTCCATCAGACCCATGGAAGCCACAGAAAGGCAAGTAGTGATAGTATTAGAAACTCAGCAGTATGTAGAAAATTTTCAGTGCAGTGTTATTCTTTCTTTTTTCTGTAACAATTAGATCTGTATTAATAATTATTAGAATTTCACATTTCAACTATAGTAGCAAGAAACAAAAAAATTTTGTCATATAGCATATAAGGTGTGCTTCCTCTTTGCTCTTAAACATGATTTTGAGTGTAACACCTGGTGCCCCTACATTACAACTCCTTTCGTGCTGGCCACATATAAACATGAATTCTAGCCAGGTCTGTTTCTACACATTTTCCAATCAAATAATTTCCACACAGACCCCTCCCAGCAACCCAACCATTCAGTATGCATTGGCCTCACTGGAGAAAAATGGTGCAGAATCCAAGTCAGCCATAAACTATTTTTAATCCAGTAAGGCCAAACAGCATGCAAACCAACTTGGATCTTTCTTCAAAACACTGCAACCTTTAGATCCATGGCATTCTTTTCCTGACAGGTCAAGTGGTTACAATAGGATACCTTAAATATTCCAGAGAAATGATTGTGAAGATGAATGGAAACCTTTTCACAGTGATAAATGTTTACTCCCACTGCAAGCTCAGGGAAGCACATCTATATCACAGTAACTTGGTAGCAGACCTCACACTTCCTTTAGAACTATTGCAAATTTCTATTGCATATTTCTATAAGAAATATGTTAGCCAGATTTCTTTGGAGTACTCAACCTGCGTTATGTATTTTCTAAACACACACCCCCTGATATCACAATAGAAGGGAAAATGAGGCACAAGTGTGAACAACAACAGCTTGTTATTTGCCTTACAGAACAACTGCTTGTTGCTGACATTCCGATTCACTAAATAAGTTACTGGCCTCAAGAATAATAATTCTAATGCTAACTAAGTAGAAACTTACATACTATTTCTCTGTCTGATTTTATGTGCATGCTCGTCATTACCAAGAAAAAAATATTAAAAAGAAAGAAGAAAGTGTTCCTTCCATTTCTAGAACTATAACAATATAAATACATAAACCTCCTGCTTAACATGTATTCTGCATTTGCTTGGTTTTCTTTATAAGTTTCAGCAGTGTTTCCCACCCTTTCTTCCATTTCTCTGTTTTGTGCTGATTTTTTTAAGAATTCACATCACAAGAATCATGCCCACAACATCTGGGATAAACATAAGACTTTTCACTTTCAAAATGGTTAAGATATACACATGTTCCAATGTTTCCCTATGCACCAAATCTGTAAGAAAAAAAAAAGTCTTTTGCTGAGATGTAATAAGTGTTTTGGCTTGTCACAAATATAAGAAAAATTATATTGTAACAACCTCCAAGAAATATGGAATTCTCTCATGAAACACAGTGCTCTCCAACTGTTAAAAAATAGCACTTAAGTGTTTTAAATCTTATATTTAGGCCTGTGAGGAGGAACTAGGAAATAAAGCTTTTTTTGAATTCTACTCTACTTATACACTCATATTTTGTTTGTTATTCTAAGCACCCTACTGAGAATTTCCGTCTTAGGAAGGCTGAAAATAATGAACTTTCTGTTAAGGAACACAGAGGTTTAGACCACCAAGCCTCCTTTCTTTATAGTTTTATATATATTTTAGATTCCTAAATAATACAAATGTAGCACTCATGCTGTCCCACCTTCGAGATTAGAAAGGGGAGGGCTGCAAATACAAATAAATGCTGCCATATACATATATATATATATATATTTATATATATAAAATTATGCATATCAAATGCAAAGGCTGGCATGTGATTCAAAGGCAGCTTGCTCTTTGTGCAGGCCCTGTAGCAGTGCCTCCGGATACCCTGGTGGCTCTGTCATCTCTTTCTCTAAAAGGATTATAATACAGGGAAACAGAGAAATTATGAATTAGACACAACAGCAATTACTGAGCTAGAGAACTTGACTGCAATTACTTTGTGCTTTTAGTCATTTGAGAAAGGTTTCATCCAGGAATGACAGAGTTTCCATAGTTTCTTTCAATAGGTGGGGCAGAAAGACCTCTCTGTCAGAGACAGCCCTGCAAATCACATGAGTTAAGTTCTGTTCCAGCTCTTCCTCAGGCTTCTGCAATTGGACCTCTCTGTCCTACTCAGGAAATTACGTAAGGAGAGGCATAACTTTAAGTGATGACTAATCCTGGGGAAATGAGCAAAACCAATCCAAATGAGTTCACAATCACACAATTACTTTTTAAATTACAGCATGCATTTGGAAACAGAGTTTCTCAGCTTTCAGCTACTCAAGGCAGTTATTAAATGCCAGTTCCAGTCCATTATTATATACCCTAAAATACTGATACCCCGGGAATACACCTGCATTTGTCAAACACTAGGCAGTGGGCTTGAGCAGGGGAGTTCTGATTCTCTGCAGCGCTCAGATCTGAGCTCCATTTGCTTGTCCCCTTTGGACCACTCTAAACAGCTGTCCCTGGGAGAAACCTGCAGTAGCAGGGAAAGCCTCCCACACTCTAAACATGACCCAGTCAGTAACACTTGGTCTAGGCCTTGTCCATCTTGCTCAGGAGAACTGATAATGTTGCAGTAGCAGCACATGCATGCTGTAAATCTGACAACCAAATCACTGAGGGAACTTGGTGCTCCAGCCAGCCCCTGTGGCAGCCCACAGTGTAGTCTGAGTTTAGTCTCTCTTCTTCCTGAGTTAACCTGGGAAGTGCTCATTCTTAATTAAAATTTGAGGACTCCATTTGAGATAAGTCTTAGAGCCTTCAGTCAAAGCTTTATAGAGAACTGGTGTGCAGCTATAGCAAAGAATCCCCGGAACAGAGTTCAACCAAGCACTTTTTCATGATAGAGACTGCTGTTATTAGATCACACACTCTCTAGAAAGGACTTGTAAAAACACTGGGTGTGAAGCAATCAGTCACAGGTTCTTATGATTGTTATGATGGATCAAAGACAATTCATTTCCTGTGGGGCAGTAATGAGTGTTTAACTGTCTCTGCCAGTCATCTCCTCTGTCTTCTGGCCAAGAAACAGCGAAAATACCATCTGCAGCATATCTTCTGGTGCTCATTTAGGATTGCCCAAGAGGCAGAATATATGCACTCAGGGGAGGGGGCAGGATACAGGAATTTCAACATCTTTGAACTATTACAGACCAAGCTACAGATAAGAAACAGATCTATCAAGCTGTGAAATTTAACACAGATCTCCAAAATTCAGGTGATGAGATTTTGAGATGCTCCTGTCTACTCTACTGTGCACAGTCAAGGAGAAAATTCTATAGGCAGATGTAGAAGACTGAAACTTTTCAGTCTTGGTTAAGCCAAGGGCATGTTGTCCACTCCCTTGGTCAAATGAACAGCCTGCCTAAAGAACTGTCAGACTTGCTGCTCTCTCCTGTTTGGTGTCCTGCTGCTTCCATCTGACACAGAACTGCCTCTACCAAGCACATCTGAGCTCTCTATATTTCCCCTGCTGAAATGTAGCTATTTAAAAATATGAAACATTCATCCTAAACTGCCTGATCCTGTCTTTTAATAAATTAGTGAAAATATTACCTTGTCCACTGAAAGTCAAAGTATAGATAAACAATAAGGGATTTAACTGAGCAAAATAATGTGTGAACAAAATGCTTCCATAAGTTCTAAAGATCTTAGTGGCTACATTAACTACTTTCCCCAGCTTCTAATTCTTACAAGAAAATAAACAGTGGTGTAAAGAATCACCTACTTTACCCAGCTGTCTACTAAGTCATAGTGGCAGGGGAAAAGAATGAGGAAAACTGTTCAAGAAATACTGAAGTGGGTGGTTAAATGAATTTGTCTTGATGATTTGGTTTGATGAGCTGTAAATATCATGATCATTCAAGCATTGATTAACCTGCATCAGCTCCTGCGATTTGTGCCTCAAGATGTCCCATGCCTCACAAATAACTTCCAACAGTCACAGTAACGGTAATATCCAGAGATGTTCAGCCAGCATGGAACATCTTAACAAGGCTTTAGACTCTGGAAAAATCCATTCTATAAAATGGTGACACCAAAGACTTTGGGGCATGTCTGTCTTTTATGCTTTTAATGCCAGTAATCTCAAGAAGCAAAGGGGCTGTGTATTTAGATGTGAACACCCTAAACAGTGGCAGGTACATAACAGCTAGCTTATTCTAGCTAGAAAAAGTAGTTTTCTTTTGAACCAGCCCAGGTATTCACAGTAATCATGCCATTGAACAAGCAGAGTTGGAAAATTGTGCCACTTCAGAAATAGCTTTGAGCTGGATGTTGGACCAGATGACCTCAAAATTTCTTTCCCAGCTTAATTATTCTCTTATTCAGAGATGGTAGGGAGAAGAATAGAAAAAAACATGACACCTACCTGACACAAACCTGCAGACAAAATCAGTCAACTTTGGATATGTAAACTCACTCTCACTACCAACAACAGAGGTCGGTATTTGCTGCCTGTTGAGGCCTCCCACTTAGGCAAAACAGCAGTTTAAAGTCATTATATCAGTCATTATTGAAGGTAAAATGATTCAGTTCTGAGCTTGCCAACCATCCTTGCTTATGAATAAGTCACCTCACAACCATCCCTTGATATGAACAAGCCACATTAAATATCTTCCATGCAATAAAAACAGATTTAGTTGTCTAAAAAGGACTTGTGCATCCTTCTGTGCATGTCTTCACTCAAAGGTGGATATCTGCCTTGTCCTTCTCAGTGACAAGGGCTGGCATAGCTTACTGATCAAAAGTGACAGTAGGAACCAGAGCACTCCTCACTGAGAAGTTTTCAGTTATGAAGTGGCCCTCAGGAGCCATTACAGCCTGATGTCACTTCAGAGCAACTGCACTCATGGCAGCCTGTATTAGCCTCAAAGCAGTTCTAGATTATGGTCACCCACAATTGCTCCCTTAGGACTCTTTCATTCTGGTTTTGATATGGGAAGTCAAACAGAACTGGATAAAAAAACCCCACAGAATGACACACATGATATTGAACCATTCAAGTACAGCAACATCAAGTCAACATGACACAGGGAAACTACAAAAGCCAAAAGAAGTTTGAGGGTTCTGTGGCAACATTGTCTAGGAAAACATTGCCCAAACCTTCAAAATACACAGTCCTAAATCAAAACCTCTCAGTTAAGAGTCTGGAAAAACTGCTTTTTGACCAAGCAGTATGACACACTGGGGATAACAGCAGTACCAAGTTTTTACACAGCTCAACAGAAAACACAACCAATCCTAAGAAAATGACCATGACATGCACAGTAAACCTCAATAACAAGCTTTGTGTAGACAGCATGGAAAACAACTATCTTGTTGATTTTTACCTAAAAAGCTGTAAAAACTTGATGTACTGGTTCAGGCCAGGATGGAATTAATATCCTTCAGAAGAGCCCATATGGTGCTATCCTTGCCCCCCAAGCTGAGCAGGAGGTTGGGAGAAGACCCAAACTGGCCAAGGGCATATTCCATATTATATAAAGATATGCTACCAAATAGAAGCTGGGTTAGAAGGTGTGTGTGGCCTTCAAGGTGGCTGATGTCTGGAGCTTAGCTAGACACTGCCCTAAGAGGTTGTGAACAATTGCCTTGGCATCACTTGGGTCTCTCCCCCCTTTTTTCCTTCATTTAGTAAAGTGCCTCCATCTCAGCCCACAGCCTTTGCTCTCCTTTTATCCACTGTCATGCTGGGGGAGCAGGAAGTGTGAGGAAGCAGCTGTGGGGGTGCTCAGCTCTTGGCCAAAACCCTTGGTAACAATATCTTCTAAATCTATGACATTCTGGTCTTTTCATCACCTTTATTTGGAAGTGCAACACACTGTGGTCTGAATAGTAAGTTTGAAAGACAAATTACTGTTTCCAGCAGATTTATCTACTACAGAATGCACAGTGTTAATACCATGGGGTGGGATTGAACAGGATTTAGAAAGAAACAGAAGAGGTCTTTTCTTTCTTTCCTGCTCACAGCAGGACCCAGGCCACTTCTCAAATCATGGAGACACCGGAAATCAAAAGTATCCTTCATTTGTGCAAGGCTTTGGCTCCCAGTTCCTGGCTGACACTGGGCTTCACACTTTGTTGGAACCAAAGGGTACTTCCTTGTTATAATTTTAGGACATTATTTCTCATCATATACTTAATGGGCCTATAGAAAGTCCTCACATAATTTTTCAATACTTGATAAATAGTCGCATGTCTTCTCAATTTCTGTTCCCATAAAAAGAATAAAAAAGGAGAATGCTTCCAATGTTGGATCACTGGTCCTCACCCGTTCTCATAGTGTATATTTAAAGCTCCTGTCTCACTTTTCAGCTCTGAAACTGAGTTATCTGTTACTTCAAGTTTGTGAGGCTCTAAAAGAAGAATAAAAGGTCTTGAACTTAAAGAACTGCACTGTGATGAGTTCTAGAGGAATATAAACATAGAGCTGGCCAGACTATGCACTACAAAGAGATAATCCAAGAAATGTATTTTAATGATCTTCTCTTTAATTCTGCAGTTGGCTCAGATTCAAGTGAACACACTCCTTACAAGGCTTAACAATTAAACTTTGATAAGTAGCAGGTTCATAAATTGTTTATAGCACATGCTAATGATAATTTGATTATCTGATATTGTTTCTGAAAATGCAACTGGTTGGCAACATTCTCAAAGAATAAGAAATACTTCCATGCAGATTTCTATTTATGCTGAACTTCTATCTTTATGTTGAACAGCCAACATACATGAAAGCAGAATTGTTTTTTTTTTTAATTCAAAGTTAAAAAAAAATATTCTTCCAGCTTTCATCCAGCCTGGGAGAATGCCTTCTCCCAAGTAAGTTAGTACTGACACTGATCTACATAACTCTGACTGTGCTCTTTCATGAGACTCTCTGAAATAATGTCAAAGCATCACTCTGCACTTTTGCCTCAAATACAGCCATAAAGTAAAAATTAATGGGAAAAGTGCATTTCCTTTTACTGGCTCATTCACCTCCACAGTAGTCACTGCTGTGTAACTGGTCAGAAAATTTTCAAAATGCAGTCTCTGATGTTTTAATTAATCTGAAGATTAATTAAAATTAATCTTAGTTATCTACTGGGTATTTTGTAAAATAAATTTAATGAACCCTGAGGAAAAAAGTCATACTAGTGTGAGGAAAAGTGTATTTGTTGTATGTTTTTGTATCAGTCTCCTGATGTGGAGCAAAGCTTTTGTACCTGCAGGAAGGAGATTAAGGTCCAATTAAAAAGATCTAAATACAACTTAAAAGTAAACCTAGAGGAACCTTGACCTTAAGAACCACATAGTGGTAGCTGATATATCAGTCTGGCTACAGACACAATCAGCTCTGAATGAAAACACTGTTTTAAATTAAAAATGTTTTAAACTGAATTTCATTAAAGACAATAAAACACACAGGTGCTATTCCTTCTTTTTTGCATTAGTGTACAGCTTCATCACAGGCTAGCTGGTGCACATGCACATGAAAACAGTTTGGCTGTACAGAATATCTTTCCATTTCAGCACTTGAAATCAAAACACCACTTCCCTAAACAGAGCCACATCAGTTCTTGGTTAAAAATCCATTACTATTTAAAGCAAGATGATTACTTAAAATCAAACTAAAAAAAGAAAAAAAAAAAAAAAGAGAGAGAAGAGAGAAGGCAACTAGATCTGCATTCTGACTTGCCTTATATAGTTATGCTAAAGGAAAAAAGGAACAGAGCCAACACTGTGAAGGCTTACGTGAGGCAATGGTGCCACCCAATGTCCAGAAGTTACACATAAATTTGTTTATTGATCCAAGAACAAAAAAAAACCAAACTCAACGAATTGTGTATAATTATGTTATTAGTAATCATAACTGCATGCAAAAGCTTGGCTCAGGCATAAGATTAACAGATGTGGTGAATTTCCAAGCAGGCAAATATTTTTTTAGTTTCAGCAAGAATTCTCTGCAAAAATTAATATTAGCATAGCCAGGTAAATCCATTCAAGCTGTCAAAATATTTCTACCAACGTTTTGCTAAGGTCCTTGTTATTTTAGTTTCTCACTTTTTGAGCCCTCTCAGCTGGGAGAGTCAGCTCTCACAGGGATCAGTGCTCAGCATGTTTCGAGCAGTGCAGGGACTTTACTATTACACTACTAAAATGAAAATTCTTGCACAATAATTCAGTTTTTATAAATGGATGAATCTAGCCTGTATTCAAAGGACAGCTTTTTAGAAAGGCACCTGTAACTATAAATAAAGAGTTTATAACATTGGAAAACTTCAGCAGGAAATCATTAATGACAATTACTGTTAAAAGTGCATATCTCACTTTTGTTTGAAATTTTTCCCTAGAGGAAACATTGTGTGACTGCTTCTGAAATAAAAAAAAAAAAACTGTAATGAGAATATACCTCTTAGTATATGGTCTCTTTTAGAATTTCTTGTGTAATTCTAAATCCATAAATGTTTATTTATACCACTTTGCATGTGTTCTATACTATAAAGCATTCTGCCAGCTCTTTGGGCTATCTTCAACTGTTCCAAATCACCAACAAATGTAAATACAAAACTATGCATGGCAAGTCATTCATATTTAGTAAAGCACCCACATCACAAAAAGTATTATTGTGCTAAGATCTATTTCTAATATTCTAATATTTTATTAGAATGTTCTGATATTTTTTCAAACATTACTTCTTTCTTTGTACTTGCTAGTTTATTGTACAAGTATGGGTTTGTGCTGCCTTATTTCCACCATATTCATAACCAAGGCTTATGTTCACATGACAAATAAACAAGCTCCCTTCAGAGGCCTTTACTTTTCAGAATGCACATAATATTTCTTTTTCAAGCATATTGGTTTTTTTCCTTAAAAAGAAAATAATTCTGTAATTTTAAATACACCACCTTTGAGGTATTCCTTGAAAAGGAAGACATTTCACCTATTAATCCCTCAGCCTGTTGATTTTTAACCCTCAGTATTTCATCTTCCATCCAATAGATTTTTATAGCTTTCATATAAAAACAGTGTGAAGTTTTCAACTGTGGGAATACATTTTATTAACCGGCTTATGTTGCAGCATATTTAAGATAAAGATATATTTATAATAGTTTATATGTTCTAAATATAGCTATAGAGGTAGTATACACTACCTCTAAAGGACAATTTTATAGTCCTCAATTTGTAGCAATTGTTGACTTTATGAGAATGAAAGTGGGGAAATTACATACCTGCATTTCTTTTTAGAAAAAAAATTGTTTGATTTGTGTATGTATAGACACAGTGCAACACACACTTTTAAAAGATGCTTTATTACTTGATATTTTTAAGCATGTTTGCTGTAACCTATAGTGTATATACATTTATATACTCAGTTAACTTTTCATGCTGTCCAGGCCTAACCACTCAGCGAGTAGATTTTCTGAAAATTACTGGAAAAGCAAAAGAAATTAATTTCTTAGTGTCTGAACAGAAGATCCTGATATTATATTAGGGTTTTTTGTTTTGTTTCTTTTTTTTAAGAAGTCAAAATCTGAACAGTCTTTGAAGTGCTTTGGATACTTTCTAGTGAAAAAATGGCTTGGATTACTGTCAGAAATTCATAACAAGTACATGTCATACTAATAATGTAAGTGATATTTTTAAAACATTCTACCAATGTTGAAAGCACAAAAAGTCTGCATAATCCGTGCACATCTAATTAGCACTGAGTCATATAAATGATACATAATGATTTGGCAGCATATTGCCAGATGGTTTGCTATCAGATCAAGTAGTAATAACTCAGCTTATTTATCTCCATTCCCCTCATCCCTTATTTTCTTCTTCATCCCTTTTCATTTCCTTACTTAAAAATAACGTTCAGTTCCTTTCATTTCATATAAAAAAACCAGTCCAAGCCACACTGATTTTTTTTTTTTTAATCCAGACTGTCTAAAGAGGCTTTGCAATCTTTCTGCTTTTACAAGTACATTTATTTTATTAATTGCACTTAGGCATCAGAGAATTTATACAGTCTAGTTCCATATTTACTTAAAAACATCCAACTCTCCCCTTCTTCCAATTAGTGATGTTCAGCTGGTCACCTATATTGTCTGATTTTCTTGTTTAAAACGTGTTTTGTGTCTAAGCAACAGAAGAAAAGTTTATGAGGGAATTATAAACATGTAATTACTCAAATTAGAGTATTTTGAGATTCATGAACACTCTGCGTTTAGTACTATTTGAATGTGCCCCCAATCTCCATAATTTTGGATCTTAAAGCATTTATGGCATACTTGCCTTGCTGTGTTAAGTTTATTAAATACAAAGTAAATAAAGTGTGCATGTTCTTTTCCCTTAAATCTTAACATTTTCCAGTGGGACAATCCAGTTGTTTAAGTGAAGGATGAAAATATCTGTACATCCAAGGGAATAAAACAAAGAATTTCATAATAACTTTGGCACCGTAACTTTTAACTTACCTTCTCCACCTTTGCATTAGTTTCAGTCTTAATTTGTGCTTTTCTAAATACAAATAATGCTTAATTAGCATCAGAGAGTAACAGAAGTTTCCCAGCCATCAAAGCAAACATTCACAGCTGCAGGTTTTGAGGAAATCATATTAACCTCAAAAATAAAGTCTGCTCCACTTTAACTCATATTTTATAAGAACACAGATCTATTAATAGGCATGAAAATGAAAAAAGTCACAGGAAAAGGACATCCTTGTATTCAGATTAAGAAGGCTTTTTTGGGTTAAGAGTCTTATTCAGAGTGTGAGGAAGATAAAGCCATCACCCTGTTGGTTACTCTGGGATTTGGATCCATGCTATGCTGCGTGTCCAAGTGCTGATACATGGCCAGAGCCACAAACAGCCTCATTAGAATTTGCCAAGTGCTGAGGTTTTTATCAGGAAGCATGCAAAAATCTATCAAGTTAAGTTTATCTGCCTTACCCAAGAGCCTGTGCATTTTGTACAAAGTGGTTATTCCCCGCCGTAAGGATGTTTTGAACAGCTCAGCTCAGATTTCAAACATTCAGAAAGCAGTGCCCATTGATTGCTATGCTTCAGGCTACTTACACTACCACATTGGTGACGTATCTTCTTCAATTTCCCTCTCTTTCTCCAGGATAAGAATCTGAAAGGAGGTATTAGAAAAGATAATACTATAGAAATTATCATTGACACTTCCTATACAGAAGAGACCAAAAAAAAATTCAAGTGAAAATACAAGCATGATGTATCAGTCTCACATAGTTTGTCAATCTCAAAAGTTGGATAAACTTTTGGCAACTCATATTATTTTCCTTGACACAATCCTCTTTTTCACTTTATTTACAAAATATTTATATACATGAAAATAAATATCATACAGTGATAGTGGTATGAAAATCAGTGTAAAGCAAGAGCTGAAGTACAGCATTGTACCACAAGGGTGAGACTGCTGGAGCTACTGGACTGAATTAATTCATATTTCCAGAGGACCACAGCTTGATAGGAATGTCAGTCCTTCTTTGGAATAAGCAATGACCTGAAATGCTCTTTAGCCTTTTAAAGGCTCTTCCTAGCCTTTTGCTAGGAACCCAAGAACAAATGAACCCTAATCTCATTAGGTTGCATTAAAGACCTTCTCAAATGATGAGAGGCAGAAACTGCAGAAGCTTAGATTGACCAGCATGTGCCATCATAAGAGCCAACTGCTCACATTTACAGAACAGCAGCTGCAGCAAAGCTGGCACAAGCAACTCCCAAGCAGATTAGAACAATAGCATGGGCTGGAATGCAGCTCAACCCCCAAATGGAAAGTGAGAACATATATAAAGTCCCCAGATAAATGACAGGGACCTATTTACTTGGAATGCAACGTTTAGATGTTGCCTGCCTATACTGGGATGGGTTTTATTGTTTTCTGTTTCAATTAAAATATAAGGATTATGTACAAAGAATGCTGCCTCTACTGTCCCAGCAGAGCTCCTGTAGATCCCTGTTTAGGCCTCTAATAACTCAGCAGAAATTTCAAGTACTCAATTGATTCCTATGTTATTTTCTGTGACGCTTGGCCTTCCACAGGGACATTAGCCCATCCTCTAGTTGTCTGAGGTCATGTTTTATAATGGTAACATTCCCAGTATAGACACTAATGTCATTCTATCTCTGCTCCCCATGGCAGTTTACCAACATTAGGACTGGTTTAACAGATGAGATAACTCCTGTTCCCATGTTAAATTCAGCTTCTGAACACCCTTATTAGTGCTCTGGTAGAGGCCACAGTATCAAATATGAAAATAATTTTTAAAGACCTGATCAGCTACCATTTTAAAGCATTGCTTGCACAGGAGAAGGTCAGATTGCTCTTTTCTCCAGGTCAGAATGTGGGCATGTTTACAGAAGCCCTTAACTGTCACAGTAAGAGCACTTACCGAACTAAACTCCCTGCTCATACTGAGGGTGAAGAAAAATCCACCAGAGATACCATTTTGTCTCCAAACTCTCTCTTCATTTATCATAAATTAAACACCGAAGTAGAGAGAATAATTGGGTAAACTGAGCAAAGCTCATCCTAAATATGCAAGGCAACCTTAAAAATTTGACAAAACGTGGCTCAGTCATTATATCCTGGTAACAAGCTGCAATAGTTGGTGCATTGCAAAATCACAAAGGTTAAAATAGAGCACCTATGTGTAAGAACCAAATACCTCACTGAACAATAAGAAAGCAGGAATAGCAGAGCTCTGCTCTCCCCTTCCCAACAGCATTAAGATCACAGGCTACATGACCAAGGAGAACATTAACATAAATTTCACATCAGGACAGCATTACTGTCCACATACATATCAAGTAAAGGCTGATGTGACACCCAAAAAGAAGGGCAGCACACTGGTTAGCGTTGGTTCCGAAACTCACAAGCTTTCCAACACTAACAAAGAGCAGCAGAGTGTTTCCCCCACCCCTACGAGAAGATTGACTGTCCATATATAACCCTTCTTGTCTCTAGAAGGAAAAGACACGCAGTCTCCACACTGCTGGAAGAAAGAACCAAGACTTTTCAGAATCTTCTCCTAGACTTTTAAAATAAAGTTTATCATGCCATTTCTACAGCCCTTGGGAAATCATGGTTTGAAGGATTGCAATCCTGCTAGCTTTATCCAGAGCATCGGTCTAGGCAGACAGATGTAAGTGTTCTCACTGCCAGGCCTCACCAGCGTGTTAACCTCAGCCAGCCAATGTCATCTCCTTTCTTGACGCCTCTTTGATCTTGTATTTCTTGGCTCTCATCAGTGATGGAAAACAAGGGGTTCTTATTCAGGACATTCAGACTTGTTCCTTCACAAAGCACTTCCTGGTGGCAGCGGGCTGTGCCCACAGCCACAGGGTTTCCATCCTGCAGATTTGCTGGCAGCATGCAACACTGGCCTATCCCTTCAGAACAGCCCCCACCACTGTGTCAGCTGCCCCAGGCCCAGATATAGGAACCATCTCTAGCAAGCACCTTACCAATATTACCTCCCTCAGCAGTTCTTATCTCACCTCTCCTCCTCCTCAACACCATTTACAGTTCCATAGTGCGACGGCATAGCAAGTCACTACCAGTATGTGTTCCTGCTCTAGGCTGAGTAAAAATAAGCTTTATTCCTATACTGGGATTTCAGTTCATTGAAGCCATAATTCAACCACTGCACTGCACCATCAGAGATGGTGCCAGTAGAGTAACTTCCAAATTCGCTGCTGATCTTTTCCTCCCTTTAGAGAGCAGCTGCAAATCTGGGCAAACAGTCAAGTTTTCTTCTTTTTCTGCTCAAGGATGAACAGTTTATAACGAAAGAGAAAAAGCAGAAAGAGTATCTGGTATCTGCTTTTATCATCTATGGCAACACTTAAACCACCAGGTATGCTGCGTGTCCATAGTTTGCCACAATAGAACTTTCTAAACCACGTTAAATGCTAGGTACCCCACTTCTTGTCAAATAGGGTGGCAGCTGACACACAGGTGAATTGATAAATGAAAAAATTGGCTTTTCACCTACATGTTCTACAGAAATATTATCCAGGATGCAAGGACTTTGGATGCTCATGAAGGCTGCTTAAGTACTTTAAGCATTTCACTATCAGGATATTTAAGCAGCTAAATACTTTGATGAAGTCTGTCTCCTCATTCAAAACTGGAAATACATTATCATGAATATTTACCATGTCAAGTCAGGACACAAAACCTCATCAGCTCACACACACATCTATTAGGCCAACCAGTCAGCTCATTCTGAAGTTAGAAGTGGCATCCTTAGCTGGTCATGCTGGTCTCATGAATTTTTCAGCCCTGTGTCTCCTCTGAAACAGGCAAGCACTATTACAGGAGATCAAATCCTCCCCATACACACTCAAAATCCAGGGGTCAAAATCCAGCAGAGCTGAATGTTACTCAGCTCTAAAGCAAAGCTTTATCAGAAATTGCTGAACCACAGTGCCTAGAGAGGGGGTGTGGGGGTGGAAATATCTTGCCTCTTCCATGCAGGGACACTCAGGACACTGGATGCTATCACCTCTCCCTGCCTTTTGTAACATCCAGGACCTGAAAGGCAGCACCTAACATTCTGAGAGGACTTAAGCTGTGCCAGGGGAGTGTGAGGCTGGACACTAGGAGGAATTTCTTCACAGAAAGGGCGATTAGACATTGGAATGGGCTGCCCAGGGAGGTGGTGGAGTCACTGTCCCTGCAGGTGTTTAAGGAAAGATTGGATGTGGCACTCAGTGGTCTGGTGGCCGTGGTTCGGTCACAGCTTGGACTCAGCGATCTCAGAAGTCTTTTCCAGCCGGATTGATTCTGTGATGGATGTACTGCTGGCAACCAAAATCAGGATCTGTGTACCCACCATACCTCCATAGGGAATACGGAAGGTTAAGGCTTCTTCTAAGGAGGGATGGGGTCCTGCACAGAAAAGCTATAGCTAGACAGATAGGAGGCAATAGGGCATTTATGTTATGGTGGATTGCCGAGACAAAAGCCCTCAGCAGAGAGCAAGTGATGTGTAGTATTAACATATTTAGCCCGCCAGCACAGGAGGGAAATACAACAACGTGACAATGAGCTTTAGAGAGGTTTCCCAGTGTATTAAAGTAGGGGCATTGCCAAGGAGAGCGGCGCTTCTCCGGCTCTCCCGCACATTCCAGGCTACCGGAGCCTCCGCCTTTCCCGGCCCCCGCCACCTCCTCCGCTCGGCCCCGCCCCTCCCGCCTGGCCCCGCCCCGCGCGGGGCTGGCGGCGTCCGCGGTCGCCATGGGAACGATGCGCGTCACCGCGCCCGGCGCCGCCGATTGGCGAGAATTGTTCGAGAAGGCGGCCGAGGGCGGAAGCGGAAGCCGCACGTGGAGCCGGTGAGTGGCTGCCGCAGTTTCTGGAAACTTCGCCTCATTGTCATATTTAAAGCGGCGGAGGCGCCGCTGGGTCCCCTCCCCGTCCGCCCGCCCGCGCACGCTACGGGGACCGGCGGCCTCAGCAGCACCGGGAGCGAGCCGGGCAGAGCAGGGGCCTCCCTCTGGCGCTGGGGCCATGGCTGTGGTGGGCTTTGATTTGGGCTTCCAGAGCTGCTACATCGCCGTGGCGCGGGCCGGCGGCATCGAGACCGTCGCCAACGAGTTCAGCGACCGCTGCACGCCGTGAGTGAGGGGCGCGGGGGCGGGCGGGGGCCGGTCTGCGTCCGGCGGAGCGCCCGCCGTGGAGAAGGTGCTGGAAGTTTCGCGCTGCTGGATTCCCGCTGCGTGGGGCCAGCGCGTTCCCCGGCACTCGCCGCCTCCGTACGGGCTCCCGAGGGCTGCTGGGGGGCAAGTACAGGGTGGCGGGGCCGGGCGGCAGCCCAGTGTGTGTCCCTCCGACCCACTGTGTGCCCCTCTACTCCTCTTCCCACCCCAACCCGCTATGTGCCGCTATCCCCTCACCCGCTGTGCTCCTGTTCTGCCCCCCAGGTCCCCACCCGCTCCGTGCCACCTGCCGCTCCCCACCCCCGTGTCCCGGTCCCGACCCACTGGGTGCCCCTGTGCCCCGGAGCCGGAGCGCGTCCCGCGGGCACTGCCCGGGGCACGGAGCTCTGCGCGGGTCGTGGTGCGGCGGGCTGGCAGCGCCGGGAGAATCCCGTGGGGGCAGCCCGGGTTAAGTGGGACACGGGGGGAACACGCTCCCGCTCATGCTGCGTAGGATGGGCTCTGTCAGCTGCTCCAGGGCAGCTGTCCTGTAGTCAGAGGTCAGGTATAGAAAGGCTCTGGCTCGAAGCAGGAGTTGAGTTGAGAAGTTAGAAGCAGCCATGCACAGACGGGTGGGGTGTAGTCCGGCTGTGAGCTCTGAATCGCGATCATCCCGTTTTGCCGTGTGGATAAGCCGTTGTGAAAAGTCCTGGATTCGAGCCAGGGCTTTAAGATGGATAAAAGACTTCCTGTAGTTTTTTATTGCGAACTGGCCAGAATGGCACTTTGACGGAAAGACTTGGATGTTTTATCTGCGTTAGTAGAAAATGAATCTGTGACAGTTCTCAGTCGTGTTTGTTGTCCAGGACCGAGTTAATTGGCCGGTTGTTCTTTCCAGGTCGGTGGTTTCATTTGGATCCAAAAGCAGAGCTATTGGTGTTGCGGCTAAAAACCAGGTGGGTCATTTCCTGCTGCAAACTGTTGAAGTAGCGGTGGGTATAAAGAGAGTTGGCTGGCTGCAGTTGAAACCAGACAGCTTCAGTTTCTTGTTGAGCCTTTTATTTTAGAAATGCTGCACTATGCTGCCATGCTTTCTTCAGAGAAATGTGGGATGTTTTTGCTAGAACGCTGCTGCTCCCTCTTTCATTAATGTAATGCTTTCCAGTTGAATATGTTCCTATTCTGACAAGTTAAGGTCACTGGTATGTTTTCCTAATGATTCTATACAGGATTTTCCTTGTACTCGAGTGAAAACATTTTAAATGCTGTATATAGTTTCTTAAAATTAGATGCAAGGGGAGAGGATTGGCTCAGATTCTTGAAGCTATTTAGGGTCCCTTGCTACTTTTGGATTTGCTGTGAATTAAATGCCTCTGTTTTTGAAGGTGCAAGTCCTTATTTTGGGGTTGTTTATTTTTTTTTTTTTTTTGATTGAGGTGCTCTGAAAGATTGAATGTTTTCTTTGTTAAAGTAGCATTTTTCAGTTTAGAAGGAGAACTCAATTCCAACAAGTCTCAGAATAACGAAATGTAATGGTTAAATATATCCTTAGGTATTGTATGTTGTTACATAACTGCTGCCGGGAGATCAAGCATGCAGCCTCTGCTGGCCTGTGCATCTCTCTCATGTAGTAGAAGGACTGCAGTGGGTTTCCATGGAGAGAGCACTGAAGGAGACTTGATTCCACTGTAATAACACTCCTCTTAATTTTGAGTAGCCAAGGCAATACAAATACTTTAAATGTTAACAAGCACATGCACATTCAGTTACAGGTTAACATTTGGAGTAATGAAGTAAATACACATGTTTGGTTTTTTTTCTCTTAAATTTAGTTTTAGCATTGCTGAGTTGACTGCTGATATTGTTACAAGCTGGAAACTAGTCTGATTTGTTAGTGAGCAAAAATGAGTTATTACTCAAAATGGGAAATTATCTGGATCCTGTGTACGCTTGAGCATGTTTCAGTTTTGTTAGATTGTTCCAGTAGATGCTGTGGAAAACATGAAGTAAGCTGAGAGTGAGGCAGATTCTCTCTCAGATTGCATTTACAACTGTGTATTTGCAGTGATGAACACCTGTGACTTTAGTTACCCTCAGACTAACATGTATGATGCTGCTATATTGGGTGTTTCATGCTTGGCTCTCCTAGCAGTTGAAACTAAATATTTTTGCCAGGAAAAAAGAATGTGATACTTAAAATTATAAAAGATGATATATCGTTTATTTCTCTAGCTGTAAGTGGTCCAGTTTGTCTGATGACCTGAGATGTGAATTGTGTTTCTTTTATAAATATGGAAGTTTCCTGACATGGACTACTCAGAGTTACATTTTTGGTGTCCTGGGGTGTAGTAGCTACTTAAATCCAGGAGTACAACAATTATTTTCATTTGAAAAAAAACAAACAAAAAAATCCCACAAAATAAAAAAAAAAGACATTTTGACTGGTGACCTCTACATTGTGATTTTGTGGGAGAGCTCAAATTATTCAAAGGTGCTCTCTAACATTTGAGAAACATTTGCTGCTGGAGCAAATTTTCAGAGAATTTCTGTTACCTTAGGTAAGTGTGGTAGCACTGGAGATGAGAACAGTACATCAGTTAAGACCATAATTCTCAACTTTCTTAATTGTGACTAAGCAGGAAGATATTAAAACATGCTACAGACCTAATGGCATACAATTACTCTAAAAATATCTGAAGATTGTTCTCTTAGAAAAGGCTTTGAGGTTAATTCTAAATTAGGCTATAAAAGCTGCCAGAGTGTTTGCGCTTCTCTGCCCACTACATGGTAATAATTCCTGCTGCTACGTTCTTCAGCCATACAGCTGTGAAATACATAGCATTCAAGTACTCTGAAGTTGTGACTATACAAATAAATGAAACCATGCTGGGAAACAATCTTGGACACATGAACCTAACTACTCAATCACATCAAAGTACTGGAATAGTTCCTGGCGTGATTTTTGGCCTGTGCTAACTTGTGCTAGTACCATTACTTGCTGAGCACTGTTTGGTGACTAGAATAAACCAAGGATGACTCTCAGCAGGGAGTCCAAGTGTGACATCTTTCTACACACACAGCTGTCTGAAAGTTACCGTTTGTTAGTGGGAATATGGCCTCCTTTTTTGTCAGGGAGCTTTTCTGTAGGAGAGCTGTCCTAGTTGAGTAGTTTTCTAATACAAGATGTAGCTCAAATTCTGCCATTTCATGGTGGAAAATTTTACATGCAACAAAGAATTGATGCTTTTCTTTGATGCTAGTGAATGCTAGAAATACTTCTTGGTATGCTCAGCATTTGAGTTACCATGCTGTCTCTTGGTGCCTGCCTAAATCTCTATCCTGTAGATAATAACACACTTTTATTTCTCTCAAGTAAAATAGTATTAGTTCTACTCAGAGATACTTACATTATCTCTTACGCTGCTCTAGTTGTCTGTTTTCTGTTGTGCTTTGCATTCCTGATAACGAATGTTTCTCTATGTCACTTCCTTATACTGGGGAGCATGCATTGTAGTTTAGTATATACTTCAAGCTGATGTTAGCAAAAAAAGTTCCAAGCTATCTGTGCAGTGTATTCTTCTTTGGTCTAGTGCAAGAATTTGAGTTGCTGCTAGATGAATGTGAACAAGGAAATGATGTGATTTCAGAGTAGCTCAGGGAGGAAAAAAGTAAGTATTGAAATGTATGTGGACGCTCAAACTTTACATTTAGTAACCTGGAAAGCCCTTGTTTGCTCTGGTTTGGAGGGCCAGCTTACAAACAGAAACCAGCTTCATATGTAGTTGCAGTCTTTAAACATTTGAATTATGTCTAAGTTCTGTCACCCAGTTGCAAGGTGAGTGGCTCAGGTTGCCAGCACAATCAGCAGCAGAGTGCCCCAGTGCAGTGCACAGGGGAGTTTCCCGAGCTGGGGGAATGTCACGGGGAGACAAGAGCTGCCAGAAGCCTGCAGCTCGAGTGGCAGTGGCTGATGAGACCTGGGTGGGGCCAGGAGCAACAGCAGCAGTTTCCCCCAAATATAACATAAGCCCTTAGGGTGCGCTGGTGACCAGGGTGTGGCACAGCAATGTGCAGGGGGGATGCCGAGGCAGTGCCAGCCCAACCAGGGAGCAGTGCTATCCCCTGGCAGAAAGCCACGGCCTCGCTCAGCTCCACACCCAGCACGGCTGGCACAGCTGCCCCGACAGCTTTGGCAGGAGCACGCTGCCACCCAGGTGCTACCTGCAGGGTGAGCCCTGCTCTCAGTGCCACTTCTGGGTGGCACCTGTGAGCACAGCTCTGGGAGGGTGCCCAGGTATTCTTCCATGTAGTGACAGAACTCTGGCAGGATGTGAGTAGGCTGAGGACTATCAGGGGAGTGTGAGAGATTATATAGTGGAATTGCACTCTGCCTTCAGGACATGCCTGTGAGGCAGACAGGACACACAGAGGATTCCTTTCTCTCCTCTCCACCTGCTGGAAAACAGTGACTTGAAGGGATAGGGAGCTATCTGTCACCAAGGTTAAATAGTCTATATCAAAACTGCTTCCCTGAAGAGGAAAAGACAGGTCATTGCCATAGGAAACTCCTTTTGGAAGGGAGCAGAAGGCCCAGTATGCTGGCTGGAACTACTTCTTAGGGAAGTCTGCTGTCTCTCTGGGGTATAAGTTCCTACCCTGGTAGGGCCATCAGATCCATTATTGGTTTCTCAGAGTGAGGCAGTGAGGAGGTTGCACCAGGAAGTCCATGGGCAGTCAGGAGAGAGAAATTGTGTTCTGTATCCTTCCAATTGCAGGAAGTGAAGGAGGAAACGGGAAGAGCCAGCAGACCAATATCTGACCCTGATGCCACTGGCAGAATTTGGGGGCTTTGATCATGGGTCAGTTTACCTGACGGCAAGGACTGCTAGCAACAGGCAGGGTACACCTGTCTCAGAGGGGGAAAAGGATCTTTGCACAGGAACTAGCAGGGATCATTGAGAGCTTTAAACTGGATTTGGAGGAGGAAAAACATACAAGCAAGTTTGCTAGAGATGAGCCTGGAGGGGTACCACAGCAGTGTTGGAGAGGGTGTTCTAGTGAGGTCCTTCACTCGGCTGCCCTGGTGGAGATGAATGGTCACATAGGCATTGGGGCTTCTCCTCTGCAAAAAAGTGGCAGGATCAATAGCCCAGCTGACGTGCATGTACATCAATGCCTGCAGCACAGGCAATGAAGGGGAGGAGCTGGGCACCATTGTGCAGCAGTAAAACTCTGATGCAGTTGCCATTGTAGAGATGTGGGGGGATGACTGGCACAACTGGGGTCCTACTCCTAACTGGTTAAAACCTGGCTGGGTAGCCAGACCCAGAGCATGATGGTGAATGGAATTAAATCCCACTGGCAGCTTATCACCAGTGGTGTTCCCCAAGGCTCAGTATTGGGGGCCAGCCCTATTTGATATTTCAATCAATGATCTGGAAGAGGGGATCAGGTACACCCTCAGTCAGTTTGGAGGTTAGGCCAGCTTGGACAGGAGTGTTGATCTGCTGGAGGGCAGGATGGCTCTACAGAAGGATCTGGACAGGCTGGATTGAAGGGTTGATGCCAATTGTGTGAGGTTCAATGAGTCCTGCCTTTGAGTCACAACAACCTCATGTAACACTACAGGCTGAGGGCAGAGTGGCTGGGAATCTGCCTGGTGGAAAAGCACTTGGGGGTGCCATTCAACAGTGGCTGAACATGATCTGGAGTGTCCCTAGGTGGCCAAAAGGCCAATCCTGGCCTTTATCAGCAATAGTGTGGCCAGCAGGAGCAGGGCAGGAATTGTCCCCCATTACTTGGCACTGGTGAGGTTGCACCTCAAGTCCTGTTTGGTTTTGTGCCACTCACTACAAGAAAGACACCGAGATGCTGGAGTGTGTCCAGAGAACGGCGAAGGAGCTGGGAAAGGGTCTGGAGCACAAGTCTGATGAGGAGCAGCTGAGGGAGCTGGGGGTGTTTAGACTGGAGAAGAGTGTCAGGTGTGCCCTCATCACTATGTACAATAACCCAAAAGGAGCACAAGTTGCACCAGGGGAAGTTTAGATTGGCTATTAGGAACAATTTTTTTTCACCAGAATGTTTGTAAAGGTTTGTACAGGGCGTCCTGGGGAAGCGGTGGAGTCACTGTCCTTGGAGATATTTAAAAAGTGTGTGGATGTGGCTTTTGGGGACATTGGTGGACTTGGCTGTGTTAGGTAAATAACTGGTAAATAACTTGATCTGAAAGGCCTTTTCCAACTTAAATGATTCAATGATTGTAAATTAGTTGACTAAAAAATAAGTGGGCTCTGTTGATCATGTTATTGTTCACCCAGTTGTGATGAGGTTTCAGAGATAGTTTCATAATCCTTAATAAGTAACAGTCTGGAAGTCTGTGTCTAACTTATTAATGAGCTGATAAAAAGTACCAGACAGTAATTACCGGTGTTAAATAAAACAGCTGTGACAAGGGAGAGAACGGTTGTCTAAAAACCTGACCTGTGCTTGGTGGCATACAGAACACCACTGAACATTTCAGGCTGATTAAGAGTGGATTTCTAACTATCCTGTATTTCTTTACAGCAAATTACTCATGCCCACAACACTGTATCCAACTTCAAGAGATTCCATGGCCGTGCATTTAATGATCCTTTTGTTCAGAAGGAAAAAGAAAAGCTGAGCTATGATCTGGTTCCCATGAAGAATGGTGGAGTAGGAGTAAAGGTAAATCTGCAGTGTATCTTTCTGGGTTGTATAGCTAAATCTGAAGTCTTACGTTTCAGCACCTAGTCATGAAAATATGAGTTTCTTATAATTACCCTAAAGGTAGGTTGTTTTAATCTTTCTGTTAAGGAAGATCTCTTCTATGAATAGAAAGCTTCATCTTTAAATAGTGGATGTTAACCTTCAAATTAAGGTTCATTTACAAATAATTGCTGAAATGCAAGTTTCCCTGTTGGCAAATTGCACATCTAGCTCAAACACACTGGCAGAAAAATTGCTAAGATAATTACAAGGTCATATGGTTTTACTTCAAAGTATGACTTCCTGTCACTTTTGTGTGGAATGCATTGCAGCAGTCTTACTAGGTGGTTTACAAATGCTTTAGAAAGTAGTTGGAACTCTTTAGAATAATTGCCATGAATGAGTGGCAAGTGTGTCTGTAGTGGACTACCTGGAGTCAGTTACTTGCAAAAAGGTCTTCAAACACAGCTCCTACCACACTGCAGGTGTGGTTCTTCCTTGCATTTCAAGGACTTCACTGATGCAATGTCAGCTTTTCCTAGAATAGGTGCAGTTAATAACATTGTGTCCATTTACAGAAATATGTACAATTACTGATAATGAAGCCTTACTGGCATAACAGACAGTGTTGCCCTTAGGTTGAACTGGTCCCTCAAAACTTCAGTGTAGATCCGTCCTGTACAATGAATAGATCACAGAATTACATACATTATGAGGAATCCTGGAAAAGTAGCTAAGCTTTACAAAAGAGATGCTTTTTCTTTTGCTATTTGTGACTTCTGAGGTTAACAGAAAAATTCAGACAGAAATTACTGGTTTCCTTTAATCAGTGTGTGTAGGAGTCTTGTACTATATGAGAGTCTAGTGTTGGGAGAACACTACTACTTGGTATTTCTCCTATTTTTCTTAGGTTGCTTGGAGAAGAAGTTAGTATTTATTTCTATTTAACTGTGGTTAAAAAGTTTTAATAATTGATTCAATAACACTCAGTAAGACTGGGAGGTTCGGGGAACAATTTTTATGTTAAAACTGAAATGCCCGATTTTTCCCCAAATCGTACTGGCTGAATAAAAGAAGTGCTACTTTCAGTTATCAGTTGTAACATGTTACTTTGCTTTATCATGGTCATGTATTCTATTGCATGATAAAAGTGGTGATTCAAGAATAACTTTTGCTAAGAGAACAATGAGTAAACTTTTTGCTGAGCCTTAAGTTTTTAGTTGTTTTATTGGTGAACTGCTGTTGTACAGTTCTTCCTTTCCTTTCCTCAGGTGTTTGAGCAGAAAGATAATGCCAAGGGAAAGCAGGCAGCAAATAGTTCTGCACATTTTTTATATTTGGCATCAGTTTGAAATGGCAATTTTGCTTAATGGTGTGCCACGTTTTAAACTTGTGTCACTTCTGGCCATTTCCTTCATCTATGGGGTTGATACACTTCTTGATGTTTTAAGACAGTGAGAATGGAATTATTGCTTCTATAAACTCAAGTGGGAAATTAAATTGTAAACTGAAGTTCTGCAATGGAATAATGAAGCATGTCATTATTTGTAGAGTATTAGCCAGCAGTGTATCAAAAAACATTAAATGTATGTAATTTTCCTCCAGCTAAACTAATGGAGTTATTTTACCTATTCTATCCAGGTCATGTACATGGATGAGGAGCACATCTTCAGTGTGGAACAGATTTCAGCTATGCTATTGACTAAATTAAAGGAGACTGCAGAGAGTAACCTGAAAAAGCCAGTAACAGACTGTGTTATTTCTGTAAGTAATTGTAGTGCACAGGAACATTGTCTTTTAACTTCAGCTATCGAGGGCATTTTGTTTCTATTCAGGCAGAGTGAAAAAGAGCTCTTCTAAGCACTTACAAAGGGATTAATCCTAACTAGCTTTAGCGCTTTTGACTTAAAGAAATCCCAGGGCTGCTGCCATATTCCAGACACTGACTGTCTTCATGAACTCATTCGTTCTCTTGGAAATGTCTGAACCTTTGGACCCAAAATGTTTCTGTATCCAGGTATATACCCTTCTGGAGCAGCTTGTTTTCATGACTAAGCATATTAATTACTCATGAAAGTAAATACATATGTTTGTGTTTTTTCTGGAGTTTAAAACAATTTGATAACGACTCTGATAAACAATTTCCTTCGTTGATCAAAATTTGCCCTCTGGCAGCTGAAAATTTTAGTTTCTGTCCTGTTTTATCTTCAGCAAATTTTGTTTTGTTTTTTTCAATATTAAGACGGCACAGAAAATAACCTCAGATCAAGAACAGTCATTCCATTGCAAAGCCCCGAGTATAAAATAACACCTGCCTCTCTGTTCTCAATGACTCTGAACAAGTCTGTCTCATGTTGCATCTAGGAATATTTAGCTCTGTTATTATTAGAAATGTTGATTCTCCAGTTGAAACCTGGAAAGGTAGTTCTTCATTTGTCCCTGGTGGAGGGGGGGACATCAGAAGGCACTATCCAATGCCGGTGCTAGAGATCTGTAGAAGATTTTCAACAACATATTCCTTCAGAATTTCTTAGCACTTCTTGCCCAAAGTAAAACTATTTTTCTGCCAAAATAGATTCTCTTTATTTGTTATCCCTTATTTCTTTGCATCTCTGACATCTGTAGTATTGCTGTATGTTTTTAGTTCACTCTTTCCTGTTTTGGACAGGAGTATACCTGCTAGTTCTGATGAAAGTATTTCATGTCACTGTCTTCATAATATCCAGTTTCATATTTTGGGCCAGCATAATGTTATTAGCATTTGTATACAAATAACTCACTTGTTTCTTGCTAGTGTGTACTCATGTAAGCTAGCTAATGCTGGTTTAATTCCATCTCTGAATAGAATATTTAACATGTCAATTAAGTATGGTAGCTGCATTTTAGAGGCTTACAGTATGTGTCTTCCTCAAAGAGGAGGAAAAGATAAGATTTTTTAATGAATACTTTTAAATAAATAGTGTAATGTCTCATTTTCTGGAAATAACTGTGTATTCTCGCCTACTTTCTTCAGGTTCCATCATTTTTCACAGATGCTGAAAGAAGGTCCCTTCTAGATGCAGCTCAGATTGTTGGTCTAAATTGTCTTAGATTAATGAATGACATGACAGCAGGTAAGTAGGATTAAATAACAGTTCCTTCAAGTGGCAGATGGGATAGAGGGTGCATTTAATTACTGTAAGAAAAATGACTGACTTGAAAAGGCAAATATTAGACATAAATATTTGAAAAACTTGCTGTTCTTTCCTTCGTTTAAGGCCTTCTGTGTGAAGGGGTAGATGAGATCAAGCTCCATTGATCTCCCTGAGCACTTATTTAGGAGTCACTGTGTGTGCCTGGTATACTTGTTCATTTAGTGTACTGCCCAGATGCACAGTTGCAGGATTTAGACACTTTTAAAGGAAGTTCCTCGATTAAACATCAACATCTCATAACTTCCAAAGCTTTTTTTTCAATATAGTCTGGGTTTTAAACAGACACATGGCACTGCTGACCATTTATACAATTCTCAGACAAAACTTCCCAGCTTGGGAGATACTCACTATAAATGCAAAACTGTGTTTGGGCTTTATTGTTAAGATGTTCTATGTTTTTGATTACTTTGTAAGTAAAAAAAAAAAAAACCAAAACAAAACCCAAAACACCCAAACAAATGCTTAGGGACCATTTACATGAGTAAGGCAGTATGTTATACTTTTCAGGTCCTACATCTTAGATCAATGGAATAAAGCTTCCATGAAGATAGCGTATCTTGCACAGGTGTATGTCTGGATTTGTCTTGATGCTTTTGATTGTACAGCATAATATTCACAGGGGTGTGATGGTATGCCACTGGAAACTAGGGATTGTGTGGATAATATCTGACACTTTTTGCAGTGGCTCTGAATTACGGAATTTATAAACAAGACCTTCCAGCTCCTGAAGAGAAGCCACGGATAGTTGTGTTTGTTGATATGGGACATTCTGCATTTCAAGTATCAGCCTGTGCATTCAACAAGAGTAAACTGAAGGTAGTAAGATTAAATGGAGATAAAAGGGTTTATAAACAATTAGAATCAAATAGCCTGCCAATATTCCTTTTTTTTTTTTTAAATTCTGAAATAATTTAATGCATGGAAAGTGGCAGCTAGTCAAAAGGTGAAGGTTTTCATCAGTGTCCTTCATTTCGTTAGAATTGCTTCAAACGGGTTGTGAATTTCTTGCAATATACAAATATAAGATATATAATACAAGTGCTATAATTTATTTAGTTTTATCTAAATGTGTGTGTAAGGATTAAAATTTTGAATACTTAAGATTGTCACTTTGTTACTTTTTTTTTTACATTTCCTCTGTGAAAGATCAATTTTTGGCTGATGTGGTTGTGCATTGGAAGATAGGCTGACCTGTCCCCAACATTTTTTTTGAAGCAAGGACTTGCTGATACTGGAAGACTGCTATTCTGTTTGATTTTATTAGTGTAAAACTAAATAATTGTGTTTTTCAAACCAGGTACTTGGCACAGCATTTGACCCTTTCCTTGGTGGGAGAAACTTTGATGGAAAGCTGGTAGATTACTTTTGTGCAGAAATAAAATCAAAGTATAAACTAGATCCAAAAACCAAAGTTCGGGCTCTTCTTCGTCTGTATCAGGAATGTGAGAAACTGAAGAAACTCATGAGTTCAAATAGCACAGACATTCCCCTAAATATTGAGTGTTTCATGAATGATACTGATGTATCTGGAAAAATGAACAGGTGAGTTCTGTACAAGACAGTCATTTGCTTTGGTGGCCAATTTTTTTAAACAAGTGTTTCTTTCCACATTTGAAAGAAACTTAACATACTAAAATTAAGTCTAAGTGCCAAATAGCTGTGGCATTTTTGTAAAGCCAGAAGAGCTAAGGCTGGGAAATGTGATATTCAGCTATTTGAGTAATGTTTCAGTGCAATAAAGCATGCATGAGAAGATTGGGTTCTTTTTGTAGAATACATTCTTAAAACCATGGATTGATGCATGCAAACCAGAGAGTTGGCTGCATATTTAGACCTTCTGCATTGCGTATTTTAGGTAACCTGAATCCCATACTGCTGTTAAGTCAGCAACAATTTAAGCTTTGTTTCTTCTCTTCTCAGTGTACTGGGTATATTGGTAGAGAAAAGGAGGGCAGAAACATTGCTTATGGGTGATGACTTGATTATGGTCCAAGTGCAGATGAAGTGTGTCTCTCTGTCTCTTGCACATGGTCATAGGCATGGCTTCATTTATTAGTTTATTAGTTCTGTAGCTACTGCTAAGAGTGGTGGGTTCTTTTTCTTTCAGTATTTAGGCAACAGTTTTTCATTTTAAAGGAAGTGTCAGTGTTTTTTTGATTTCTTATCTGTAACCTCTGCTCTGAGGCAAATATATAGCAGCTGCCCAAACAAAACCTTTATCTTATTTAACTACATTGGTAGTGGCTTAGGAAAATTTGTAAGCAGCTGCTTATTTACTGCCTTGTCTATGGTTGCCACTTTGGCCTACTCACAGGAGTTTAGCTTTAAGTCTCTTTGCAGTGTAGTTAACTAACCTAGTCAGCATCAGTTTGGAAACAAATACCAGGCAAGGTTCCTGTGGGGCATTCTTTAGTTAATTCTGTTTTTTTTTCCTTAGGTCACAATTTGAAGAATTGTGTGCTGATCTGCTGCAAAGGATAGAGATGCCTCTGCTTTCATTAATGGAACAAACACAACTGAAAGTGGAAGACGTAAATGCTGTAGAGATTGTGGGAGGAGCAACCCGTATTCCTGCTGTCAAAGAGAGGATTGCTAAATTCTTTGGCAAGGATGTCAGTACAACACTGAATGCAGATGAAGCCATAGCTAGGGGCTGTGCTCTGCAGGTATAGTACTGGCAATACTTGATGAAATTAAAAGATGTATTTCTCAGTAGCATTTCTGTAAAGATCTAGTCAGGCAGTTATGAAAAATTGTAGAAGTAATCTATTTGAAGTTCTCAAGGAAATATACCTGTTTGCTAGGTTTTTTCATGGGACTGCTATTTAAATAGTCCAGAGTACTCCTCTCTGGTGCAGTACTCTATTGAAGTACCTTATTGCAGGGTGTATTCTGTAAGCAACCCACTCTCTTCTTCAGAAGAACACAATCTAGAGATCTTAAATGCAAAAAAATTTAAGTTGTTGTCAAGCTGAAAGATACTTTTATTCAACAAGGTATGAGGAGTATGTATGGAGAGCCCCAGCTACTGCAAGTTTGACTTTCCTGGTATCCAACTTGCCATCAATGTGAAACAGGCTTTATTCTGTCTCCCTCCCATTTTTACTGTTTCCAACTATATCTTACAAACAAGCCACTCACTCTGTGTTCTTCCTTTTCCCCTTTAACTTGTCTTATTTCACCCTCTTCTCTTTGACAGTTGCTTTACTCCATCTTACTAACAGCTTCCCATTGCCAGCATTCAGTTGTGTTCCAGGAAAGAAGCAGGACCCTTTAGATAATCACTTCTTTTAGGGCTAAGCAGTGCAGCATTTCCATTTTTTACAGTCTTGCTATTTTCTTAAAGTGTTAGCTTTATACTCACAAGCTACAAAAGGCCTGCTAACACAACACATAAACACTTGTGTGTGAGATTTCTCATACTGCATTGAAATTGGGTATTGAAATAGTTCTGCCTAATAAAATCAATACCACTCTCACTTTTTTTGCTGTCTTGGCTAGTGGAGTAGAAGAGTAAACCAGCTTTAATGCAAGTGTTTTTGTTGTTTTTTTGTTTTTTTAGTGTGCCATTCTTTCTCCAGCGTTTAAAGTGAGAGAATTTTCTGTGACAGATGCTACACCTTTTCCAATATCTCTGCTGTGGAATACAGAAGCAGAGGACACTGAAGGGTATGTAGCTCAGACTACCATTCTATGAAGCTTTTGACCTTCATAATTCAGGGGTAATGTTCTTGCTTGCATTTAAATTAGAATCTTGGCATTCTCATATAGAAGACTCACAGGCCATGTTCCAGAGGTGGTTGAGAGGGTAGATTGTAAAGACATAGGTTGAAATTTTAACTGTAATTCCTCATTGGTAAAAATATAAGGATTAAAAAAAAGTGAGAGAAAGAGCTGCCAACTATTTTCTTGTCTTGCACTACTTTTATTTGGTTGTCAGGATTAGGAATATAAAACTAACAAGATTGGTGCCTGGGTTCTGATTCCACTTTGCCTTCTGGCTTTTTTTTTTTTACTCAAGGTGCTCCCTAAACCTGTTTGAGATTCTTGATTTATTAGTAATGTTATATACTATGGAAATATTGTGAGCTTATATGGATGCTATTTATCTGACTGAAGCAAGAATTTAACACGTAGCAAAAATTTAACATTTGTAAGAGTAAGTCTCTTACGACTGACATCTGTTACTAACTGTGCTGTGCCTGTGGGAAATGCAATTGCTTTCTAAGATGTAAAGAGCTCCAAGTTCAACTTGTGGAAAAATCATAATTCTAGAGGGATCTGTTCATACCTTTTTTGTTCTTTGTAGTTCAGCCTTTATTTCCTGTCTGTTTTCTGTGGAGGTGCAGGGCCTAATTGTTCTGTCACTTGTGAGAGCAGCCTGTGGGTTCATGTTCTAGGTTAAAGCTCTCACTTTCTCTCATCTAGGTTTTTAGAGGAGATCTTCCACAGTTAGGAGACAAAACTTAGTTGGAAATTAGAATCAGATTGGCATAATGGCGGACATGCTGTAGAACACGAAGTAAAGCTGGTTGTTTTTCTGTCATGTTGAGGAATGAATAATAATCCAGTGTCAGGCTTCTCAACTGAGCCATGGAACGTAAATGAGCAAGGAATTAACAGGGCTATAATTATCCCTTTGACACTAAGGAAGGGTGCAAATTATGATTCAAAATATACTATTCCAAGCTCAAATAGTGGAATATGGCAAGTTCTCATTACAGTAGAGAACAGTAAATCCTTTTCCCATGCAGTACAGTAGTGAAATATCTTTATTGGAATTGTTCAGAAGGGCAAATGTGTCAAAACATGATGTTCCTCTAAAGAGTTCTGACCCTATATCAAAACCTTTCAGCTCAAATACACTGCTAAAAGTGATATTTTTCCCTTAATTACAGAGTTCATGAGGTCTTCAGCAGAAATCATGCAGCACCCTTCTCTAAGGTACTTACATTCTATAGGAAAGGTCCATTTGAGCTAGAAGCTTTTTATTCTGATCCTAATGGAGTCCCATATCCTGAATCAAGAATTGGTAAGTAATTGTCCTGGAAATGGTGTTGTCTCCAATAGAATGATTTGACATCAAACAATAATTGTTTTGCAGTATGGTTATGATGTTTAGATTCAGGTTTTTGTCTCTGAAGGACTCAGAATTTTCCCATTCCTGAGGCTACTGGATTGGTATTTTTTTATTTTTCTTGCTTATAATGTTACTTTGGCTAAACAAAGAAATGAGGGGAAATAAATGAATGCCTACAACTAAAATGTGGTTATCACTACAAAAGATAACTTTGTAACTTCTTAAATCTTCTTTTCTGCTTATCACTGAAGCAAGCTAGGAACAATTGAAAAATATGTCCTGTATATTAAAAAAAAGCATGTCTTGAATAACTGCTTGTTGTTTTTACCTATACCTCCTGGAACTGACATAATGTTGAATAGCTTTTAATCAAAGCAGTCTGAAACAGTGGCAGCTACAAGACTGCAGTATTGATTTGTCTGTGTAACATTTCTAAGCAGCTCTTTCATACTTTCTGACAAATTGCAGCACTTGACAGTGTTGATGCTTATAAAGAGCTTACAACATGGCTAGTTAGAAGAAGATTGTGATGGTAAAGACATGCCAATTAAGTAATTGTTCTTGAGTTCTAAACATGCAATTAAATGTTGCATGTTTGCATACCATATATTTTGAAAAACCAGCACAATGGAGAGGGACTTATTACAAGCACAAGTAGTGACAGTACAAGGGGGGATAGCTTTAAAAACTGCAAGAGAGCAGGTTTAGATCAGACATTAGGAGCAAATTTTTTGCTGTGAGGGTGGTGAGGCACTGGAATAGGTTTCCCTAACAAGTTGTGAATGCCCCATCCTTGGAGGTATTCAAGGCCATGTTGGATGAGGCCCTGAACAACCTGGTTTAATGAGAGACAGGAGGTTTCAAACTCGATCTTTAAGGTTGCTTCCAACCCAGGCCATTCTATGATTCTCTGATGGTATTCTGTAGTTACAGAAACATCAGACTTCCTTTTGTGGTTAACTCTTACCATGAAGACTGATGATGGGTTTGTCTGTTCAATTTAAAGTGGCTTTTACGAATGAGAAGCTATGTAACTGCTGTTCTGGTAAGAACAGAACTGAAGATCAGATTTGTTTCAACTCAGTTGCCAATTAATTCTTTGATCAGAACAGTTATTAGTATGACTAATGGGTGAAGTAGTAGTTCTAATGAGACTGGCAAAAGGGAGAACAGGTCATACAACTCCAGTATTATTGGTTGTAAAAAACAGAGGATTACATTCTACAGGCAGGTAAAAGCTTGTGTGCTTTTGATCTAGATCTGTGGCTGAAGGAATGGTGTGTGCAAATGTGTATATTTGGTCTTGGGGAACTTGTACTTTGCAGCTAAGTGAGCAATCTGGTCTCCAGGTCACTCTTTTGATGACGGAAATAAGGGAAAATGTCTGCTGTTAATATCAAGGACATTGGATTCTTCATTTACTGTTGAACTAATTGTCTGTCTATAAGTTTCCCAACATTTGTTTAAAATATTACAGTAGTTACAGAACAATTAGGTTCTGCCCTGGAATAAAAGGTAATGACAGACTTGCATGGATGTTAGAAGCTGTAAGGAAAGCCTCTAGAAATATTGTTTCTGTGTTGGGCAGTAACTTACGTTAGAACGGCACCATTTAATATTGGCATTAGACTAAGCCCTTCAGTAGGTTCTTCCAGCTTACTTTCCAGCTTACTAGTAACACAGATAGCACCAGTTTTGTATTTACTCTGTATTAGTGGTGTCAGGAGAACCTACTGTTTTATTTATAAGGTGAAGTTGCCTGAAAAGCAGTGTACTTTGGTTTTGCTGGGTTTTTTTTTTCCTGGTAGCACTGATTTAATTTGAGGGACTGTGAGGTTAGCACAGAGGTGTCATCAAATATTTAGAAAACAGATTGTCTTTGAAAAAGGGAGATGTCTTTCTGGCTCTGTAATATTGCCTACTTAATTCCACTGTCTGAGTTTTGATTCTTTTGGTTTTAGGTAGGTATGTTATCCAGAACGTGGCAGCCCAGAAAGATGGAGAGAAGTCTAAAGTCAAAGTGAAAGTCCGTGTCAATACTCATGGCATTTTCAGTGTGTCCACTGCATCTATGGTAGAACCAGTTAAAAGTGAAGAGTGTGAAGATGTCAGTGTTGAGACTGAAGTGGAAGCTCAGGACCAGAGGCCTATTGAAAACTTCAGTGATGTAAGTTGACCTTTCTTGTGTGTGAATGTCCTTCCTGATTGATGAGTGTTCTGCTGTTCCATACTCTGGAAGAAAAATACCTTCCTCTAAGGAAGCAAAAGAAGATTAATGTTAAGATGTGTGTAGCTGTCAGGAAATGCCTTTACAAGAACAGGAGACATTTGTGGTATCTTGGAAGTGTGGATTTCAAAATCAGTTATTGTGTGAAGTGCCAAACAGCAGCAGGTCGGTGTTTGAGGGTGGGGTTGCTTACAGCTGCCGTAGTTATCCAACTGTTCCAAGCAGGAAAACTAGATTTGGATTGTTAATCATCCATATACTTTGTGTTGAAAGGATTTGTATGTAATCCTTTGTATCAGTAAAGTTTTTTGAAACTTTTTGTGAAAGGGAAAGCTGAGTTGTTTTTGACAGCACTGAAGGAGAGGGGAACACTGGGGAATAGTGCACATTGTTATAGTCCACTTCATGTTTTAATAGTTTTCTGAGGGGGAAAAACTTAAACATTATGACTCAATAAATTAAAAGCCCCTTTTTGTAAGACAAAGTGGTAGCATGTGCACACACGCACACAAGTATTGTGCAGTAAGCCTGGCACTGGTAACATTTTCATGAAGTCCTTCTGAACTTGCACCTAGTCTGTATCTCCATAGCTGAAGCGTGTGTTTTTCTGCGTGTGCACAAAATGATTTGTAGGGCACTTTGTACCGTATGTGCGTCAGAAGTGAAGTGCCCTATACTTAAATGCAAGTGCACATGCCTTCTACATCCTTTGTGCCTGGGCTTTCATTTCAGAAAAATATCCAGCAAGAGAACAGTGAGGCTGGAACACAGTCCCAGGTACAAACTGATGGTCAGCAAACGTCACAGTCTCCCCCTTCATCAGAACCTCCCTCTGAAGAAAACAAAATCCCAGATGTCAAGAAAGTGAGTGACCCTTTAACTCTGTTGAAAATGTTATGCTATATGATGGCTTTTAAAATGGTAACATATTTCAGGAAAAGTAAGGAGCTTGGTGTTGGAGCCTTTTCCATTTTCACATCTTTACTGCAGTGAAAAGTAATGTCTGTATCTTGTAATGGTTTTTGTACAGAGTTTGCAAAAGGATTCCTGCAAGAAGCCTTTCTTTACCACTTCCCTGTCTTCTTGCAGTGTTGTGCAACTAGTTTATTTGGGTTGCAGACATTTCAATTTAAGCAGCAATTAGAGGCCAAGCTTATTAGGCCTGCTGAGGGAAGCTGGGATCAGGAATTAATAAACCTAAAAGGAAATATTCTGTGTGAAACATTTGTTTGCATGTTATTGCTAGTGATTTGGTTTTTTCATCTGTATGAGATGAAAAATACTTTGGATTAAAATCTTAACTACTATCAGCATCATTAGTTACAGATGGACACTTCTGGAAAATCTGCAAACACACCATGTATCTGACCAATGTCCTTGTTGTAGCTCCGTGCTTACTGTCTGGGAAACAGACTGTAAGGACACTAGGATAGGAGATGGAATCCCCAAAAAGAAAGTGCCTCATGAGTATATTTTGAAGATTTTAAAAGAACATGGAAAAGCCTTTGTGTGTTCTTCCTCTGAATGTATCTTTCATTATAGCAGTACTATATCAGAAAGAAGTCAGGAAAATTATCTTATTTTTCTTCTTTCTAACTCAGACAAATGAGAAGAAAGGTGATCAGCCCCCAGAAGCTAAAAAACCCAAGATAAAAGTGAAGAATGTGGAACTACCCATTGAAGCTAACTTGGTTTGGCAGTTAGGAAAAGATCTCCTCAATATGTATATTGAAACAGAGGTGAGTTAGTGTGGTTTAGACTGCTTTCTTGTGTGCAGTTGTTAACCATTCACCTGCTTCTCAAGGCAACCTCTGTTCTTGTACTGTCACCCTGGAGCTCAATTAACAATGAGCTAACATACTGTGTGCCTTCTAACACATAATTGACAAATATTTATCAGAAAGATTGAAGTGTTCTTTATAGCAATTAGTATCAGAGCACTGATCCATGGAATGACATCACAGATTCATTTAAACTGTTGTAATCCAGAGAAGTGCAACCCATTTCTTCAGATGAGCCCACTGCATAATAATGAGAATTTCAACAGTCAGATGAGCCAAGGCCTCTGGGAGATTTTACAGGAGCTGTGCTTCATAGAATGAATGCTGTTTGGACATTGTTATTTTTTAATTAAAATATTTTCTGTGGTATACAGGGAAAGATGATTATGCAAGATAAACTGGAGAAAGAAAGAAATGATGCAAAGAATGCCGTGGAGGAATATGTATATGAGTTCAGGGACAAGTTGTCTGGACCATATGAAAAGTTTGTTTGTGAAAAGGTAGGTTATGGTTTCAGGAACTTTTCTGAAAGTGCTGATACCAAATACCTGTTTTGTATACCTTGGTTAAGCTTTCCCAAAGCCACCCTGGATATAACTGCAAAACCAGAACTTCATTTGAATGATGGCAGTGACTAATCCAGAATTAGGTTTAGGCATATCAAATACACATCTCTGGAAACAGGCTTTGTCACAAATGGAGTAAAGTTTTGCTTCCAATTGAAGCTGGTGACTGGAAGGGGTAGCTGTATTGCTTTATGTGTAACCAAAACCGTGAATTAGAGTTGTATCCCAAGCATTGGCCTAATCAAGGACAAAAGTCTATAAATGCTGCCTTTGTTGTAGATACAGATTCTCAGTCCTGAAGCTGTCATGGTTTAAGTAACTTAATTAGGCAAAAGCTGTGGTGGAAATCAAATTTTTGTTCAGGAGGCTAAGGATTAATTTGTACATTTACCTCTGTTGTGTTACTTCAAGGCAAACATGGTTGATGGGTGTGTATTTCGATGTTTGATGTGTTGAATTATATTGGCATGCAGGATCTGCAGGGGTTCTCTGCTCTCCTAGCAGAGACAGAAGGCTGGCTGTATGAAGAGGGTGAGGATGAAGCAAAGCAGGTGTATGTAGAAAAATTGGAGGATTTAAAGGTAGGCCTGTTAATATGCCCAAAAAGCAAGATTTCCAAAACATTGTGCTGACCAGCAGTAATGAATGTTAATGAATCACATAAACACGTAGAAATTGCTTTTTCTAGAAATTAGGTACTCCAATTGAAATGCGTTATCAAGAAGCAGAGGAACGACCAAGGCTATTACAAGAATTGGGACACAGGCTCCAATACTATGCTACAATAGCTGGGGAATTCAGGAATAAAGTAAGTGGCCTTTTTTTTTTAACCACAGTGCTTCAGTGAGGCTCGTTGGCTGGAGGGGCTTCAAATGCACTTTCAGATGAGCTGTGATCTACTTTATATAGGTCACAAATTTAACACCACAAATGTTTCCCAGTACTCAAAAAATCTCACACAGTGTGTCATATCTTCAGTTGCTTGATACTTCTGGATGTTTTCAGGCTGAAGAGGGTGTTCTGATAAAGAGTTTAGACTTGTGATCTGATTCTCGACCTTTAAAAAACTGATCTGACTGTTTTTTAGAAATGTGCTCCTCTTCCAGCTCTTTCAGGGACAAGAATTATTGTATGGTGAGAAGCATTAGTGTAAAACGGTGAGAAGCATTAGTGTAAAACGTAGCTGCAGATAAAGTAAAAACCACAATTTTATTATATGTGGGTATTTGGTGCTTGGTTTTTTGTGTGCTTTTTGTTGTTGGGTTTTTTTCCCCCATTGGTATTTGTAGACTTTATTCTTGACAAGCATTCCTGTCTGAAAATTTGCTCCTTGGATTTCAACTTGAAGAATTTTAACAGGACAGCTCACTCAGACTAATTCAATCTGAGACTTAGCATCAAAAACAATTATGTCCTCACAGCTATACATTACAAAATTAAATGAAATCATTAGTAGTGTTATACATGAAATAACTAGCATCATTGTAAGTAGTATATTTAAAACTTGGTTTTATATAAGAATTCTAAATATGGATTCATTGGTTGTGTTGCTGGGCAGGTCCTTCTCCTGATAGTAGTTAATTGTGTAACTGTGGCATTGTAGGGAATGCTAAAGTTGAAAACTCTGTTCCTTCTGTACATCAGAATATCAATGTCTAAACTGCATTGGGCACAGGTAGCCCTTCCAGAATGGGAAGGAATTTTTTTTTTGTATCAGCTATGTTAAGAATGTTACATTTTATTGCATGACCTTTTTGTGAAGCCTCTATGCCCTCTGTGAACCAGATTTCTTGTTCATTTGGGTAAAGGAAGCTTTATACTGCCATCTGTATGTCCTTTGTCTCTTGCTATAATGGATCTCCCTTGTGGCTACCCTCTATTTATTTTGACCATTGGAAGATATTTACAAGTTATAAATCATCGAGAGAGACTTGTTGGCATAACTTGATTACATTGCTAACATTTGACATTATTAACTAATACAACATGTTTGTATTTGGACAGGATGAGAAGTACATCCATATTGATGAGATGGAAATGATGAAAGTAGAGAAGTGTGTTAGTGAAGTGGTAGAGTGGATGAATAATGCTGTAAGTGCACAGGCTAAGAAGAGCTTAGATCAGGATCCAGCTGTGCATTCAAGTGAAATTAAGGCAAAGCTACAGGTAAGTACCATAAGAAACTATCTTTAGAGGTTGATGCTAAAAGTAGACTGGTACCTGTGCCTTTTGTCTTCCCCAGTTTGATCTTGCTGCTATAGTGTTCTTGAAAGCTACGGAGTGTGGAAAGGAGGCAATCCAGTAGAAAGCAGAGGAGCTCCTATGCACAGTATACAACCTGTGGAGCACACTGATATTTTGTCTTTCAGTCACCTTGAAAACTCAGGTTGTTTACCAGTGTTTTCCTGAGAGACAAAGTAGTATTGAAAAAAAAAATGTAAAATCCAAAATACCTAGTTGTACTTTGCCCACAGAATGCAGAAAGTATACCAATTAACTTATTTTAGGGTACAAATAAGTACTTGTCAGTTTGGACTCAGGGAAATGAATGCAGAAGCCAATTTCAAGCAGTCTTTTGGACACAGGACTTTTCACACTGATGAAGCTGGTGGCTCCTTTAATATATATATTATATATATATATAATCTGCCCACATTTTTTCCATTTTTTTTAGGAGTTAAACAATGTCTGTGAGCCCGTTGTGACACAACCAAAACCAAAAGTTGACTCTCCTAAGGAGGAAAACCCATTAAGTGAACAGAGTGATTATAAAACTGAAGACATGGGAGAAGATGACAAAAATTCTGAAATGCCTCAGCAAAATGGTGAATGTCATCCAAGTGATCAAAACACCATTAACATGGACCTGGACTAAGCCACTGCACTTGCAGCAATTTCATCCCATGACAGAAGATGTTTTGGCTGTCATATGTGATGGGGGTGGGAATGCATTGTTTTGGAAACTATTTATATTTTTTTTTCTTAAGACTTGTCTGGGATGTGTTATGTTGTGGGAGGAAGAATAGTAATAGTGTTGGTCATGACTATCCTAAAAGGAAAATTGCCTTGGTAACTTTCAGATTCCTGTGGAATTGTGAGTTCATACTAAGCTTCTGTGCAGTATTTAACCATTTGCATCACTAAAGATGAAAAGAAGCTCTTGCTTTGAAATGTACTGCTCCTTTAAAAGGTTGTAATCGAAACACTCGTAGGCATTTGTAGATGCCAAGGTAGTTTTCTTTTGTCTGGACATCTAATTGGGTATGTCAGAAAAAGCCAGTGTCTGTCCCCTTCATAAGGACTTCGCAGAAGAAATACTTCTGTCCTGAGGTTTTTGATTGTTGCAGTCCAAAGTACTTATCAGGTAATGAGATGGTGAAATGTGTTAGTAGCATGCAGAAACGCTTACGTTTCATCTCTTGCGAAACAATACATTTTTCATGTGGGGTACATAAAATGAAGGAAATGCTAATTCTGTTAGTGTTATTGTGAAGCTTTTTAATGAGCTTTGAAATAAAGTTCATTTTACTGGTATCTCCTGACCCTCTTGAGTTGAACTGTTTTCAGTATTTCTGCTCCAAGTGTTGCCCTCCTCACAGCTTGGCAGGCCATTGCTTTGCGTTCCTGTGCAGGAGTCATGAACACACTTAAAACTCACACTTTGCACAGATCCAGTTGTACAGTGAGATAAATGTAATTCAGCCCCTTAATGAGTTATGCCTTTCTTTTCTTTGGCTCAAGGGTTGTACACACCTGAAAGAACCTGGAAACTTCACAGATGGTAGAGCATAGGACAGTGTTTGTAACTGATGCCTATATAATTTGGATTACAAGGTGCTCATGTGGCTTGAGTTACAAGATAGTATAACCCGGTATATCTATATAACCTGATAACAATATAAGCTGAATCATAGCTTTTTGTACCTATATAACCTGAATAATAATTTTTATACCTATATAACCTGATATTAATAGCTTTCTATACCATGTAATGGCTAGTGTATGGTTAACTAGTTGCTTAATGCTGAATAGAAAAAAAAGAAGAAAAAAAACTCTCCAGATAGATAGCTTTAGAGGTAGATAAGTGTAGTACTAATGAGAAATTGGCAAATGTAAAGCCAATTAGCAGCAAAACAGAATTTAGGCCGGTTAAGACCAGACAGACCAAGGAACACTGTAACTGTGCATACTCCAAAGACAAAGTTGAAAAGTTCAGCTGTGAAGAAGACTTGGAAGACTTCATCAAAGACCCCTGAATTGGGGAGGCACAAATGCAGTGCGAAAGAACTATCTAATAACCATGAGATCACACTACGTCAATTAGTTCTGGCACTTAATGTGATGATGTTGCAGTGACACGGTGATACTAAGCAGTACTTAGTGTATAGATATAACACAGCACTTCACAAAGTGAAGTGGGTGAGTCAGGTGGAGACATCCCCCTCACCACCAGCTCTGCAAGAAACAATACCAGCTCTATAAACACCAGTCTGTGGGGATTTATTTCCAGCCTAGCTTTCAGGCATTAGAGCACAGAACCCTATAACTTAGAAATTGTAATCCATGGTTCAGAGTCAGATGTTAAAACTTGGTTGCGTAGTTAGGTCAGGCTCTGCATTTTTATTACAGACCAAGCTGAAATAATGATATTTTCAGCCCATTCAAGTCGCTCTGGTTAGACCTTGGTAAAGGTTTTAAAAACTAAGAATTCCTATCAAGTAAATCTCTGTAGTCTATTGGAGAAGATTTTTTTGCATGCTTGGTGCATGGGAGGATGCTCTGTGTTAAATATAAAATTACTGGGGAATATTAGGCACCTGAGATGCTGTGGGAAGAATTTTTCTTGGAAGCATAATCTGAAGGGTGTTAACTCTGCTGATGCATGGAAGCACAGATCCTATATATAAATATGTGGCACCAGATGCTTAAAGAGCAGTGTTACGAAATGAATGTGTCTTGGTATGTTTTTTTAATAAGTGTTTATCGTGGCTACAGCAGTATTTTGTCTAGAACAACGGAACCTAATGGAGAAAAGAAATTGGTGCCACTGGAGCTACTAAAGAGGGAGTACAGATGAGAGGACTGGTGCTTTCTAGGGCCAGCTAATCCTATCCAAGGCAAGTATTTTTCTTCTAGTTGGTGTATTTATCATCACCCTTCCATGAGTCTTCTCATAGGCGGGGGCAGGAGCTCTAATACAATGTGTGTAGCTTCCCACTGTAGTGCCCCGTTTTCTATATTGACTATATAAAACTCATTTGATAACTGGGTTATCAAAATACAAATCATTGTTACTAGCTGCTTTGAGCTGCCTGTTCTTTGCTTCTGCTGATCCATTAGACAATAGTGTACAGCTAACAGCAACAGGAATATTTTGAGTTTTCTTTTTCCTAGCGCTAAGGGATAGGAAATCAGACCAAACTTCAAAACCACGTCTAAGGTTGTCTACGGAGAAGTATTTCTGTGTTGGTACCAGTAGAGTGGTTTCATCAAGGGTCAACTTTGATGAACAGACTACTGCTTGCTTATGTTATTGCTGAAATAGTAATAGGTTTATATTGCAAAATCAGTAAAGATGCCTTAGGAGAATGCTTAGCTTAATCAGTGGAAAAATTTGTAGAGTCATTTGAAGTACAATTCTGTCAGAAGAACTAGTCTTGAATCTACAAAAAGCAGCTTTTCTGGTCCTGATGGATTGCCATGTATTCAGTTACCTTTATAGAAGGTACTGAATTTTCTCTCTAATCTTCCTCTAATGAATCTTCATAAGAAGTCTGCGCTGGGAACAGATGAATCTTGGCTGGATTTTTTTTTTTTTCACAGACTTCTGCAATGTTAACTATTTCATACCAGTTAATGGTGTGGCAAGTGATGAATGCCTTATGATTAAGCAGCTTACTTAAATCTTTACAGTGCTTATGCTTTACCCTGAGGGGGTGAGAAGGAAAACAGGAATAGATCAGTGATACAACTTCACCTTCTCTCCATTTTCCCCAGTTTAATGACTTTGCTTTCTAATTTTCCTTTTACCAGACACATGTGGAAGTCCTCTGTGCCAGTTTCACTTTGATCGCACTATCAGTGACAGGGAGGTGAGGAGGTTGAGGAGGGCAGTTCTCTTTGTGCTGCAACACACCACAAAAACACACAGCACCACAAGACAGAGATTAGTGGCCAGTTTAATCTCACTGGTATAAGGGTGTGGATGGCCTTAGTGTTTCACTGACTAAACACTGCACAAAGGTTTGACTCACTCTCCTTTTGGAAGGGAGAAAAAGATAACTTGATGCCTCCAAAGCAAGCTTTTGCAATTCTTCATAAAGGATTTTTGATGCTGTGTATTGTTGCATTCCCATATAATGTGTTTCTCAAAATTCCCACTTCCACCCAAGTCTTTACAACTGTTTTGCTATAGTGGCATTACTAATAGGGGAGAATTTATATCAGTATTCAATGTGGTTTTATTTTTGAGGCACAACTTTTCTCAAGCTGTATCCTTAGATTCTTGAAAGTCCTTTGACATATCATAGAAAAGTGTCTTATAAATACATTTATTTATTATTCAGAAAATCTGTGAAGTATACAAAAAACTCAAATGCCCCACTAAAAGTGTTTAAGGTCATATTAAGGGAAAACACTCAAAATGGACTTAATCAGGTTGCCTTTTTGGATCATTATTAACCTTACTTACATATGTAAGTATTCCTTAACTACATTTATCTTCCCAAAATAATAGACTTGTGAGTTAACTCCGTCTTTAAAGTAAAATTTATAAACTCACAACACACATCAGATTGCGTAAAATTCACTCCATCCAATTCTGAGTCTAAGGCCTTACTAAAAATTATGCAAAATACATGGGACTTGTCATAGCTGTTGTATTTTCCTTTGCCGTTTTTTTTTCAAAAAGCTTTAGTGGAACAAAGAATTGTGACATGCACAGAGAAACTATTTTTACATTAAATTTTGATGTATTTTAAGCCACGAAAAGCTTAGAACCACAAAAATGATATGGACAAAACAAGGACTAAAAAAGGGTAAAATCCTAAAATTTATGTATTTTATAACCTCTTTCACACAGGTTTGATGTAGCATGTTTTGGCAAACTACCTCTACATAGACTGGCTACTTCTGAAGTCTAAATGATACATTTTAATTCTTGGTCAGGTACCTTTCCACTCAGTGAAATACTCCTTTTCTTATTTACTGCTCCCATTTTGTAATAGGTTTGACTTTCCTGAGGGTGTGTGTATTGCAAATGATGGAGCCCAAATAAGATAATTTCTCTGGAATACCAAATATACTTGTATCATTTATAATGAAGTTCTCATTTATCAGGTTGGCTCTTCATTCATGTGAATTAGGAGTACTGGTAAACTCTGCAGGTGAAGTTACTGAACTGGCAGGTGAGTTGATAAATTTGAGTGGAGTTTTTAATTTTCTTGTTACAGCTGAGTATCTGATTGTCAGGGTCTCTACTGCTCTGGTACAGATAACGTTTGTGTTCCATGCATATATTTATGCTTTGTGTCTCCCTGTGATTAAGCCACAGCAGAGCTCCTTGAAATATATTCCAAAAAGAGAGATGTGTTCATTTATTCCATGAACCTTGATCAATTCCCCCAAACTGGTATTGATTTCAACGAATGTTAATTTGGAAAGCTTTCAGCTGACTTTCAAAAGTGGTGAAGGAGACAAAACTGAATGGAACAAAACAGAACTTTAGCATAAAATTTCCATGTTTTGTTATCGTTAAAAAGGCACAGCAGGCATAATAAAGCCTCTTAACACTTTAGATTTTGGGTTGTCTTATAAACTAGCCTATAGTTATCCTAGATAAAGCAAGCAAAAAATTTTGACCTTGTATTTCCTCAGAATGGAAATGCATAGAGAAATAGAAAAAACCCAAAGGCACCCCCCTGGGGAATGAAGAAACCTCATCCTGTCACCTGTAGGCCCTAGTGATTTAAAATACAGATGAAGACTAAAGCAGAAGAGACATGAGAAAAGTATAGGGCTAAACACTAAGTGCAGTCCATGAATCTAAGCCGTATGGGCTCACGCACCCATGGCTCCTGCAGGAGGGTGGTTGGGAAAGGCCACGCTGGCTTCCTGCAGATTTTCCTTCCCTGTGCACCTGCTATGTGCCACTTGCTTAGCCCTTAGCATTACTTACCCGTGTTCTCCGGGCAGACTCCAGAGATGAGCTGTGCCATCCAAAGTCAGGGACAGCAGCACTCTGTCTTTGCACATCAACTCAGATCTAACAAAGCAGAGGCAGAGTGGCACAGAGAGATCCACAGGTGCCTACAAGGAGCCCTGTGACAGTATCACTGCCTTGTGCTGCCTGCTGTTAGGTCAGGGCTGAGATTCCCCTGCTGCCAGGGAAGTGGTAGTTAAATAACCTAATCATATTGTCATTGAAAAGCAGCTGTCTACAGGCCTGTGTGTTTTTGGATATTTCCAGCCCAAACAGAGCTATGGAAGACCATACCTACACAGTAACTGTTCACATGTGCTTGCCTGAGATTCCTATCTACAGCAAAATAGGGAATGAATTTGTAACACCCCCTACAATTCCCAGCCATACACAAATAGAGGTCAGTAGAGAAGAGTGTGTCGATGAATGGCATCTCAAAGAGGCCACACTTTGTGCAGGGCCAAGCCCAAGGCCTGACAAGTGAAAACTGAGTAAGGGCTTCAGTAATGCTGTTTCAATGCAACAAAATGTTAAAATGGTTTTCATGCAGTGCATGAAGCAGCCCCACATGGGCAAACAGCTCCCACTAAACTGCAAGGATGTGAGTGTCATGGGATGCTATGCCAAATTCCTTGCTGAGTTTATGCTCAGTCCTTACCTCCCACTGCATTCAAAGTAGGTTAGTCAGCATTTAGCCAATGGACCATTAAATTGCTTTACTTGAAATGCTACACAGGGGCAAATTTTGCTATGCTGTAAACAAGCCACTGCAGTAGCAAGGACAGATTTGTGAGAATGAACAAGAGGAGAAAAGAGATTAATGTGGGGGACAAGAAGGGATTTTGATTTGTTTGGTTTATTGTTATACAGGGCAGGACGTTGCTCATTTAAATCCTTATTTTCTCTTACCGGGTTTGCTCAAATGTGCACACATACATACAACCCCTCAAAGAGTTTATCTGCACTGGATCAAGATGCACCACATACATTGTGGTGGCTGCTGCTCTGAATTCCCAAGGATGTGATACTTGGTGCTGTCGGCATGCTCACATCCGTGGCCATCAGTCACACAGAGAGGCTGAGCTCAGACTGAGATAGACATCCAGGCTGGTTGTGTGATTAATCAGCAATTGACAGTCTGTGGTAGCACAGCACGGGCTGTTTAATGGACATACACTGCATCATGTGGAAGCCTGTATCGAAACCCAGAACGGCTGGATGCATGTCAGCAGCAATTTTTCAGAGAGAAAATGCTTTTCCTCCTTCCTTTCACGTGTGGTTTGTCTGGAGTTGTACACATGGTGCCAAGCTTGGCTCTACGTGGTGTACACACACTGAGAGATGTGAAGCCAAGCAGACTCCAGAAATAGAAGAAAGCTGCAGGAGAACAAATGATGATGGCAAAACCATTTCTCAGTAATGGCAGGATGTGAGTCTGTTGGAAGGGGAGCACACAGGGCCTGAAATTAGAGTTAGAAGCAGTGATTCCAAACCTTCCTTCACTGATCATCATGCTTACAAGGTGCTTATTTACTAGAGCTCCCTAGAACACTGCCTTTATCAGTTTTACCATTCACCTCAAGTATTCTCTGGGTGTCTTCTAAGAAATTACTATTTTCCTTCAAAACCTTAATAAAAATTTTAAAAAAGGAAGAGATTGATAAAATATCCATATTTAATGAAAAAGCCCTCAACCTTAAAACAGCTAAAAAAGGTTAGAGCAAGTCTGGTTATCAGGGAAAAATCAGAACTCTCTTGGATCACTGTGTCATGGGAGGGCCAGAGGTACTGCGATTTTGCCCCACAGGAGAGGTGTGTTGCACTGCCATGAAATGAGGAGATTTGTTTTAAGATGATGCAAAATCAATAATCTGCGTCTACATGTTCATGCATTGAAAGCAGAGGGAGAGAGAAGAATAGTTATCACTGCAAACTGAGAAACAACTCAGTTTTCAAGAAATACATAAGCACAGTCATTTAAAAAAAACAACAAACCACCACATACAGCACAGAGCTGTAACACATGCTGGGATATGGGCAACATCCCAGTATTAATTCCTACCTTGAGGCCCACTGGAAATGCGACTCGCTGCTCCAAACCCCAGCCCAGCCATGGAAGCCTGTAAAAATAATGCTTGGGTACCACTTGTGACTGCAGCTTGTAGAGCAATAGGAATTAAAAAACCTGTTGTCCACTGCAAGCCTGATTAAGTGTGAAAAGAGTTCAGAATTACTCGACTTGCAGAATTCAGAATTACTTTTCTTTAACAAATGATGTTAAATGAATAAAACACATCATGTTGACACAGCAAGATGTCCCCATTACTGTGTTGAAGGTAAAGTAATAAATCTTTTTCTGTAGCAAGTGGTAATGCACCGATAAGCACTTCTGAGAGCTCCCTTCACAGCCTCACAAGGCCACTGCTGGCATCAAGTATCACCACTAACAGCTTTCAATAAGGCTAATCAAAGAAAACTGGAAAGATTTTACGCCAGTAAACCTGAGTCCACTGAAATGCAAAACAGTCTTCTGAATGATGGGTTTTACTAAGATTTCACTTCAGGGAAAAACCTCTGTGAAGTCCAGCAAGCCTTTAAGAGAGTCTGGTTTTCAGAACAAAGACAGGTTTGTTTTCCTTTAGAAATACACTGCAGAATTGCTTTGTAAGATAAATATGGGGCAGAAGCAACCCCATAAAAATCAAACCCAACCATTTCGATCTATCTTAAATACTTTTCTCAATGTTTGTTTTGCAGAGATTGTTGGAAGCTGGGTGTAATTTATTGTTTTTCCAGGCAGCACTTGCCTTTTCCACCAGCACAATCAGTGGGAAGAGCAGCATGAATTTCGTGGCCATTGCAGCTGGAAGTCAAGATCCAAACCACAGCAACAAAGTGAAGCAAGGAGAGTGAGTGGACAGTGGCTATCAAACAGGATATCGCCTTTCTTGCTGGATGGAAGCAGAGAAGAACAAAAAAGAAATGATGTTGGTCCTACTGTTTCATTGTTTGGCAGGTTCTTGGCCTTGGTCAGACCATACGCATAAACCTGACCCTGCCCCAAGCTTGGTGGCACCTGATTTTCTCCTCCCATCTCAGTTCACAATCATACAGTTTTAACTGCCTGGCCCTTCCCAAGTTTTAATTATTTCTGTCTCTTAATTATTTTCCTCCTAGACCTTACGAAAGGCAGTGACTGAGGATCATGCAATGCTAAGATTAAATTAACATCTTAACATGAAAATCCCATTTGCCTGAATTAAATAAAAACCAAGGTTTTATCTGTTGTGCCATGCTGCCTTACCCTATGCAATAACTTTCTTCTCTAAATAAAACACTTGAAATACTGACCCATTTGTTCTGCCAAAGAGCTGAGATTTCTGAGCATGAATAGACCTCATCTGCCAAATCCTGGCCCAAAGAGACCAACAAGGAAGAGGCTGGTTTGGCCTCCACCAGAAGAGTTTTGTCCTCCTTGGCCTCTGATACATGCTCCTTGCTTGGGGAACAGGAAGGTCCACCCTATGCAGGCAACGTGGCCCTAACAACAAAAGGAGATGGGCAGAAAATGTGAAATCCACTTCAGAGATGATAATTTTCTGCTATCTCTCCCCCTGTTTTGGATAAAATAGTCTGCTTTTGCTTTTAAGAGAGAGTGGGCGAGAATATCCCAGAATAGCCGGTAACTTACTACAAGATCCCCTCCCCTTCAGTCCCATTTCCGACATTGCCCAATTTGTTGAAGCCAACATATTTGGTTTCAACAAGTGACCAAACAGTCAAAACCTCTTTTGTGGTCAGTGGCTGCTGATGCCTCCCTGGGAGCTCCTCAAGGAATCCTGGACCTCGTTAGGAAAGAGCAGACCCTTCATATCAGCACAAGTAACAAATGTTTCCTCTCTGCCTCCTAAACCTGTTGCCATCAGTTTGGCTACCCAACAAAAGGTAGCTGGATGCTTCTCTCACCACTGGCAAATGCAGTTTTGCACAGGTTTAATTTCTTAATGAATGGTCCACGATTCTGCATTCAGAGGACAATAAAACCTCATGGTGTTTCTGCAAAGATGTACAGACACACCCAGATCTCTGGGCTGATTAATCAAGCTGACATCAACAAAATTGCTTCCATGTTCCAAAGCCCACAGCCAAGCAACTGGGTGGCTTCTCAGTGGGGCAGAGAGGGCAGATGGACAGTGTAACGCCACTTACCCTGGGGAAAGATCCCTGAGGCTTTGTCTGTCTTGGGCACAGTTTTGCTTTCCAGCCCAAAAAGCCAGTTCTACTGGCAGTAGTGATTTTTGGTCTATTTTATTTTTCATTGGGTTTTCATTTAAAACAATTTCACATTATTTCATGCTAATAGATCATGTCTTTCTTCCTATTTGGAAAGCACACATTTATTCCCACCCAACAGCCACAATACACCCAGGAAAATATTCAGGACATGGCTCTGGATGTCTTTGATTTATCAACGTACTTTTCTGAAATTAGAAAGGGATGTGGTATTTACATATTGTTGATTCAAGCACTCAAACATGAGGACATTTACCCACTGGTCTCTAAAGGGATGGAATAGTAAATAGTAAATAGTGATACCACTCTGGGCTATGCAAGACTAAATAGCGCCAGTTTACTTGTCTTTACCTGTCTTTAAAGGAAAACAGAAAAAAGAAACAAAGAAAGTTTGAATTTTGAAAAGTAGCACAAACTTTCCACTTAAATTTATAGAAACATAGAAATGTTAAGGTTGGAAGAGACCTCTAAGATCATTGAGTCCAACTGTTAGCCCAGCAACACCGCTGTGTTCAGTGCTAACCACTGAAATATATCCCCAAATGCCACATCTACCCATTTTTTGAACACTTTCAGGGATGGTGGTTCCACCACTTCCCTGGGCAGCCTGTTCCAATGCCTGACCACTCTTTCAGTGAAGAAATGTTTCCTGATATCCAACCTGAAACTCCCCATGTGCAATTTGAGGGCATTTCCTCTTGTCCTGTCACTTCTTATGTGGGAGAAGAGGCTGACTCCCACCAGCCCACACCCTCCTTTCAGGCAGTTGCAGAGAGTAGTAAGGTCTTCCTTGAGCCTCCTTTTCTCCAAGCTAAACACCCCCAGCTCCCTCAGGAGGTCCCCATAAGCCTTGTGCTCCAGACCCTTCCCCAGCTGTGTTGCCTTTTCTTGGATGTACTCCAGCACCTCAATGTCCTTCTTATAGTGAGGGGGCCAGAACAGAACACAACAATTGAGGTGTGGATCCACTGTGCCAAGCGTAGAGGGACCATCCCTGCCCTGCTTCTGCTGGCCACACTACTGTTGATCCAGGCCAGGATGCCATTGGCCTTCTCAGCCACCTGGGCACAGCTGGCTCATGTCCAGCTGATGTTGACCATCATCCCCAGGTCCTTTTCCACCAGGCAGATTCTGAGCCACTGCCCCCAACCTGTACCACTGTCTGGGGTTGCTGTGAACCAAGCACAGGACCTGGCACTTGGTCTCACTGAATGTCACACAATTGGCCTCAGCCCTTTGATCCAGCCTGTCCAGATCCCTTTGCAGAGCCTTCCTACCCCTTAGCTGATCAACACTCCTGCCCAGCTTGGTGTTGTCTGCAAACTTACTTCCCACCCTGGTCCCCATCTTTGAGCCCTGTTTTGTTTTCTGTTGAACAGCAGAGACAATTTAGTTTTTTAGAGCTGTGTCTGACTTGCACACACTCTGTGGGTGGGCAGAGCCAGCCACGGACAGCCTCAGCCTGCTCGGCCAGGCTGGGCAGCTCCCTCTGCTTGCACCACAGCTCTGCTTGGGTGTACTTCTTTTCTTTCCAGAAGCCATAGTACACGTTTCTTTCTGAGGCATATAAATCTGACTAATCCCTCAGGAATGTCTCAGGGGAGGAACCTCCCACAGAAAGGCACAGTTACTTACAGTACAAACTCCCACCAGATGCATCTGACCCTGGGACAAGACTTACACAATGTCAGGGAAAACTTTACTTACTCCTGTTCACCTCTTCATAGGTGCAGTCACAGATCTAATCACACTTTCCTTCTGCAAGAAAAAGCAAAGCCCAAACCACTCTCATTTATGTCCTTCGAATGATTTTGAGTTTTCCAGAAATTCGCAAGCTGCTTGCCCCTCTTTAGAGCACTCAGAGGGTGCCAGTTGTTGTAACCCCCTCTCTTCAGGCCTCCATCTCTACCTCCTGCAGCCAGCATAGCACAGGACTCAAACACAGCCTTCTCTGCTGCAGGCACCAGCAACAGTGCTGACAGAAGTGCAACCAATATAAAAAGAAATGTAGCTTCACCCGCTGCTATCAAGTCAAACAGGTGATTCCTGCCTCTCTATGAGCATCAGGGAGCTCAAATAACTGCTTTCTTATTTCAAAATCCCACACTTCAGATGTCTTTAAATAAAATTTAAAAATAAATTAAAGAAAGTTTGGACTTTGAAAGGTAGTTCAAAGCTTCTGCTGAAATTCTCACTCCTTGTCCCCACTTCCCTACCATGGCTTTCTTTTCTGTTGAACATCATGGAAAAGGCGTGTCCTTATGTCACCTTTGCTCAGATCTCTGGTCCCTAACCAATACTACAGTGCTGGCCAGAGGGTGAGTAGGAACTTGGATCTCTTTGTCTAGAGGCTACATTTAAGCAGGCACTGCTGGGTGGACAGCTGCCCAGACCCTGGCTGCATCTCCCTGGACACTGGTGGCTGTCACAGGAGAGGACAACCTTCACATAATTTGCAAGACCTGCTCTGTGACTGTGCTCAGTGGTGTTGCTAGTTCTAACTCCAAGTCCAGTGATTTTCCACAGTCCCTCCTACAGAAACTGCTCCTATTTTTGTGGGAGCTGCTCAGATGCTTCAGAGGAAGGCTGGGAGTCAAGTCATCTGAGGCCACCTTGCAGGGATGTGAGAGCCTAGCGAGCAGCATGCCAAACCCTCTATCTTACTGGCAGTCCTCCAGAGCTAATCCAGTGGAAACCACTGTGGCAGTATCCAGCACAGCTGCTTATTGCCACTTGAGTCATTCCCCCCAGGGAATACCCACAGCAGGCTCTGGACCCACACAGCACGGTGGGAGTGGGAGCAGCATAAATAACAAAGTCATGTTCCTGGGGGCAGCTGCTGAGAAGATGCCTGGGATGTGCAGCGAGAGAGCGGGTGTTAAAAAAGCACAGCCTGTGCCCCCCACGCTCCCGAGGGAGGTGGGGAGAGAAGCAGAGAGGGAGGGAGGGACTGCAGGCCATGCTGTACGTGCCCCAAGGAAGACAGGAACATGTGTAGCTGCTCAGCATCAGTTTCCTAATACATTAAGCAAACAGGAGAAAGAAAGAACAGGTTTTCAGTGGCTCTGAAAACCGAGATAAGGGCAATGAGGCTTTTAGTCCTTGCAAGCGATGTGGTTCTTATCTGCCCCTGATATGGCACTCCTGCTGTCATTTTTGAGTTGTGCTCTCACAAGCCTCACACCCGCCCAGCTACAGGCTTAGGGGGAAAACCACAATGCAAAAACACTCTCTCCCACCCCTTGTCCCCAGCTGCCCCTTTCCCTCACTTTCAGGAAGTGAAAAGCAAATGTAACACAAAAGGGTTGCATGCCAGGTGCTTGAAAAGAAGCACAGAGCTCGTCCCTGCTTGTCCTTGTGCAAGCTGAAAAGCAGCAGCTCTGGAAGTCCACAGAGAAAAGAGAAAAGAGAAGGGAGAAAAGCTCAGCCTGCCTGGGGAGGGAGGTGGGAAGTGGAGCAAGAAACATTCTGTTCTTTGGAGCATTTACAAAATAAAACTGCAATGATAGCTTCAACTCCAGCATCTCCCAGTTCCCAAGTATGTGACTTCAGATCCATAAATGCTCATCTACTGCCAGCAATGGGCATGAGCTTACTTTTCACAGATTGTATATGAGTTACACATTCAGATATTAGACAATTTCAGAAAATCTACATAGAAAGAAACAGATTATCGTAGCTTTTTCAGTCCTCAACAGTGGACATATACAATATTTTATATGATCATTCCATAACTATATGATTTTAACATCTTCAGATGGGTGAAGGTAAAAGATGGGTGCTGTATGGCTTCTGAACATGCCTGCACATTGGCTGAAGTTTAGATAAGAACAGCTTCATGTTTGACAGTTCTTATGCAAACCTGTGAGTTTCTTACCACTCCAAGTCAAATGTAACAGTCCCAAGTCTCTCGACACCTGTGTTTCAGAGAGTGAAGTTGTGAGGCTTCCCTCAGGAAGGCTTAGCCAGTGGGAGCAGCCCTTCTGAAGGAAGGCAGAGGTACTGCAATTGTCTGCCTGAAGAAAGCAGCTCTTCCTGCTGATGAATATTGTTCCGTGGCTTCCCTGTGCCCCATCTCCCCTACAAACCCAAAATCACTCTGACTGGGACCCGGCAGATTTGTAACCAGGTTTGCAGGTGCCTTGGTAGCATGCAGCAGTGCTGCAGGACCCTGCACAGAGCTGAAAGCCCTGTGCACCTGGGGGGCACCTGTGTGGGGAAAAAAAATGCTGTGGGATTGAAAGTTTAGGGATGAAGAAGAGCTCCAGACAAGCTCTCACCGGAAAGAAATTGTGCTTCTGCAAAGCATTTTTTTATAGGAGTGGTTTTACTCGGGGGTTTGTATGAGCAAAGGAATTGCTGTGCTGAGGGCAGTGAGCTGCTGTGCTGTGCTCTGGGGTGCCTGGCCATGTCTGAAGCAGGGCAACAGAGCCCTGAGCTCACAGTGAGCACAGACACCAGCGACTCTTCCCCTGCACTCGCAGCCAGGACACCGCAGCTCTGCCCCCAGCTCTGTGCTGGCACACCACAGCCCCTGGCCCGGCAAGTCAGGCACTGCCCAGGGCCCTGTCCTGTCACAAGCATGCCTTACTGAACACAAGTGCTTCTACTTCCCATACAGCTCTCCTTGGAGGAGCTCTCTCAGCCAGCCTAAAGGCATCCCATTTCCCCTTAATCTCCTTCACCTCCAGCTCAGCGTGAGGACCACCAATGGTGCCCTGGAAAAGCCTGGAAACCTCCCTGAGCACAGCCAGGCAGCTGCAGGGACCCAAGCCCCTGCAGTACCAATCTCCTTTTGTGAATTCAGCAGTGTGATCCTGAGTCACTACACATTCCTCTTTTTTAATTTTAGAAGCAGTTAACTCCTCTCTGTTTTATTACCTCGATGTATTCCTCCTCTCATACCCACAGGATTTCAGTTACTGGATTTCCCATCAGCTGGCACAAAACGCTTTTGCTCTTCCCTAAACTCTGTGTGGCCACAGACCCAGCTTCCTGGCTCTTTTTTTACCTTTCCTTGAACTTCTTCCATTTCTTTGGTGACTCTTTTCCTAAGAAGCAAGGTGGACTGAATGCAGCTTTGCTGGTGTGTCTGCACATGCCGAACAGACACAAACTTGCCTTCTGCCAGCAACCCAGCATCTGTGGGCAAGGGGGAGCAGATGGAGACACTGTAGGGACCAAACATTTCTAGAGAAAAATTAGAAATTAAGAGAAAAACAAGCAAGTCTCTTATCTCATGCCAAAACCAAAATTGTTTTCCTACTACAGAGAAAGAGAGGAAAGAGAAGCTCAGGACAGCTGGAAAGCAGCACCACAGATGGAGCTGAGGGCCTCTCTTCCCCTGTAGCCTGGAAGTTGCACAGAGGCAGATATGGTATGTCTGCAACTTGCTGCTACCAACAGGATTCCAGAAAACACTGCCACACAGCAGAGTAATTACCTATTAATAACTTCATAACCTTGAATTAGGCACATTCTTGTGGATAGTGAACAAGTGTATTGTGCATAATTTGTTTTGCAAATAATAATAATAATAATAATAATAATAATAATAATAATAATAATAATAATAATAATAATAATAATGTTACTATTATCCCTTCCTTTCCTGTTCTCTTAATTTTTTATCACCTCAGCCCATGAATTTTACTTTTTTTCCTCACCCCTATCCCACTGGAGGGGCTGTGGGGGAGAATGTGTGAGTGGCCATATGGCATTTAGCTTCCTGCCAAGTTGAACCTTGGCATCAGGAAGATGAACTTTGAGACTGAAAGCAATGGGTGTTCATGGTCAGATCATGAAGTAAAAGTGTAGTTGTGGTTGTGTCAGCGTTCACCTCTGTAGAAAACTTTACGTGTACCTGCTGCCTGGTAAAAGGAAACCATAGACAATGTGGTATCAGCCTTGTCTCCAGTTACCACATTTAGGCTGAAAAAAACCCATAAACTTCTTGACATATATTGGTTTTGGAATGTAAATGGACCATTAACCTTGTGCACATTGTGCTGCACTAAAAAAATATTTGAGTAACTGTCTTAGTTTAGGGCAAATTAGGAAGGAAAACTCCAAATGGGGATTTCCCCAGGGAAATGCCCCTCCCCACTAACTGGTCCGGGAAAAGAAAAAAAATTCCTTAGAGAGAAGTGGAAAAAGGGTTTCTGTTTCACAGGGTTGCTGTTAAGTAACAGCTGTAGTCTGCTTTGAGTTTACTGAAGGGAAGGTGCTACTCTTGCATATTATTACAAGAAGAGATTTGGGTTATCAAAACAGCACCATTTTTTCTGTGCTGAGTGCATGGGGATGGAATGGCAGAGGGGCCTGAATTGGGAAGGGAAAGATTCCAGAGGTTTTGGGTTTACCATGCTCCTCATGAAAACCTTGATTTTTAGGAGGCGTTTCTCATGTGGTTAGTCAGCAAAGAGGGTCTCTGAGTAAATGAAACATAAGGACAGTAGCATCATCATAACTGTTGTTCTGGATGACAGTAAAGGATAGCTTAAGGGAAAAAATATAAGAAGTATTGTACCAGCAGTTAATTTGCACTATTTCCAACAATTCAGCTAAGCCTAGAGAAAATAAATATATGGGTTTAAAGATGGTTGCTATGGAAACCAGAGGAGATTTTATAGTTGCTTATGAGAGTAAAGAAGGTTCTGATTGATAAGACAATCACATTCAAATAGTTACTATGGAAACCCAAGGTGACCTGGAGGAAATGTGATTCCTTTCCTTTTGTTCCTGTGGGCAGATGAAGACAGCCTGGCTGGGGAAGCTCTGGGCTGAGTGATTAAGAACACCACAGCAAGGCAGCACCGAGCTCACCGTGGTGCTAGAGGTGCTCAATGCTTCATATTGCCAAGCTCTGTGAGCACTGACCTCTGTATCTGTGAAATAAATTTATTTACTTACCTGTAAACAGTGGATTTTTTTTCTCTCATTGAAATCAATAAGAAGTCTCCAATTGATTTCTTTGTGGACAAAGCAGATTTGAGAGACCTTTCCATGCCTCCAGTGCATCAAAGTAAAGAAGGCCATTTTCACACCTATGGAGCTCAGTGCTCAGGAGCTGCCTCTGCTTTGCTGAAGTGGGGCCACAGAGTTGCTGAGCTCTTTTTGCCTTTGCTAACAATGCCTTCTCCCAGAAGTAGGACAGGAAAAAAACCTGATTATGCAAGCCTTTTTTTTGTAGATTGTTTATTCAAGGGCCAAGGTGGGACATAAACCAAAAATTGAGAAGTAGCTTTACAGCACCTCAGTAAACACTTGTCATTTGCTTTCAATATGCATTTTTTCAGACAGTGATAGAATGTTAGATTACAGGGCAGGTGCTCAGCACTCCTGGAAAACGAAAGTTTTCCCAAAAGTTTGTTTTTGTTAATGCCATGGATATCAGTTCCAGGTATTTGAAATACACCAGTTCCTCAGTAAGGATTCACAATGAGCCAGACCCTGCCTGGTTCCTCTGCCCAAGCCTCACCACATTCTTCTCCTGTATTATTTAGAAAATTCTTGATTCACACTACCCACATTTGATCAAATCATAAAGATATTAATCATGAGAGATTTTTATCTTTTATCTTTATTATTGGCAGTGAGGCAAAAAGAACTAGCTGTCAGCCTCAGGAAAACATCAATATTTCTGTAATTTCACTAAGTTTCCAGTGCAAACATGCAGATAGGGAGGAAAAAAGTCATTTGGAGAAAACCTGAGGACTGAAAGAGTAAAGCACTGAGCAGCACAGCTTCCCTGAAGCTCTCACTCTCCTGGGTTAGCTGCCAAATCTGGTAAAATTGGTAAGGAAATTCATCCAGCCCAGCTGCCAGGTTGCTGACTTTTCTAATAAGCTTTTATGGGTTTGGAAATTGCCCTCTGATGTAGAAAGCCTAGCTGTGTTTGTACATCCGGTAATCCATAATGAAAAAGAAAATAAAAAGAGAATACCTCCTCAGCTTCCATCATCAAATGAAAAGTTTAAACCTAAGGCTGCTCCTAGAAATGCAGATGACACTGACAGACACTGTTCTGGGGCTGGATGCAGGGAGAAATTCTTGGACATACATTATCTTGAAAGAAATTCCTACTGGTTCTAAAGATAAGTAAATTTGTTACCTATTACTAAAGCTGCTGACTAGTGGCTGAAAATAGAAATTACTGCTTTAATATAGACATAATTATTCAGCTACACGGAAGAGGATGAGATTAATATTGAATAAAAGATGCTCACAGAAAGATGCAATCTGCCAGGTAAGTTCCTGTATTGATTTGTGTCCACAGAAAGGAAATACATAGGTAAACAACATGTACAAGTTAAGCTCTTTGCACAGAAGAAATGAGTGTGAATGTGCAATTGAGCCTTTTATCCTCAGCACTGCTGCTCACACTCTCCATCACCACATGACAGAGCACCTCTGGTTTTGGGGTTTTTTTAAACCATGTAACTCAATCTCTATGCACCTTTGAGCAGATTTAAGTCACACTGGGAGAGAGAGCAGCTATGACTGTTCAGAGTTATTCAGGGTGTAAAAGTCTCCCAAAGCACACATGGGAACACGACTTTCTACACCCATCAGTGAGGACAGATAGTGCTTCTTTACCAGTGCTGGGGATGGGTTGGGAAGATGCCTTTCTGGGAGCTTATTACCCTTTTTCTCTGGGCTGAAGAGGTCTCAGAGCACCCCTCCTGGAAGTACATGATGCTCAGTATTCCCTGCAAATCATCCCAACTTGAACCGGCTCCCCTGGGCTTCGGCTACTCTATACCAGAGGCATAACCTGTCCCTTATAGCCTGCTTCTGCAAGCTCCACTTTAAAACCCATCCGAGGAGATAGTTTGACTTGCTCCCTTCTTCACTCTTTCCAATTATAAAGAGAAAAACCTCACAACAACAACACAAGCCGCACCAATTATTGTGATAGCAGCAAAGCATCATTTTGAGAAAACAGTTCGTGGAAACATCCAAAATTGTAGGGAGTTGAAATTCTAAAGCTCTCAACATTGTGGGATGTGTTTTGCTTTCAGAACCCAATCCCTCATCTCTCGGAAAAGTGACAAGTAGCTGTGAGCCTTATTGCTGTTCCCTGGTAAATACCATAAACTGACAGATAAAGTAGGGTTTCTCCAAGAAATGTGCAAAGGCAGTAAGCACCATCTGCTGGCTTCAGCTTGAAAGAAAAAAACAGGAGTTTTTCATGTCTCTTCCGCTCTTCTGCCTCTAGTTTTAGGGCAAACTCAAAGAAACTGATCCAACAACATCAAAAAACCTAACCAGGGTTGGTATACCTAACCAGAGCAAGACTGCCCAGGGAACACCAGTAATGCTGCAGACAGATCAAGCTAAGATAGGATAAGGAGAAGAAAGTTCAGTTAAGTGAAAATTCACAATAACTTTGTCAGCATTCAAACTGAGCATCATTAAAGGCCTTTTCACCTGGCTTTGCATTGTATTTTAAACACAAATGCTTACCCCTGCAGAGAATATGAGCCAAATATTGACACAGCTTTAAAAAAAGAAGCAGCCAGGAAATGTTTTGCAAGAAAATCCTGTATGCAGACTCATTTTGCACCCTCAGTCCCTGATCTCAAATAAGGATGTGGGGATTTGGCACAAATAGAGTGGAGCAGCATTTTGCACATGGTTATTTCACATTGTAGATATTTGTTACCAAAGGACCAATGACTAAGACAGTAAGAGCTGAAGTTTTGCCACTGTTTTGGCAAAACTTCTCGGCAATTTGCAAATATTGAACCCAGAGCACCAATAAAAGTAAAAATATGTGAGGACTGTTGGTTTCCAAATAACCAACAGAGCCTTTTGCATTCAGAGCAAGACAGAAGATGCCACATTTCTGGTTAATTCATAGGAGGGCCAAGTCCTACAGTGCTGTGGCCCAAGACCATGGCACATCCCTGGCAGTGAGCATGCAGAATCCCGGGGCTGGACCTGAGTGGCAGTGGTGCCCCTCTGGTGTGAGGTGCCTTGTCCCCCTACCACGAGGGGTGCACGTGCCAGCCAGGCAGCAGCTCGGGAGAGATGAAGGGCATCTGTGTGTATCAGAGGGGTGTTCCCCACTCCATCCCTCCCCAGGGATTTGTGCTGGGAAGCACTGATGGAGGAAGGCTTGCTCAGGTGCACCAGACCAGGATTTCTCCCACCTTGCTCAGCCTGAGCGCTGCACATCCGGCTTGTTCTGTCAGGCAGGGGTAACAGGAGCAAGACACCTATTTTGTTGGCTCTAATAAAGGGATAATTCTTCCTTAGAAGATACTTCAATTAACATTTAAATCTGTCTCCTCAGACGACATCTGCAGTACGAAAATGTTGAGTTTCAGTTGTTTTAATTCTACTCTAGCTTTTGACTACAAGATGAAGCATGGTGAGTAATCCCATCCTGACTCGGTTTGTCCTGACATGGAAAGTGGTGGCAGTGGCTGTCCTGTGCTTGCACAGCAGGAAAATTTAGGAGATGACTTAGCTGTCTGCATTGCCGTGGTCAATTCAATGATCTCTGCAACATTGCTGCTCTCTGGTTTGATTAAAATGAATATCTCAAAGTTCCTTGTATCTACAACCTCTGACTTGTTGAGGACAATATGAGTGACAGGTGTTTGAGGTTTCTCTTAGCACAACACCCTCGAGCCTCTCACTTTAGTCTTTAATCCCCCAATTAGAGAGGTTAATGGTGAATGTTGAATATATTCATGTGACCAAAGTCCTCTGAGAATGCCTTACTGAAATCATGAGCCATTTAGTTCAGAGTTAATCCCAGAACTCAGGACATCTAATGCATCATTAAATACAGCTTAACCATACCAGTATCTTTAAGCACTATTTGTCAGCAAAATCCAGCTTCATTAAAGTCTCTGCTAAAGCATCTTCATTACTCCCTGACTGTAGCTCCACCACAATGTGTTCATGCATTGTGAGGTTTATTGCTTTATCATCCCTCTAACCCAATCTTTTGTTTGGCAAAGGTCCTACCCTTACACTTGTTTACAAATAAATAACACTAAGCTTCCCAGGAGCTTAATTGCTTCTCTTTGCAATACTACATCTTAATATGGGTGGTTATTTGTAGGTACTTATTATGTCTCCTCATAGTACCTGGTAATAAACTGTGAAACACCATGTGCAAAATTAGCTGGAACAGGGCTTGTTAATTATAAAAGGTGTCATAAAGTACATGTTTCATTTAACAAAATGATTAGTTATAAATATTTTATTGAAACAGCAGGCTGTTTGGTATACCACACAGTAGTTAACAGGGACGTTTTCTTGTATTGGGTCCAACCCTGATTTTTGTCATTTAAAAGGAAATCCACTTACCCAGTGCTCTCCTCAGGCAAATGGCCTTCAACTCCTGCTGCACAAGGCAAAATGCCTTTCTTTCAGAGAGGTAACACATTTTCCTCCATCCCCAGTGTAAAGCAGAGAATGGCTAGGCATGGGGAAACTGGTATTGTCAATCAGTGTCACCACCCATTTGTACTGAACATGTCTTGGTGCCAAATATTTTGGGGGCAGGCCCTCAAAAGACATTAGTTGCATTTCACATTCACTCACATCAAGGGCAGGATGTACCCATACGCTACCATTTATGTCTGACTTCGAGGTCAATAAACACCCAAGCACATAATGTGGGTAGAGTGATAAAATTAAGATTGTAATGAAGAGAGACAAAGTGACCTATTTAACGATACAGCTTCGTACATCCAGCAGCATGTTGTGGAGTATGGTGTATATCACATTAGGCTTGAATTGATATCAAGGCCAGGGGGATCCAGCAGTGCAAGCACGAACCACTTGCTCTCTTCCCAGAAGGAATTTGTTGTACTGTGAAACAGTGAGATTCAACACCCACTTTGGCTTCTCCTTGACAGTCTTCTAAAAAAGCACAGGAGGAGCTGCCACCCCCACGCTCCATGAGCAGACACGGTGCTGCTGCCACATCAGGTCTCTGTGTGTGGCTGTCCTCTCATGCCACCCAGGGGACACCCCGGACACCTTCCAGAGAGGGAAGGCAAACAGTATGTGACCCTCACCAGGCTGAGTGCAGCATAGCAACATCCTACTGAGTACAATGGAGAATGAAGAGACACCAAACCCACCTGGGATCAGCATCCTGCTCAGCAATTATGGCACAGACAAATCAGTTATTCTACAATCCTTCCACAAGCCCCCTTTTCTGGCACTGGGGCTGACCCTTGCCTCAGCTCTTCAAAACATATGGCTGCATTTGGGAGTGTTGTGGTAAGGCTCCTGTGGTTTTTAGAAGAGTGTCCAGCAAGTGATTATTGCTGCACAGGGAAAGGAGCAGAGACAGTGATATGGCTCCTGCCTTTGGGCCAATTTGAGCAGGATCAAGAAATTAGGATAATTTTTCACATATATTGCTCAATTTGTATAAAACACAAACAAACTCTCACCTAAAATAGAATGAAAAATTGAATATTACAGGAGAATTTTAATGTGAAATTTGAATCTCAAGTAATAGGTCCTCTCTTTAATATACTGCAAACCTTTACTAAAATCTTATTTATGAACTTCTGAGTCTGCAATTCTTATTCCTGTTTTTGCTTGAAAGATTTGTCCTCCAAGTGAGATAAAACAAATTACAAGACCCCAAAGCTGTCACACATGCACAATCACACACACTGAATTTTTCCTGTTGCAATGCAGACTTTTCCAAGAAAAGTTTTTCAGCTTGCCTACGACTCTGAAAAGTGTGTATGATACAACTTTGAGACACACATTATGTGAAGAGTAATTGAATTAAAACGCTTTATTTTCACAGCAGATTTTTACTCAGCTGGAAATAACATGGTTTCACAGTCTTTGTCTTCATGTTGATTTCTGGACAAGCAACAGAATTTTAGGAGTACTTTTTTTTTCCCCAAATATGGATCAGATTAGAGTTAATTTTACATTAAAATGTCATATCTTTCATGACAGAGCAAATATGAATGTAGCCCAATTTTCTTTAATACTGTTTGCAGAGTTATCCTATAGTTTTTACTTAAGGCAAACACCTCACCCTTCCACATTCTATAACCATTAACAAGTAGCCACTCTGGACACAGAGAGAAAATGTATGTTTAAAATATAGCTTTTCCATATTTTTAAATTGCTAATATTCTGGGTTTCAGAGTATTCTGGGAAATTCAGTGTCTACCACATTGTATGGCAGTTGAAGGATCTCCTGTCCTCAGGATTAGGTCCACAGAACAGAGCTATGCTTTATCAAAAAGCAGTTCTGTTTTCGGGCCTTTAGAAATTGTAGTTCATGGACAGTGCTATGTGGACTCATGCACTTCTTTATTATCCACTTGAACTTTTCCACAGGCTTTGACCTATTGCCTTTTTTTTCTAGCTCCTGGGAGTGGAAAACACATTTCTGAGAAAGGTTATTTTGGGTTTGCTTAAGGATCATTCATAACTGAGCGTAGTAATATGAGCTTGCACTTCTGAACAATTCCCTCTAGAAGTACAATCATTTTATTAAATCCATCATGAATTCATTATTCCAGTAGTTGATAAATTCCAGCTTTGTATTATCTTAGGATCTTGGGAAGGATCCTCTCACCTGACTCCAGCAGATCATGGCAACTGGGTCTAATTCCCTTCTTCTTTTAGCCTGAGTATATTATTAAATAAAATGAAAACACCTTTAGCTACTTTTTAGACATCTGGATACAGTGGTATCATTATTGTTTAATTATGGAGGAAAACAAAAGCCAGGAAAAAGCCCAAGGATTTTTTCTACACTACAGAAAAAATATTGGTAGTTTCAGGCTCCTTAGAAATGCATTGCTGAGAAAAGCATAGTTTGCAGCTTGTGGAAAGTCTGTGTAAGTGTGGTAAAGTGCTTTAAAGGTGTCATGGATCAGGTTAGGTAATGGATCTTGTGCGCACAAGAGTGGGACAATTTTTTCTGGAGACCCAGAAAAGCTCCTCCTGGGACTTGTGAGGTGAAGAACAGCTTTTGAGCAGTGGTTGGCAGGATAGACACGTCCCCAAGCACCTGGAAGTGCAGAGCAGTGCTCCCACTGCAGCGCCCACACCTCTTCTAGATGTGCAAACGTCCTTGCCAGGATACTCTAACCTGAAAGTGGCCACATTTTTCCACTCTTCTGCCACCTCTGAAGCTTGCTTTCTGATTTGGGCTGATTTTCTTCCTTCTTGCATATCTTGTCTGCCTTCTGACTCTTCCTCCGCCCTGGCTCCTTGGGCTTGCTCCTTTCCCTCATCTCTCTGTTCTACTTTTTCCCCTTTCAGGTCCTCATTTCCATTCTTTTCTCCTTCCTGAGGCTCAGCCTGTTGCAGAGTCCAGTCCACAGAGCAATTTTCATGGAAAAAGTGGAGAAACTGGGTGTGCACTGCATCCTTTTCCCCCAGTCTGTCCTCTGCCCAGGCTGTGTCACCTCCTCAGGCAGCCCTTGTCTCCTCCTATCTTTGCTGTCTCTCGTGGCCATCAGGACAGACTGAGCCATGACTCCATGTGCCAGTTTTGAGAGGTATGATCATGTCAGGTCATCCAGAAACCAGGGCTGTCTATTATTTAAAGGGTCACAGCACTATCCCCAGGACTCCACAGCAAGCAATTTGCCAAACTAAAACCTTGCTCTTTTAATTTTTGCCTAAAGTCCCATGCTGGATCAGCATCCTGAGCTGGGGCATAGCTGGGAGCACAGGCAGAGGCTGCAATCACCCCTGCTCGCCCCATCCCCAGCCATGTAGGAATCTCCCAGTACAGCTCCAGCTTTTCATCTCCAAACAGTAGCAGGGAAAGGGATGTATTTAGCTACCTAATTACAAACAGTTTGGAAGGTGAGAAAAGGAATAGCACTGCCTCTTTTACAGTATTGCAGCCTACTTTGTGTAGGCTGCCCAACCTACACCTGCCTTTCTAAGCAAGTGCCAGGCTTCCTCTTCCAACAGAAAGGAACTTTCCCTTTTGACAGCTGTTGTCTCCTTCCCTCCTTGGCACACTCTGGGCATTTGTTCTCATGGTCTAATAGAGAGTACTTTGTTTTGCTGGCAAACAAACCTGAAATACAGAATTCAGCCTCTGAAATTCTTCAAGAATAATTTTTTGTCCAAAGTTGCAACATAACTATTGGAGTCTGGAATACATAGTGTGTGCCCTTGTTTCTGATACTTAGTTATAAAATCTAGAAAAACACTGAATTTCATATAATATAAAATTCATGAGCATGTTTTCATGGTGATACATGAAAACAAATGTTAAAGTTAAATAAAAAAAGCTAAAAGTGTAAGTGTGTAAATTAGAAAGTTTTTTAAATCACTGGGTGAAAAAGTTAGTTTAGAGAACAGGAGACAAGATGGAGAATTTAGGGTGTTGTCCCTTGTCCCTTCTTCTTTCTTCTTCATGTTCTTCTCCTAGAGGTTTTTAGGTAATGGTAAGTGATTAGATAAAAAATACCGCAGTGCATCACAGAGGTGATGGGTCATTAGGTCATTAAGAAAAATAATACACGTGTCTATTGTTAATTGAGTAAAAATAGGTATAAAGATAAAAGAACTGCGTAGTTCGGAGCCATTTTGTGCATCAGACACGAAGTGTGCCACAAGGCCTTGTTTGTGCCATCAGAAGAAAGAAATGTGCCAAATTGCAAAGATTAACCTTGTGTAGCCAGCCTGGAGAGACCTGTTAAGTTTTGTGACCACCTGTTAATAAACACGAGAAACAAGATTCTAACGAGCTTGGGAGTTTTCTTCGAATAATAAAGACTGAAATAAATGAGTCTTCCCACGAGGGAGGATCCCAGAGGAATTCAGCCCAAAGGAGGCTGAGAGACTAGAGAAAAGTTATATCCACAGAGAATTGAGCCCAAAAGAAGCAAAGAGAGAGAAATTACAGTAACAGAAGAAAGCAAGTGTTGAAGACAAAGGTCACCCATGGTGCTGTTAGTCACACTCACAGTGACTCTGTGCAGTACATTGCCCCAGGGGTTAGTGCTTCTAGAAGGAGCAGCTCTGGATTAATCAGCAGACACTTCTTTTCCTCTCAGATTATTTTGTTAAAGAAATTTAAAAATGTAAAGAATTTTTAAAAGAAAGCAAGATCCCATTTATACATACTCCCAAAATAAGACAATGAGGATACAACACTTTGAAGGAAGCATCCTACATTTAATCTGTTGTCTTCTCATTTCAAGCTGAGTGTCTCCTGATAGCTGCTGGGAGCTCACTACACTCACAGAAACTCAGAGTGGGTCAGGCTGGAAGGGACCACAGAGGGTCATCTGGTCCAGCCTCCCTGCTCAAGCAGGCCCATCCTGGAGCACATGGCACAGGATTGCATCCAGATGGTTCTCAAATATCTCCAGTGAAGGAGAATCCACAGCCCCTCTGGGCAATCTGTTCCAGTGTTGGGTCACTCTTTAATATGTGGATAGCTCCTAGTAAAATCAAATGTGATTATAGAGAAGCAAAATATTTTCTGTACCTTTGCAGTCACACAAGGAAAGTGCTTTTGTCTATTTTCCCCTCCCTTTTTTCAGATCAGGGAGACATGGCCATTTGCTGCAATTGTTCCATGCACTGTTATTCATTCAGGAGAATGAAAAAAAAAAATTTCAAATTTCCACCTAGCTGCTTTCATCAATAATTTACTGCACAAATAGGCTCTTTGAGCAGTAATAATTAACAAGACCTGAGATGGTAAGTGATGGGGCAGAGCAGCACTTTGTTTCATTATCAGCACACACACTGCAGGTGGCATCAGCAGGGATCAATGCAGAGCCACGCTGCCACATCAGTAACCTTGTACAGAGAGCCTAGAGCCAGGATCCAATTGCTGAAGCAGGAACTGGGTAGGTCCTGCAGGAGAGGCAGCAGGATGAAAGCAGCAAAAGGGCTGTCCACAGGAGATATTTTTGTATTCTGCACAGGAAACCTTTGGGAAGGTATTTGAGGAGAGCAGGAAGTGAGAGAGGCAATACTGAAAGTGATGGAAATTTGCTCAGCTCCCTTCCCCTTCCAAAGGTAGTCCTGACAGGATTCTACAGGCATCTCCAAGTGACTGCAAAGCCCAGCCCTGACAGCTCCAGCTGCTGCTCCTGTTAGTGGTATCTCTATCTCCCCTGCAGCAGAAGGTCTCAGCCAGACTTGACTTTAACTTTCTTTTAAACCCAGGTTATATTCATCCCAGCCTTGGCTCCTTCTCTTGCTGATGCCCTGAGGTGGAGTTGCTGCCTGGCCCCTTTACCTCTCTTTCTTGCACACTCTGACTGCATCAAATCCAGTTTTTGACCAGGCAGGGCCCCCCACCAGCAGCAGCAAGGCCTATTCATGCAGCCATTGTAATAGGAGCATGCAATACTTAACGTTTATATTAAGAATTTTGCCTCACGAGTAACAGGCAGATTAAAATTCTAATTCTGCCCTCAAATACCAATGTCTGCTGCTATTCTCTCTCTCACCCCATCCTGCTTTCTTGAAAGTGAAAAAATAATTGGCTGAAGAAAGAGACGACATTTCTTTATTCAGAGAGATTTGGCTTGTAGAAATCTACTATTCGTGTCATGCATGCTCAGGTCCTGCACACAGCCTCAGCATTGCTGTTCCCCAAGAAGTAGCTCATGTCACTGTGTCCTCTCAGAAACCCTGCCTGACTCAGAAGACAAAGCAGCCAACATTCATGGACAGAAATTTAGTAGTTTCTCCTATGCCTGTCTAGTTGCATCTGCTGCCAGAGGATTCACATCCTCAGTAGCTTTTCTCTTCTTCAGACAATCCTGTAGGCTCCAGCATCCCAGCTTCTCTTTCTCAGCATTACCTCTGGCCCATCCACATTCCTTTATTTTCTCCACCATCCCTCAAGGCTGAGCTCAGCTTCACCTCAGCTCTGCACTTGGTGGGCTCCCTGTTGGCTTGTGGCCTGACTGACACAGGCAAGTGTCTGGGAATGGCTTGCCTGAGCAGCAACCCCCGTCTTGGGAAGCTCAATACTGTGAAAATGAGAGGTTTGATCCCTCTGTCAGATCAGAACTGATCATTGCAGAGCAAATACCTAGGACTATGTGGAGTTCGAATTTCAGAGCCATTTGGATGTGTTTTTGGCTTATGCTCCATCTTCCATCTGAACAGCCAACCATGTAATTCATCATGCCAAACCCATGGTTTTTTCACACATTACTAGTAATTAGGTTCTCCCAAACTGCCTGTGACAGCTCTGTGTCTGGCTGTCTGGCTCCTCTTTGCCAAGTCCTATTCACCAAGGAGACATTTAGGAGCTCAGGCATGCACAGTGCAGCATTCATCACACATTTCCTTTCCAGAAGTTCTTTTCAGGCTTGAAGTGAGGCTGAGTACTTGCACTCTCTGGTGCATTTACCATGAGAGACAATCCACAGGAGCATGTAGTAACAAGACAAAGGAGAGTGGTTTCAAACTGAAAGAGAGCAGATTCAGATCAGATATTAGGAAGAAATTATTTACTGTGGGGGTAGTGAGGCACCAGAACAGATTTCCCAGAGAAGCTGTAGATGCCCCATTCCTGGAAGTGTTTAAGGTCAGGCTGGATGGAGTTCTGAGCAATCTGATCTAGTATAAAGTGTCCCTGCCTACTACAGGGGGTTGGAACTAGATGAATTTTAAGGCCCCTCCCCAACCATTCACTAAGCTTGTTTTATTTGTATCCCCTCCTTTATCACATTACATAGATTTTCTTGTACTCATGTATTTGCTATGTACCTATTGCATACACTTCTGGTGTAGACTCCCATGGTGTAGCTTATCATTTCCTGGGTTTATGGAGTCACTAGCTCAGTGGGAATCTGCTCCACACTCAGGGCTCCCACCTGTCACAGCAGTTACTATCAACAGGAACATGTTAATAGTGAAAGCAAAAGAATGATACCCTGCTTGGTGTTTTTCCAGCATGTACTCTATCTGCATCTATGAAAAACACAGGTGGAAACTAAATTAGGGGAAGAAGAGAACTGCAATATAAAACACAATCCTGAAAAATTAATTTTCAGGTGACAGCAATGCTCATGCTGTGAGATTGCAGAAAAGAATTGGTTTTGCCAGAAGAAGAGTCTGTGATTTCTAAAATGTTCGTAATCAAACACACTGTGTAGCTGAGAACAATATGCATGTAGCTCCAATCCCTATAATCAAAAAACAGCTTGTCTCATCCAGGCTCCAGCATGCAGAAAAAGAAAACCCAAACATCCCTGATACACACTTGAGCAGAGATTACAACTAGCAGCACATTAACAATCCCTGCCTCCTGTAAATCACGCCCATGAGCATCCTTACAAAATTGTTTGATGGAGCTGTGGACCATATCTCAGGTCATATGTGAGGCCATCCTGTAGCACAATGTCACAGCTGGTCAGCACAGCTTGAATCAGTGAGGAGTGCCTGGTTCATGCATTACAGGGATTTTTTTGTTATCTTTTGCAGCCACAGAGTGAGAATTATTTCTCCTAACACACCAGCAGTGGGGGAGGAGGCGGAGGAAGGCTGTACGTGACTGCCACATTGACTTGTTAGCATGAAATTCATGCATAAGGCTACAAGCAAGCCAAAAATCCTTGAGTCCTAAGCTGTTGTCACATAGGCTGGAATTTGTGTCGTGTCCACACAGAAGCCAGGTACCTGAGACTGCTGTAAGCACAACTGAGTGGTACCAGCAGCTTTATTTCGGCTTTGACAGTCTGTATTGCTCCACTGCCTGAGGTGTGACAAAGAGCTTACGAAATAAAAACACGGCAAGACAGTAGGGACAAAGTAAGGGAGAAGAAAGCTGGTCCAATATTAAACTTGCTGGTGTTATGAAGTTAACCAAATAGCACAAAACCCCAGAAGCATCTGCTATGAACTGTATTTGTCTGCTGCTACAGTGCTTCAGCAGAAGTAATGGCATGGCAGGGTGAGGAGAACACTCCCTATCAAGTTAAGCCCTGGAGAGCAATTTCCTGTCTTGTACACATCAGAAATCCTTGCAGATTTGGGATTTTGGGGAACAGAAAAAGCTACTTGCAAAGTGTCTCCATGCTTTTCTTTTGTCCCTGTGCACCACTCTTCATTTCACAGCTCTTCAGTGTGATCACATGCAGCATAATAGTTCCATCTGAATAATTTACAAGCTAAAAGCACTTAAGAAGGGTATGACAACATTTTCAGATACAGATGTGAAGATGGTTTTCACCTGGCCAGTGCAAAGTACTTTTTTTTTGGAGCTTACTGCCACAGGAAGGTACATCTTCCAATGAATAACTGTTTTGAATGTAGATCAGCATAATGAAATATGAAGTGTATTTTATGCTTTGTTTCAATCTCCAAATCTGCCTTTCTATTTGCTTAAATCTTCAGGCCTTGGGAGAAATAGGTGGCAAAATGTAAAATAACTTCAGATCAAGCAGTCAGCATTCATGATAACTTCCAGCAATATAGCAGTAGAATTAGGGGAACTAGGGGGCACACCCTGCTGCTGCCCAAATGATCAACAAAACACACTCTTACTAGGACAGGTAGCACCAGGTGGACTATTTTGTTGTTGTTGTTTTGATGGTTTTTGTTTTGTTTTGTTTTGTTTTTGCTTTGTTGATTTTGTTTTGTTTCTGGGTTTTTTGATTGTTTTGTTTTGGGAAGGTTGTTTTTGTTTGGTTTTTGTTTGGTTTTTTGGTGGTTTGTTTTTTAATTTTTTTATTGCAACAATTTTAAATGTGAGGAGAAAATGACAGACTATGCAGTACGTATGGGTTTAGGATACTTTGTTTTTTATTTAGACTGTTTTAAAGAATACTAATGGCTGGCTTAAAATTATTTGCTCTGTAGACTTCATACCATGGGAGATGAGCAATAGAGCTCAGTTAAGCAAAACATCATCAATAGTGCTATCAGCTATTACTTTGGAACAGAACATTTTTTCTGGGTTTGAGTGTGTGTTTTTGCTTTTTTATTTTTCTTAAAGGAGTGTTTATTTTATGAAAAAGGAAGAAAAATGCAAATAAATTTCTGTTACCTAAAGCATCCCTCGGCCAAACTCATACAGAAATGAAGAGGCTTAAAAAGTCATTTAAAGTTACAAAATGATTCATTTTGTAATTCATTCACAAAATTATCAATACAAGAGCTAAATAGATGAATAAAAGACTTTTGATGAAGTTGTTTTCCAGTTTTATCCACCAGCTCTTAAAAATCTTGACAATACTGTTAATTTTTGTTTCCAGCTCTCAGGATGTTCCTCTTGTTGTGCATGTGATATATTCAACACTTACCCTTTAGGATCCAAGGAAAATGGAAACAACTCCACTTCTTCCATTAGAAAGCAAGTTCCTTGTCCTTGTACTTGGAATGAAAAACCTTAAAGCATGATCCAGATTACTTAAAAAATAAATAAATTTTCAGACTTAAGTGATTTGGAAGAAATTATCTTTGATCCAATATTATGACTTCTATTACCTAATTAATGTTGTCGAACAGCTGCCGCTGTCAATACCAAATTTATTTTTGATAATCCAATAATTCTTTACAAAAAAGATCAGCTGAACCGAGTGAAATGTAAGAAAACTTTCTCCTTGTCCCTTCTCAACAAATAAGATGCAAAAATGAATCAAATAAACAATGCTTTAGATGTAAAAGATAACAGGCAGAAGAAAAGGCTTGATGACTGAGGTAATTTAATATAATCCTAACTGTTGCTTGTAGCTTATAGTTCACTCTGAAAAAGAGGTTGTAACTATTTCTTTCTATCACTCATGCACAGACTGTTAAAGCCAAACAGAACCACAAAAAAGACTGTAAAAACCACTGAAAAAACGCCTGTAAAAATGCCAATACTCAAACAGTCTGCTGCTCTCACTTTGAAACAAATGATACCGACAATTTCATTTGCTGTATCATTTCTTCAATATTTTCACAGCAATGTGCAAGCTTGTCATTATAAGCAGTGATTTTTATAATGGTATGGTTTATGAGAAAGAGTAAAAATAAAGATTCTTGCCCATAAAATACTGATGTGGTGCTACATCTACACCTTTCACTGACAAACCTGTAAAAGCACAACTGAAAAAACACACATTTCCTGGGCAACACTTTCAGACTCTCTCATTTCCAGTAATTCCTCAATGGTTCTCTGTAAGACCAATTCCCCAAAGCAGGGAAACTTTAGTGACGAGACTAAACCCCAAAATAACCTAGATTCTTGTAAAAATCATCTAGAGAATTATATTTCTCTTAATGAGACACTTTTTAAAAAAAAATTGCTATTGAATGGTTGTAGCATATTGACTCCTTTAAGAAGAAAACCATATTAATGGGCATGGGGCTATTCAACAGAGAAACAGAACCTGTAAAAGCTGCACTAATGATGACTCGCACTTCTTGACCACTTTGCTGTGAGACTGCATCTTTCAGGAATTAAAGCATCAATTTAGGCTGTTGCCTTTGTGCCTGCAGATAAGTGGTTGCGTGTTTAGGTCTCTCCCAGGAGCACTCTAAGTTTCTTAGGATCCAGAAGTGCCTTTACGGCCTGGGTTCCCATCACAGTCACATCCTGACTCCAACCTGGAGTGGGCTGGACTGTCTGACATGTTCTGGCCAAAGGCAGAATTTCACCTGACTGCTGATGGGAGACCCAGACCCCTGCCCTCCCACTCTTCCTCCTCACTGTGGGACTTCAGGAAATGAAATCCACTTAAAAATTTATTTACAACTTGTTGTAGGTTAAAACAAGTGGCCTGACATAGCTCTGTCTTCATTAATGATGGCAGATTTAAAACACAGCCTGCCAGCTTCCCTTCTTTACCACTGCTAACAGAAGCAATTTTTCAGGACATTAAGGTGCCACTGCAGAACATGGGACATAGATGAGGAAGCTGGTATGAGTGGTGAAGCACAAATTGCATGTTGTTTGCATGAGTAGAAAATCTCTCTGACCATGCTATTTCTATCCAGCTTCCAAAGACAGGATCCAACCAAGGGAAGGCAAGGAATTATTTTTTCTGTTTGAGACTTCATGGTATCATTGCTTGCAAGGAACTGCTGCTGTGCTCATACCATACAAGACACAGATATAATGCCTTTTTATCTAAACTTGTACACCACAAATCACATCTGTGAAAAAAGCAGAGTCTGAAGAGCAAGTGAAAATAACAATTATAGGTTCAATATAAAAGCTTTTAAATATTTCATGACAGATTGAAGAAAACAATTCAACCTACCCCGCTCCAAAGAACTCTGACTCTCTAGGCACATTCCTAATGCCAAGTCTGAGTGATGAAGTACACATTTAGGGGCCGGATTTTCAGAAGTACTAAGGAGCCACAAATTCCATTAAGTCAGAGGTATGCAACAGCTCTGAAGATTAAGCTACTTGTATTTAAGTGCTTTAATGGATATTTAGCAGCCTAACTTCATGAAACAAACTTTGAAGGTTTCATTTACATACCAAGGGCAAACTATCCCAGTTTCAGGAAGCGAAAAGCCTGGGCAGCAAGATGCTAAAGGTGTTGCTCATCCTCTGACCTGAGGAGATGGCATGGCCATCAGCTGCCCCCAGGCATGGGGCTGCCTGCATGCAAGTGTGCAGCTGCAGGATGCAAGTGGGTAACCAGGAGAAGGGACAGGAGGACAGCTCATCATCAAAGAAACTGTGACAGCCCTGTATCTCTGAGCAGGTTGCAGCAGAGGTGCTCTGTTTCCCTCTACTGGTAAAATTTCAAGTGATTTTTTAAAAATTATTTCTGCAGGTTTTCTGCTGGAAGTGTCCCAGGGTCACCATGGACCGTTTTGCTTGTGGGCCCTACTCAGACTTCTGTTGTACTTCCTAAAATTCCCCTTGGCTGGTGTCCTTCACTGAGCTCTGTCTTACAACCATGCCTGTTTAATGTTGTTGGCTTCAACAGGGTTGGGCAGGAGTTTAAATTATTGAGAAATATTTCAAGGTGATTTATGGATATTTGGAAAGAGCTCATTGATTTCTTAGCTTGAAAGCCATTCCACAACACTGAAAATATTCTAGTCAACTTAACAAGACTTCTAATGAATTGCTGCTCTTTGGTTGTGTTCAGGAGCCAGAACAGAGGTTCTCTTGTTGGAAAGCCTCAAGATTACGAGGTGGTAGGAAGATGCAGTAATTGTACACTGAGTGCATTATCCAGGTACTCCAATTGCTCTGCTAAACCACATGGCCTGCAGCTGGCTTCAGTAATGCTTCATGCATGATCCCCTATTTGCAGCTGCCAGAGAAAACATCAATGCTCACATCCATTAGTGGCGTCTGGAAGTGTGCAAAATTAATTTGAGAAGGAGTTTTCTGAGCTTTCACAGAAAGCATCTTAGAGAGGTGCGGGTTTCCCATCTTACAAACTTCTGCTGCCTTGGAGACTTCCAGGATTTTTCCTTCCCTTCCACACAATCTCCCTGAAGCCAGAGGTTTGCCATGCACTACCCAAGCAAGTGCAATTTTGGTAGCAGTAGCAAGGGTGATGTTTTAAACAGAGAATATACTTCATATGTAAACTTCATTTTGTAGCAAGAACAAATGGACAATTTTAACTCCAGAAAAACTAACTTATGGCTAAGTTTACTCAGATACAGAAGTGCCAATGCTGTTCTTGAAACATCCAACCATTCATGCTGAAGCACTACAATTTAATGTGACTGATAGACTGATTGAGCTGTTGGACATATCTTGGCAGAATGTTTAACCAGCTTTGGTTTGGCAAACTGGCAGTGCCTTGAGTAGAAATGTAGCTAATGCCATATCACCTTGTGGTTCTTGTGGAGAGTAGGGATTTAAATTACAGTTGAACAAAATTATGAGAGAAGGAGGGGAAATTCAGTGCTCTGGGGAAAAAATAGTCTGCAAATGCCTAAATGCATAATTACAACTTTCCTGATCATTTATGAACATGTTTCTGTTACAGCAGCAGTTGGAGTTTTTTAGAGATACATTTATAGCTTTTGTGTGCATGCAGAAATGCTAAAAATTTATAATAGGTTTTAGATTCCACTGACTCTTCTAGTTTTCACATCAATTTTTAGTTACTTGAGCTTTTCTTTTTGATTTAATTTGGATATATAATTTAGGAGTGCAAATTACCTGCTCAGATGAAAAAGCAATTTAATCAAAAAAAGGAAAGTATTTGGTGGTGAGCAGTGTACCCTTCTCTGCTGCAGGGAAGTGCTCCTGAGGGCTGGGAGGTGCAGGCAGGTGGTGCTGGGGTGGGAAGACTGCAGTCTCCATGCTTGCACAGGCATTTTTCCTATCTGGAGTCACTTTTGGAGGTTGTCTTGCTGGACAGCAGGCTGGAGCACTGCATTCTTGCTGCCCTCATGAAGGAGCAAGGTTACATCTGGGCTACTCCCACTTCAACACCTAATTTTCCTAAAAAAAACCTGTGCCAGGACCTCACTGATTTAACTGTAAGAGCTCCAGTTTCTTGCCTTGCTCATGGGCAGTTTTGATCTGTTCAGTGATAGCTTGTATTAACCATCTTTAAACCAGGTGATTTTGCACTTCTGCACTGCTGAAGTTCAGTGCAAATGAATTTTGTCTGCTTGCATTGCTGTCAACACTCCACTTCTGAGCACACACGTGTGCACTGTCAGTACAGCCAAGAAAACGAGCACTTCAGTGAAGCACTGAATCCAGGCCGTGTTGGAAAGTTGTGAACACTGTATATTAGCCCTCCCTGCAACTACAGTACATGGTAAATATGGAAAAAATGATAGAAAATAACTGCTTAAATCAGCCTAAACTCTACTGCTGAAGATAATGGGATTCCAGTGACATTACTCTGAGATAAGCTGGAAGATCATGACTGCCTGCAATAACTGTGGGCATAATTTAGCTTCCTTCTGCACTGTTGTTAATGTGCAAGAAAGCGTGAGCTCAGACAGATGAGATGATCTCTGATTTGCAGGAGAAGCCATTAGAAGAAAAAACAATGATTTCATAGTAAACTGAGCACAATTAACAGGCATTTGGGGACAATAGACATTTTTCCAGAGACACTTCTAAAAGCAGAAAGGGCCACAATGGCAAAATCACATGATTTAGAAATTCTCTAGGGAGCACAGTGTGAGAAAGAATGGTTCATTTTGTTAACCCTCGGTAAATGGGCAATTTCAGATTTCATTGCAATTTGGAAATGAGAAAGCTGAGTGATGCTGGATCATACATCTCATTGCTCACGAATTCTCAGTATTCTATAATATATTTTGCTTGGCTGGAAGCCTCCATTTTTGTGCTTTTTCCCCACTGTGATGTTAATGAACATGAATGCTTAAATGGCAGAAGGACTGTTATCTTCTTGTCTGATTCTGCTCCTTTTGGGGGTCAAACCTTGGCACAATGTGATCAAGTCCTATATAATGAAAAGGGGGAAAGGAGACATTGAGCCTTTTCCATTTAACATCACCAGATCCCAGACATGCCTAAGTAAAGTATCCAGAGCAGCAATCCCCTATGAGAAGTGCGAGACAATGGTACTTTGAATACACATGCAGTAGTTTACAAGTTTTTCTTTTTCTCCATCCTTTTCTCTTTATTGCTTTTGTGTTTTGGTGTCTGGTGCCTCCATTAAATTATGCTGATTTCTATTGGAACAGGAAAAAGACAATTTGCAATTAAAATTTGTCACAGGACAGCAAGACTTGGTGGGTGGATATGACAAGTCATGTGGTCGTGCTCTCAGTTTTGCACTGATTTTCCATGTACCTGCTGTCTCTATTTCTGTGTCTGGAGAAAGGCAGGATTTCCTAACCCTGCCTGTGAGCTGCTTGGTGCTAATGGTAATAGGAGCTAATATTCTCCATTTGTCAGTAATAGTAGACCCATAACATGAACCAAATGAAGGAATTTTGTGCCCAAGAACTTGGAGGCCTCTTCCATCATGAAGGGTAGGGCAAAACTCTTACTCTCTTTCATGGTTTGCTATTGGACCTAAACTACTGAATGTCAAAAATAACTTCTTTAAAAATCGGCTGAAATACGATTCACTTACTTCACTCTTAACTAAGTAAAAAATGTGGGGGCCTATGTGTGAGACAGGAATCTCAGCTCTTATTACCGAAGATGGAGATTACTTGGTACCATCAGCATAGCCTAAACAGTGATTCAAATGGCCACAACTGCAACCTGCCTTTTTTGCCAGGTAGATTTGTTGGGTGAGTGTTTGGTGCTGCTGTCAATTACTAATGAAAGAACATAATGGACTTCAGTTCAGGACAGGCAGCAGATGTCCTACAGTCAAGATATCCGCTCATTTGATGATTTGATAAATCTTTTCATTTCAGCCTGGTACGTGATCTAATTATTTTTACACCTTTTAATCACAATTTCATTTAGTCCATGTTTCCCTCTCCTGACAGTGAAAGCTTCAAATAAGACAGCAGAAATCTTGCTGAATTCTAGATGTATAACTTATGTTTCTTATGTTTCTCCTTTACTCTCAAGACCTATCACACAGAAGAGATGAGGATTAATTTGAGAGATTGTCCTTGACAACTAATTTTATCTCTCATTCGTTTCCCTGTTTACAAATTGCTAATTTGTTCCAGAATTTTTTCCCCTCAGAATTCAAAGTTAAAAAACCCTATCCTATTGTGCTGACTTTAGCTGGTATTAGTTTTCTTCACAGTATCTGGTATGGAGCTGTGTTTTGGTTTTGTGCTGGAAACAGAGTTGATAACACAGGGATGTTTTAGTTGTTGCTGATCAGAGCTTACACAACATCCAGGTCTTTTCTCCTCCTCATCCCACCCCACCAGCAAGTGGGCTGGGAGCACACAACAGGTTGGGAAAGGACACAGCCAGGACCCCAGCTGACCAAAGGGATATCCCAAAACATGTGGGATAGTAGGCTTAGTATATAAATCTTGGTATATAAACCTGGAAGAAGATGAAGAAAAGGGAGGGTGTTAAGAGTCTTGGCTCTTGTCTTCCCAAGCAACTGTGATGGAGCCTGGCTTTCCTGGAGATGACTGAACACCTCCCTGACCATGGAAAGCAGTGAATTAACAACTAGTTTTGTTTTGCTTTGCTTGCATGCACAGTTTTTGCTTTGTCTAATAAACTGTCTTCATCTTAACCCACAAGATTTTATCACTTTTACCATAAAGATTCCCTCCCTCCATCCCACTGTGCTGGTGAGCGAGCAGCTGCTGGGGCTTAGGTGCTGCCTGTGGTTAAGCCATGACCCTTATAATTCTGTGGTCCTTTTCCTTACTTTTTTTTCTCTCTAAGACAAATCAGGAGCTACCATACTGAATAAGTATAAATATTCTGTTATGAAACCTGTATAAGATTAGGGGAAGCCAAGGCCATTTTCTTGGGGAACTGGCTGTCTGTCTACCCTATCATAATTACAGAAACTGAAAAAAACCTCACATGAAAAGCAATTTACTGAAAAATCATGATCTGGAATATTTTATAAGAAGCTTTAAAATAAATGAATTTGCTATTTAATGTGTTAAGAGCAACAAGAAAATGTATAAGCTCAGCTGGCTGCTATTCTACAGGGAATCCTGTAATGTTTTTAACAGGATCAATGTGAATACAGAGTGCTGGAAGAGCAAAACACAATTGGGCTTTCTTTTCCAGCTATTTTGCACTGTATAATCTTCCAATTAAAAACACACATAGTTTTATTCACACAGATTGTATGACGTACCAACAACAAGGTAACTGCTAGAATTACTTTGTTTATATAATGTAAATCGAATCTTTGCTAAAATCACAGTTCAATCCCATGCTGTTTTTGAAACTGATCATTCCAAGATGGTGCAAAGTACAAGAGGCTGGGTGTTTTTTCACCCTAACTTTGATGGATTTGATGTCTTTTACAATTTTCTGTGATTCAAGAAAAACACCTCAAAGTCTGTCACTAGGAATGTGAGGCCTTGGGGACAAATGTTCCATTTCCTCCTTTGCAAGAGAACTTCTGAGTGTTGCTGTCATCATAGTGGGGGGAAAAGCCTGGCCCCCTTCAAGGGGATTCCCTCTGCTCTGCTTGATCAGAGCAGCCTCATAGGCATCACTCCCCAGGGTGTATAAACACACAGAATGCTGTGTGTTTTCATCTTGGTAGGATTTACGAGAGAGATGCTCCTGTGTTAATTTTTCATAAGGGAAGGCTAAGAAAACAACATTCTCCAGCTCTGGAACTCTTGTGTGGGTGAGACTGCAGCAGTTTTTGCTCACATATCCCTCCTGCAGAGTTCTCACTACATAGCAGATGATGATAACTTTTCGCAGGTGTAGGTAAGAGAGGACAGATTCTTTGAACATTCAAGAAGATTGTGTTTATACTGAATATTACTTTATATGTTTATCATTGTTAACTCAACTTGGGGGGGGAAAAAAATCACAAAATAAAAATATAAGAATATAAAGAAAATATTGTCATCTTTCTTCAGACCACAGGAGTTTGTCGCCATGGAGACCCTCCTGTTTTCTTCAAGAGTGATTCAAATCTTACAGATGGAGCATATGTGACAGAAGCAAAACAACATCACCAAGAATTCACATTCAATATTTCAGAAAGAGGATTTTGAACACTAACCAAAATCCACAGACTGTTCATGGAGAAAAAATTGTGCTTCCAATTTTTTTCTTTCTAATGTTAACTAACTGAAAATTCTCTTTCTAATGTTAAATAACTGAAAATCTTATTTCTAAACATAGCTGGATTTGTGATACATGAGCTGAAGGCTGGACTACTTCACTATTATGTTGTAGTTTTATACAAAGAACTACTCTTTCTAAGAGCTAAAGAATCTTAAGGACATAATGAAGCTAAAACTCCTTGAAAAGCTTGGTTTTGGTATTATTTATGTAAGCAGAGTTTTTAACTGAAGGCAACCAGATCATGCAGGAGATGGGGCCAAGAGCAGGACAAGATGGTTTGTCAGCGAGCCCCTGGCTGCCCCTGCAGCAGCTGGGGGCACCGAGCACAGGGAAGCCGGAGTGGGCTCTGCTCCAAAGCACTGGCAGCTCTGGAGTCATGTTCTGATGGCCAAGAGCAAATCTGCAACTCCAGGAGCACCTCTGGGAAAGAAGAAAAACTGGATATGTTCCTATTGTCCTGCCTCCTGCGGCGTATCAGACTGTGCTGTTCCACTTTAGTCACTGCTCAGCCTGCAGAAATGTATTTTTAAATGAGCGTGGAAGGCATTGCAATGATAACCAAGGACAAACTAAATTAGTCTGAAAATGCATGACAGACTTTCTCCCTGGCCTGCCTTTCTGCTATGCTGCCCACCTGACTTTCTGGTCTGTGGCTGAGGTAGAGCTAAGCCCTCTCTTCCTCAACCACTGTTGCTGTGACGCCCAGCTGGGGTTTAGTTCTGGGACTGCCAGTAGTGCCACAGGGCAATGAGGGGAGCACAGGGAAAGTACTGCTCAATTCAGGGCAGAAGAGGGCCCTTCCATGTCAGAACTGCTGTTCTTAATCAGATTCCTAAAGAGAGGAACATCCTTCCAGTCAAACATCATGATGTGTTGGTGGAGAGGGGGAGAAAACACAGTCACACAATGTTAATTAGAGCAGTGCTGCAGCTCTAAGAGACATAAATCTGGGTTTAAATGGCCCAATAATGAATCAAAACTCCTGCAGCCGTGTAACACAAGGAACAGAGGCACTGTCTACCCATCCTAGTGAGAGTGCACACTTCACACCTGATGGGGTTTGCTGTCAGCCACTGTAATTTCATGCCAGAAAAGGCATTGCTTGTCCTTCCACAGCACATCAGAAGATTGTTTGAAACATAAATTCAGATCAAATATCCTGATGTGCTCAGGATAATCTAATAGAAGGGAAACTGGGTATTTAGCCTTAATCAGGATCAGATTTGTCCTGCTGGACCATGTAGCATTAATCAGTGCAGAGCTGCAAGAATAATAGCAAAATCTACTGTCCCAGTCCTAGGGGAAGCCTGGGCCAATCCATGGTCCATGGAGCTAGGCAGCCTCACAGAGAACAGAAAAGTGTAGGGCACCATTCAAGTGGGACAGGCTTTTCTCCAATGGTTTTACCCTAGGAATATCCAGGACACAGCCCAGATACTGAGATGGGGTTCTGCTTGGGTTTTTTCCCTCTTCTTCCTCAGTTATTTTGATAATAATGCAAAGGAAAGGTTCAAGATATTTCCATTACCAGTGAACAAAATAACTATTGAATAACTTTGAATTCACAGCATTGCAAATAATCTACTGAGGATAATGAAGGAAACCTGAGCTGAAAACTTAGTAACATTTGTACTTAGCATACATAAATCTTGGGAAAATGTGAACAAAAAAAATCACTGCAGTTAAGAGATTTTTAAATTAAATTCTTTAGACCAAACCAATGCTTTCTTTACCTTCAGAGATCATCTTCATGAAAGTCTGTACTGGACATGGTGAGTGAAACCACTTAACATTGCTTTCATGAATTCAAGATTTTTTTTGTGTTTTGCTCATTGGGTCGAAATACTTCAATAAAAAATGTATCAACACAATAGTTCTATCTGACACATAATGGAAGCATTTAAGAGAGAATATAGTGTTTCTTTTACTGGAGATGAGCCTCCTTACAATCAGTTTGCATAAGTTTACCTGCGTTGATGATATGATGGTCTGTTGCAGCCAGTGCTCTGCCTGTGCAGGCACCAGAAATGTGCTGTCTACAGCAATGTCACCTTCAGGAGCACTTTGAAAAGATTTGCATGAGCTAGGTTCAAAATTACTTGACCTACTTTTTCTCACTACCTTTTCTGAAAAAATTATTACAGGATCCTTCTTCTGCCCTCTGATACCCAGCCAGGATTCTTTGGCAGCCAGTTACCCATTTAGAAGAGCCCTTCGCTCTCTTTGTATTTATACCCTGCACTTGTTTCATTTCAGATGTTCACTGAAGCTGGTCTGTGGGAATATTCCAGATAGTTTCTCAACACAGGCCTATAAATGGGTGTTAGTTTTGGGTGCTATACATGGCTAGTCTCTAGTCTTTATCCTGTGCTGACTGTAAGCAGCTCCCTTTGCTCTAAGATCTTTTTGCCATATTTTTATTTTTTTGCTGCTCTGTTTCTAACTCACTTTGGTATTTGTCAATTCTTACTTCTTCCCAGTACTTCTTAACCAAGAAGAAATGGCCTGTTTTGTCATCCATGTTTTCCTTTCACTCTCAATAGGATCTTTCCTTGTTCCTGGTAGTTGTTTTTAAAATCATAACTTTTCATCCAGATGACCATGGTGATCTTTATTTTGCTTAGGACAAAAACTCATCATAGTTAATCCACACAGTTTTTGTTTCTTTAGAGTAAAACTACTGCCAGCCTTTTCCACTGTCAAGACTTTTAGTTTTTAAAAGCATTAATTAACCCCTCATTTTATTGAAACTTATCCTTCTGGGATTAACTGTTATTCCATAAACCTACTTGTGTTTGTACATCCCAAATTTTCAGATGTATCAGTTTGAAGTTATTTGCTCTGCCCAGGTATTCTGAAAGCTCCCTCCTATTTTCGAAATCTTTGTGTGGTAGGAAAAAATATGCTGACTAGCACATCTTGGAAAATAACACACCTGGGTGTTGTTAGCGTTTTCTCATTGGACTAAAACTGAGAACTGTGGGAGATGGTGCTTTCAGCTGTCCTGTTGTGGCCTGAAGTTGAGTAAGATTGCTTAGTAGCATCAAAAATTATTAAACTCTAATATCCTATTTCCACCTAAACTCTGTTCCTACTGCCTGCGTGAATATTTAAATTCTTTCTCAGAAACCTACAGCAGTCTGGGCTCTATCACTTTGCTTGTCATCCTGCAGAGAGTGCTGGGATTTCAGAGTAATATACATTTTAATGTACATTAAAGGCTTTGTTGTCATGCTGTTGCTTTTCCAGTTGCGACTGAAGGCATTGCAATGACACCGACTGACTTGTTTGCGTGGATGCCCATCTCAGGTGAGTCAGGAGTGACCCTTCTCTGAAACATCCTAATGGGAGCTGTTTATAGATGACTACACTAAGGGGAGTGTTTCCCCTGCTGGCTTTTCCCTCCCCTGCCTTCTTGTTTCTAGGGCCCTAAAATCCTCAGCACTCTCTTGCCCAGTAGCCATGCCATTTCCCAGTTTTCCATTTCTGAGTGCAGCTTACCAATAAAAGGCCACAATCTTGGTGATCAACTTAGCTGCTGAACCTGATGTTGAAGATAAAACAATGGACAAGCATTTAATTAATTATTGAAATACTTTGGTTTTAGAGTTCCTTAGGGTGTGAAGAGTGTGAGGCATCTTCCGATCTCTTCTACCGGCTAGCTTCTATTAAAATTCCTGGTGTGCATGGTGTTCATTTGCAAGGTGCAACATGTGAGCCACAGGACATAGGTGTATGAGCAGGAGAGAGTGTTCTGAGTGCAGGCAGGAGGGGAACTGGCTTGGGGTCAGCAGCAGTGAGGTCCACACAGGGCAGGCTGGGATGGAAGCTTTGGCTGCTGGGGTGTAGGCAGCAGAGACGAGAGATGCAGACCAGCAGTACAGGAAGGCTGATTTCTGCAGACTGAGGCTGCTGAATCATGGTTCCCACTGACGTCTTCCAAGCAAGAAGGGTGTCCATGGGATCCAGACAGCTTTATGGGCTTATGGGGAAGTGCAGACACAGACAAGTAAGGGGCTGTCTTCCTTCTCTCACACCCTGCCCTCCGACATTCCCAGGGAGCATCCAGCCTTCAAAGCTTTGTTACTCCTAAACTGACTTGAAAGACAGACTTCTGGGTGTTTTTCTATTAACAATATTCAAAAGGGGCTGAGGAAGGGGAAGCAGAAATCCCCCCAGTTCATGGGCTGCCTTAGGCTGGAGCTGTACCAGTGAAACCAGGGTGCCAAGAGTTAGGAGGCCCTGGCTGTTTCAGGACCTGTGCTGGCAGGTGGGCCTGGAGTGGCAGGAACCTGCCTGTGTGGGGACCTTCAGCTCCTGGGGACACTGAACTGGGTATTTCCCAGCAGGCATCTGTTAGCAGGAGGGTACTGTTTTGGGAAATGTCTGTCTGGTTCCCTCCCTTTTTGCAGATGCCATCTCTGTGTCCAGTATCTCAACCCAGCCACGACCAGGCTGCCCCAAGATTACTGTCACTTATGGCTGAGGCTCACGCAGGGCCAGTCCCACGAGGAGCCCAGACTGGTGGCATGTGCATGACCACACACCCCCTGTGAGCACTGTTTTTAGGACAAGCTGCAGCTCACTCTCCATTGCCAGGGCTCTCAGCTCCTTGGGTAGGCGGCAGTGACAGCTGTGCTGCCTGAGTCATTCTCTGTGGGCATTGTCTCAGCTCTGCAGGCCTGGTGGCACTGCCTACCCCTCACAGAGGTGGGTGAAGACCCCAGAGGTGGAGGTTCCAGAGCAGAAGGTGCCTGTGGATCCTGCTGGCATGCTGAGAAGGGGCTGACATGATCACCCTGCAGGCAGAGCTGCAGGAGGGTCCGTAGCTAGGCTGGGCACGTGGGCAGCACGGTTGCTCTTGGGAAAGATGGATGTAGCCAGAGGCAGTATGGCTCAACAGGTGCTGAGAAGTGGCTGGGTTCTGAGTGATGGGCAAGGCATGAAATAAGGATGGTTTGCACCACACAAACCATTTTCAGGCAGCACTAGAGCCTAAAAGATCTGCTGATAATCAAACCAGAGATTCAATATAGCTGGCAAAGGAAAAACACAAGGTACCATTAGGAAAAAACATTGAAACACTTCATCAGTGGGGGGAGAGTCTCTCCCAGTGACTTATTTTCATACCATGATGAGACTTTTAAAAAACCAGTAGCATTAAACCGGCACTTGAAGCTGCTCCCTTGAGACTTTATTTGAATATAATACATTTCAATTATTGTGTATTTGAAGTTCCCATGCTCATATAGAATCTGTGGAGACTTACAATGTGTGTTGGTTGAAATCTGAGCTAAATTAATATAATCTTTTCATTAAAAAAACCAGAGAGAAATAATCTACTTGGCTGCAAGAGCCTCAAGGAATATTGAGCAGAAAAGAAACAGAATAGCTGGGGAGTGATTTGAAAGCAGCCCTTGTGGCCAATTGTTCAGAGCTAGTGCCAAGAAATAAGGGAAACCTTATTTTATTAAACATGATTGCTGTGACCTTCTCTGGTTAACCTACAGAGAGGAAAATGAGCTATGCAGTGTGCATGATTTGTTGTTCTTACAGCTGGGCTGCATTTCAGTGACCCTGTAGTAGCTGGAAAGTTTATTTTGATTTATTTTTGCCTCATTTTTGTTCAAAAGAGTGAAACGTCTTCTAGGGCTGCACATTTCTCTTTGAGTACCGTGACTGCATACCCATTTCTCTTTGAGTACCGTGACTGTGACTGTGAGCCCTGCTGTCACCTGCCCTGTGAACATCACAGCCGTGCATGTCCCTGGCTCCCTCCTTCCAGGTATAGACAGACAGGCTCTGCAAGGGCCATCGAGCACTGTCCTCCTCTCAGTGCCGGTGTGGGAGTTGTACCTGTCCCTCAAGGGAGGGCTGGTAAGGTAAGCTTTCTCTTATTCTTCTTCTGAGGCAAGCACCACTAGTGCTCCCGTAGGGACTGCATAAATGAGATGGAGAGCAGCAATCTGCTGGATTTATGTGCAGCAGAGTCAAGAGGGCCCCATTGTGCCTGGGATACTCATGAGCAGAGCTCCAGAAAGGTCCCTTGGTGGGGCACCACAGGGACAAAACACAGGCCAGTGGTAAGAGCAGAAGGACAAGGACAGTGCAGTTGTGGGTGTGCTTGTGTATTCTTGTCAGCCTCAGAGGTTTTTTTGCAGAGGTACACTAATGTATGCAGCAAAATCAAGAGTGTAAGAAAATTCCCACAGAATCCAGACTCAGTGAGCTAATTATGGATTAGGTCATTTTCTATGTGCCTTCCAAGATGACTGCACATACCTAATTAAGATGCCTAGTGTATTTTGTTTAGCTCAAATGGTGATACATGGGGAAGGTTATTGGTCTGGTGTCCGGGGTATTGGCAGGATTGACTTTTACATGGACTGGAATTAAGCAGGCTTTCAGTTTCCAAGGAATAAAATTTAGAACGAGGCTCAGTCACACAATTACTTTAAGGAATGGTGAAATCACAAAAAACATTTTCTGAAATCATAAGATTCCACTGATTCATCTTTCTGTGTCATTTCTTGGCTTTGGCTCTCACTTCAGGAAAAATATGCATTTGACCTGATTTTAAAACAAGGTTATTTATTTAAAGAATACAACAATCATAGAATGTTTGAGGATGGAAGGCACCTGGAGATGATCTAGCTTGAGCCCTTGCCTTGCTCAGGCAAGGCCACCTAGAGATGGCTGCCCAGGACCATGTCCAGATGGGTTTTGAATACCTCCAGGGATAGTGACTACACAACCTCTCAGAGCAATCTGTTCCAGTGTTGGATCACTTTCAGAGCAAAAAAATGTATTTTCTGTATTTCCAGTTGTTCCCATTGCCTTCCAACCATTAATTTAGCACCTATAAGAAAAGTGTCTCTGTCTTCTTTACTGTCTCTCAACCTCAGGTATACATTTATAAGGTCCCCCTGAGCCTTACCTTCTCTCGGCTGAACACACCCAGGTCCTTCAGCACTTCCTCATATGTCACATATTCTGATCCCTTAATTATCTGCATGGTCCTTTGAGGGACTCAGTCCAGTGTGTCCACTTATCTCTTGTACTGAGGAGCCCAGACTGGGACACAGCACCCCAGATGTGTCCCATCAGGGCTAAGCAGATGGGAATGTTCACCTCTGTAGACCTGTTGGTGACACTCTTCCTCATGCAGGCCGGGAGGAGGTTGGCCAACTTTCTCCCTAGGATGGATACACCACTGGCTTATGGTAAGGTAGGTGTCCCTCAGGACCCTCAAGTCATTCTCTGCAGAGGTCCCTCCAGCTGGCTGCTCCCCAGTGTGGCCCATACCATTATTTCTCCCAAGGGGCAGAGCTTGGCACCCCTCTTTGCTGAACTTGCCATCCCATTTCTTCATCTCTTGAGGTCCCCCTGAATGGCAGCGCAACTAGCTGGTGCATCAAACCCTCATCCCCATTCTGTATCCTCTGCAAATTTGCTGAGGGTGCACTCTGTCCCATCACCAAGTTCATTAATGAAGTTGTTAAACAGTACCGGACCCAGTAAGGGACCCTGGGGTACTTCACCAGGGCCTGGCTTCTGGCAGGACTTTGTGACACTGATCACAGTCCTCTGAACCCAGCAGTTCAGCTGGTTTTCAGTCCAGCTTAGCACTCACATACCTAGCTTGAACTTCATCACTTTGTCTGTGGAGAAAGACTTGACTAAAATCAGGGTAAACAAAGGCCATTGCTCTCTTTTCATCCACCAGTCATCTCATCTTTGGGCTGGCCAAACATGATTTCATCCTCATAACCCTCATAAATCATGCTGACTTCCTCCAGTCACGGTTTTCTTCTTCATATATTTAGAAATTGTTTCCAGGATTATTTACTACTTTATCTTCCCAGTTGTTAAGGTGAGCCTGACCAGCCTGTGGTTGTTCAGATTTTTCTTGCTCTTCTTGAAGGTAGGATATAGATATAGAAAGCATAATTGCTTTCTCCTGATCCTTAGCTACTTCCTCTGGTCATCACAACCTTTTAAGCATATTTGAGAGTGGCCTTGTAGCTACATTAGCCAGCTCCCTCAGCACTCATGGGTGCCTCCCATCAGGTCCCACAGACTTCTATATGTCTAGTCGATTTACATGTTCTCTAAACTGGGTCTCCTCCAGTGAGTTCTTTGCTCCAGACATTCCTATGAATCTCAGAAGGAAAGCTGTACTGGAATGACCAAGTCAAGGATGGCATTGGGTATGTCAGCATCCTCCATGCCTGTTATCACTAGGTCCCCTTCCCCCTACAGCAGCAGGCCCACAGTTTCCCCTTTGCTACCACCTCCCAGTGGCATTTTTCCTGTCCCTCCCCATGCTTACCCTTTCACCATGAGATGTGCAGTGACACTGCCCCAATGCCATCACAGTGCCATTAGGAAGAAGAGAGAGAATTCAGCCAGGCACGGTCAGCCCTGCAGTACCAAACTTCTCAGATCCACTGGATCCCTTCTCTAGTGTAGTGTGGCAGGCCAATGAAATATTTTGGTAAATTGTCTCTAGCCCTGGGGCTGTATGTTGCACATGCAGCAAAATGTGTACGGAATGAGTGGGGACTCTGTTGGATAACCACAAAAAAAATTATTTTATATCCCTGATGTGCATGGACAATCTAACTAGAACAAAGAGCAGGTGTAAAAGATAAGTTCTCTCAGAGAAAGAAAACTTACATGCGAGGAGATTGAGTTTCAAGTGGTTTTTCAGAGGGAAAACCCTGTGGCAGTCTGCAAATGGCCAAATGCTTTCACATGACAAGTGGCAAGGAGCCAGAAGTAAGAAGTGCCTGTGGTGTCTGACCAAAAGGACCACCCACACCTGCTCTGTGCCAAGTGCTGCTTTGCAAACACGGTGGAGGCAGTGCCTAAATAAATGCTACCTAAACTATGCTGAGTTCATGTATGAAAAAACAGTGATGCTGAATGTCAGCTGCTATGCAGCCTGTGGGGCTGTGGTACTTAATGTCTCTGACAGAGCTCAGCTGTGCTTTCTCAGGCATCTGTAGTCCCATTTAAGCCATCCTGTCCCTAAGAAAGCGGTGAAGATTGCAGCCAGTCAAGATGCTTTGTGTTTCATGGCCCCATGCTCTGTTACAGGGACATTTTTAATGCCCTTCTCGCTACCAAGCTCATCAGTGAGGTCTGGAGAATCCGAGGGAATCTGGCGACCATGTGCCTGGATGAGAACAAAAACTGCAGTAGTAGTGCCATTATGAATAGGGCTGCTGCCATCTGTTGGTTGAAATCTCATGGGGACTGGAAGAATCCTTGAATTGATCATGCCTTATCTAAGATGTGGATATACTGAGAAAGGATATTTTAGTTTTAATGATAAGCTCGTGTTTTGGAAGTCATAAGGGAGGGACAAGGTTCTTGCTCTGTATCACTTTACCTGCTTGCTGACCTGCATATCTGTTTAAGTCCTTTACTGAAGTACTGGCCAAAGTTTTAACTTTTCAAGCTGGGGGTGTAAAAACATTTCTCACTGCAGCACTGCCACTTCAGCAACTTGTGCTGCTAACTGCTCATGGAAGTTCCACTGCTGAATATTTATTGACTGCTCTCTCTGAGTCAGCAAACTGATATGGACCAGGAATAACCCCTCATCTCTTTTTTCTTAAGATTATTAGTAAGCTGGACAAGTTTCCAGGACTGATCTTTATGTCCTGCCACAAACAGCACAGCTGAGGGAGGAGGCCACCCATTGAGGCTGCTGAAAGATGCCCTGCTGATGTGAGAAATTCCTGACTGTGTCATCAGGGCTCTCAGAAGAACAGAAGGCACTGGCCAGATTTGTAAAAGTTTGGGACCAGCCTATGAAATTACTGTCTCTCCAAAGGCTGCAACTATCCAGATTTCTGCCTCTCTTTCTCTCAAGCCCAGAGCAGCTCAGTATTAACATTCACTTCACAGAGCTCTGCTCTATTCTCTGCCTGAAAGTCACAGCTACAAAATAACTGTTAAAAGATTATAGATTGAGCAGCCCTGAGACATGATAAATGTTCACTTCTCAGCTTTATCCACAAGTTTGTTAAACAAATCTACATGCAACAAACACTTCCAGAATGAAGAGTTTCTGCAGTGAGTTAAATTGAACCTGCAGTCTCCTGTGTCCCCAGTGATGTGGGTATTAGAGGTTAATGCACACATTAAACATCTCAAGCTGTACAGCAATTTCTCCTCTCTGCGTTCCACCAGGCTCCACTTGCAGCTCCATGCAACCTGCCTGTAGCTCACCCACACCAAATTTCTTATGATGTTCAGGAATAGCTACTGAGCACACTGAAAAGGCAGGATACTTACCCCAGGATGCTTCTTGGCCTTTCAGTGGAAATGTGAATGGGTAGAAGCTCCAACATTTCTAGCAAACATATTTCCTTTAGGCTTGACAAAGTTTTTGTTTGACTTGGAGTGTGGGGTGGTTTGGCCATTTCCAGATATTTTTCCATGTAGGTTGAATGGAAAGTGTAGCTCCCAAACCGCTGTGGTGGCTGCCGCTAACTCAAGTGGATGAGGAATTCTTGTTCATACATGACCTAGCAATTGTTTCTTCTCACACTGCTCAGGTCACACTGCTGCTAGAGGTCCAGTTTCTTTTGCAGTCAGCTGTGCTGGTAGGTTATTGCACTAGTGTTTCCCATTAATTTCCAATGGCTACAGCATGTTTTTGAAATTTTAGAAAGTTTGTTTCAATTTTTGTGTGATCTTGGAAGAACTGGTGGAAACCAGACAGAGAAGAATCAATTTTCCTCAGTAATTTAGAACTCCAGCTGAACTCTTGTTTAAATTATAGGAAATGCTGAAGAAAGGCTCACTTTCTGGAAGCCTGCCTGTGGCTTTCAGCAGAGATTTAAAGAAGAATTAGCTGGCTAGGTTAAATACTGCCTTACTCACTCTTGTAAATCACAGCTCTTAATTCTTATTTTGCTTTTTTTGCAAGAATTACAGGCTGAGGATGTGTTCTTGTAATAAGGCAAATATATGAGTACCTACAAAGCTTATATGAAAATTATTCGTGAATATACACTACAGACACACGTATGGTTATGGTTAATAGAAGAGGCGATAATGGACCCTGACCCTCTTTGATCAACACACTACTCAGTTTCTGGCTCATTCCTTTGTTCAGTTTTGCATGTGGTCCATCTAGGTCTTTCCATGAGAAAACTCAGACAGGGCTCTGAAGTGGGCTTGCTACCTTAAATGCAAAGAAGGATCTTAGGCTAATCTACCACTAGTTTGATCGAGCTTCCCCTAGTTCTAGGGATGAATAACCTTTCTGCAATCACCTCATCCACTGCCTTCATGATTTTGCAAATGTCAGTCATAACCCCCAGTTTCCCTCTCTCCAGAGCCTTCCTTAGAAGTTGCTTCATTATCTTGATCATTTTACTTGTCCTCTCTGCCCTTTCTCTAACTTCATTGGAGAGGACATAGCTCAGCATCAGTAGGAAAGCCTTCTGTGTGGGTTATGAAGTGCAATTCCCTAACTCCAGAGGCAGTAGACTCATACGAAGTGTCCTCCAGCATTTCTATCCCACAGGCCACTTCATCAAGGAAGAGTTTGACTATTCCCACCATGTTGTTCTGATCACAGCTTACTGCACAGGTAGGTCTGCATGGGCCAGCATGGAACCTAGACAGAAAATCCTTCAAACTGTGTGAAAGTTTATGATAAATAGGTGAATTCATCCCCCTTATTCCCTTCTACACACAGGGTGAAGTGACCCACAAAAGCACCCAATGGTGTAAAGAATAGACTATCTTACAATGCCTCTGCCCGTCTAAGAGTGCAGGGCAGAGGCAGCAGTGTCTGTCTGGTTGCTCTCTGAGGGATGCTCCTCTGAGGGCTGTGATGCAGCAGAGCTGTGCTGCAGCCACAGGGTCGTGGGGATAGCTGCCTGCTTATTGAGACAGATCAGGTTTGGCTGCCAGAGGCTCTCTGGGATGTTCCACAGAATCAGTTATTTTTCACAAGGTTATATCAAAGCCAAAACTCAACAGTCCAAAGAAATAAAAAAAAAAACAACAAACAAACCAAAACCAACCAACCAAACTCTCATAGGACCAGGAAAGCACTGGTGGTTACTGAAGATTTTTCTAGTAAGTCGAATGACTAATGTGTTTCCTAAAACTGCTACCCCCCTTCCAGCCAACTACCATGACCACTTGACAGCCCTGCCTTGGCTCTGGGGGAGCAGCTGCCCCCCAGTGCCCCTCAATTAAAGCCAGGGGCAAGTGAACCTCCTGCCAGCCAGCAATACGAAAACGTTCAGTTTTGCAAAGAACTCAGAAGCCCAGTGTGGTGCCACCAGTGAGTAATGGAAAGGGGAAAATGAGTGGCCGAGCCTGGCTTTCTGGCTCCATAGCCCTTCCACTTTCAGTGGAATTCCAGCAGAATCATACCCATTTGTACACATGAATCCACCTGTGCATTTTTAGAAGTGTCTCTAGTACCCTTGCTGCAAGGCTTGGGCCCAATGGAGAAAAGAAAAATGTGGTTAAGAGGAAATAGTAATGAATTCTTACAGGTTGCTTTTGTCTGACTCAACTCATTTGAGTCTGTGTATTACAAATGCATGATGCAAAATATGCCCATCATTAAACAGGAAAAGCAGTGCTTGTCTACCTGCTTTACTAAGGAAACTTGTTGGCGCTCTGCTAAAGGTCTTCAGATGGACAAAAAGAAATTAGTGTCATTAAGAAATATGTCTTGGACATCATCTGTCACCCAGGGTCAGAGCTGAGGCATGAGATGTTGGGCCAGAAGCCAGTGTCTTTATTTGCTCTTTTACCCCAACACAACCATGAAATCAAGTTTATTGACACAGAAATTAGTTCAGTTTTCATTAGAGAGATCAGGTGGACTCAGGTCCATGCTAGCTATGCTCAGTCTTTGTTGTAGGATTCAGTAATGGTCATGTCTTCCTCATCCCTCTTGGTGCAGCTCCATTGCTTTTAGCTCACAACAGCACTCAACTGGCATGAAATGGAAGGAGAATCGAGTGTGGAGAAAACACAGTCTTTTGGGTCTTTTGGATCTTCTGAATTTATGCTTCTGTGTGAGTAAGAGTCAATCTGCTTCCAGAAAACATTTACCTTGCTTGCTTCCCTCCACACATCTCCCAAGGAGAGGCTAATTCCTGTGGGCTGCAGACTGCACAGAAGAGGTTTTGGCTAACTTGGGAGAGGGGTAAAGACGTGGAGAGAAGATAAAGCTGCACCAGAGACTGACACTCGTGGAAATTAAAATGGGGCCAGATATGGCTGTGGCAGTGATGAGGGGCAGTGCATATGCCATACAAGGCAGCAGGACAAAGTAGGGGAGAGCAACAGCCCTGATGGCCTTCCACATCCTCCTTCCCATGAATCTGCCTCAAGCTGATGGAAGGTGACATGCTCATCTATTTCCAGTGATGAGGGTGCCTGTCTTTTTTAAATCTAATCTAATATCTCTTGTCCTGTCCTGACTGTAAGTAGCTGTGCAACTTCTGGACATGCCAAGAATGAAAATGGGAGTGGTGTAAAATTCTGAGAGGTGAATATATTACTCATGCTGCTCTTTCTGCTTCTTTATCTCTCACTTTCTTAGATGCTTAAAATACGTCTTCTAACACCAGGTCCTGTGAGAGTGCAGTGCTCTGCCTTCCTATAAGTACCTTCTAAACATTAGCCAACACTTCCTCTGCAGGGTTTGAGTTTGTTCTTGGGAATCACTGCTCTTCCTTTAAAATGCTCCTTCAGTGGGACAACACGGTCTGCCATAGCTCTGCCATATCTCAGCATTCACTCAGGGCAACCAGATGCAATTTAGAACAACTCCATCATTCTGTGATGGGTTTCTTCCTTGTGCTGACCCACTTCTCTGTTACTCTTTTTGTATGTGTGTTTGTGTCCTGTTTTTTTCTGGGATAGAGATTTTTTTTTTCTTAGTAGCCAGTACAGTGCTGTTACAGATTTGGATTCAGTATGGGAATAATGTTGGTAACGCAGTGATGTTTTGGTGGTTGTTGTTAAGTAGCTCTCACCCTAAGTCAAGGACTTCTCAGTTTCCCGTGCTCTGCCAGTGAGGAGCTGCACAAGAAGCTGGGAGGGAGCATGGCCAGGACAGCTGACCCAAACAGGCAGAAGGGATATCCCATACTGTAGAACATGTCCAGTATATAAACTGGAGGTTGTTGACCAGGGGACAGACTGATAGCTGTTCAAGGATGGGCTGGATGTTGACCAGCAGATGGTGAGCAATTGCATTGTGCATCACTCATGATTCTTTTCACTTGAGTTGTATTTTTCTTCATTGTTATTGCTATTGTAATTATTATTATATTTTACCTTTTTTCAATTATCAGCTGTTCTTATCTCAACCCACGGGCGTTTTTTTCCCCTTCCCTAACTCTCCTCCCCATCCCACAGTGGTAGAGAGGAGTGAGCAAGCAGCTGCATGGGGTTTGGTTTCTGGCTGGAGTTAAACCACAGCAGTTTGTGTATGTGAACCATCTCCAGCATAGTGATATACACCTATACAGATGGAATAGGTGTATTTCTGATGAAAGACAGGTCTGATAATTGCATAAATAAAGTACGGATAATGGAAATGAAATCAATGTACCCAGCCAGGAAATAAGCAAGTGCGATATGAAATGTACATTACACCACCGACAGGTATTTTAATATAGCTTGTGAATAAGGGATTTATTTATAAGGAAAATGCTAAGACAAAACCTCAGAGTCTAATTATTTATCCAGCTATGCAATTATTAGTTATAAATCTCTAGAATGGCTGAGAAAGTGTTTGGGGAAATGCCAAGTCTGGCTCAGTGCGAAATGCTATTGCTAGGAACTGTGTTATTCGTAGCAATATATTATGGCCAAAGACACCAGAGACTTTCCATTTTTTGGGAGCTCTGCCTTTTTGCAGCAAAAAATGTGCTTTCAGTGATGGCTTTAATATCATGTTGCAGGCTTCAGCCACACAGGGGAGGAGGAATGGAGGCAGTTCCATTTAATCCAGACCTTTCTGGATTAAGTGTCTGTTATGTGGTTGCAAGGGACAACAGGGGAACGGGCTTAATGGCCCAGGTGGTCCCTTCACATTCTGTACTCATATCCTCTGCTATTCAAATGGTTCCTTGGGGATCTCTGCCTGATCAAATATGAAGGGCACTAAATCCTGAGACCTGTTGGAAAAGCACCGACCTGAGTGATATAGTATGTGCTGAGGCAGAAGAGGAGCGTGTGAGTTAGCCCGGCTCAGTTTGTCTTTACTCCAACCCCAGAACTATACAATTTGAGGCACCAGACAGTGACAGGTCCTCAGGAGCAGGGGACGCAGCTCTGCTTCCCTCACAGCTACTGCACAGAGGGGACCTTTGCTAGAAGCTGATACCAGCTCTGTTCCAATGTTCTTTGCACCTTCCATCCAAGGCACACCTAATCCTGTACCTGAAATCTCAATGTCACAAGACTTGCAAATGATAAAACAACAAACTCCATCATGTAATCAGTAGGGTCTCCTGGCACACTGAGAACAGTACTTCACCCCCAGAACTTTGAAGATATGTCATAATTTCATCTTAGCCCACATATATGATGAGTATAAAGAATGAGTTATGTACCCTTGTATAGTTCTGACAGCCCTATACCACAACTGTTCATTTATGGTAGGGATGGATACCTTAAGCAAATCTCCCACAAAATTCTGCTGTGTTTTATAACCAAGAAACTGGACCAATAATCAACATTAGATCTCTTGTTAGTGTAAAACCTATCACACTATTTCATATATTACACTAGCCAAACATGGGAAAAAGCCAATTGGAATTTGCCATCTGGGTTAGAAAACCCGACAAAGCAACAGTAAAAAACACTGACATGTTTGTAATGAAACTTGTAGGAAATGTTTCCCAACTGACATTTGCCAAAACCCAGTGCAGGCTGGTCTGAACTAGGGTTAGGAAGCTGCTCATATACAAAGACTTCCTGGGATGTGATGCCTTCTCAGGCTTGGTACAGCTCCACCATAACAAAGAACTGCAGCACAGGCTGTGCTGAAGAAACGATTGCTGCATCACCCTCTGTGTTCTCTCAGCCCAGAAGGGAGGGGAGGAAGCATTAAGGATCCTGCCAAATGTTGTCCCAAGCTACACTTTCACAGCTGCTGGCCCTGGATTTATTCAGGCCCTTCTGGAGGCACATGTCTGACCTGTGTCTGCCCCGAGCCTGCCTGCATTTGGTGGCATTTTTGCTGAAGGAGGCTGAGCACAGGATGCAGGGGGGTGACTCTGCAGGCTTGTGCAAGCTTCCCCGAGTGGACTGGGGATGACAGTGGGACGCTTTACTCTGTGGGCTGCTGCTTCCATCACCACAAGTGCCAGGACATGTCCCCTCACCGAAGCCTCGAGCAGAGTGTTCACACCCACCTCGATGCTGCTACTGCCCTCGGGGCTGCGGCTGTGTGGAGCTCCTGCACAAGAACTGTGCCATGCCCCAGGCCAGCAGAGAAGTCTCCTCCCCTGGGAAGTGCTAGGAGATGTCTACTTCTCCATTGCAAGCCCTGGAGCAGATTGGTACCATGCAGGCTTGAGGTCTATGTGTGACTCATGGTCATCATGATGGTGGAGGGAGAGAACAAGCCCTGTCCAGCTACGGTCTTGAGGGCCTGTGGACTAATCTTTCTCTCATTTAAAGTGCTGAATTTTTCATGCTACACTAATAAAAGCCATTTGTACCATCCTATAGTAATTTTCTGAATCATTTGACAAGGAAACAAATTGGGCAGGGTGTCTCTTAATTGATTTGCAGCATGCATCACCACTCTGTTCCCCTTGCCTTGCTGGGCAGCTGTGGTGTACTTTGCAAAATTGGCTGGGAGCAGAAATTCATCATAACATGAGATCAGCTGCACTGAGTCAACCCAAAAAATGCTTGTCAACATGATCCTACCTCTGATGGTGGCTGAGAGCGAGATCCCTGTGACTAAGTGTAAGCACAAGGCAAACAGAATGATACTCCCCAGGTCTCCTATTAATTCTGGCTGTATTTAAAAGCAGCATTTGAGCCTGCACAGGATAAGCCTGTGCTGATCCCAAGTTCAACACCACAACTACTCAGGCACCTTTGAGTGCAGCCTCAGCTACACTGAGCAGAACACGCTGCACAGACTGAGATGAGCACAACTTCCCACCTTGCAATTAACCTTGCAGAAGGTCTAGCCTCTCAGGCTCTTTCTGCAGACAGGTGTGACCCACAGAAACGAGAGGTCTTCTGCCATTTGGAGCGATGGAGTGGTTCAGGGAGATTTGCTGAGTGCTGGTGCTAAAGCAGAGTTGGGGATGAGACACTGGGACCAGGACTGGAAAAGCAAGGGTTGGGATAAGCACACAGTTATGAACCATCTCCTTCCAGTGCCTGCAAGATATCAAATGTGCTCAGTGGTGTGTGAAGCCACAGTGTTTTCATGTGATGTACAACCTCTCAACCTTACTTACCCTCCTAATTTGCACGGTGGCAGCATGTGGATGACCCATCCAGATCCCCTCACACCCACTCAGCAGTGCAAAAGGTTTCCCTGGGGCAGTTCTGTGCACCACAGAGCTGCCGGTGGGTCTGGGATGCCCATGGCCACAGATGAGCATCTCTGCATCCCCCAGGGAGCAAACACCCAGCACGTTGTGCCCAGTGCCTGATGAGTGCTGGGAAGGCAGCCCTGGTGGGATCCCGCTGTTTCAAATTAGCACGTTGAGTATGCTGTCATCTGAAAGCTCCTCAGACCACACAAAACCAGAACGTGTCACAGAGGATCTGGGAGAGAAGAGGGAAGAGAGGCAAGGGATAATTCAGTATGCCAAATCAACCCACCACAGAGTGAGTGGTGATGCAGGACACTCAACACCCTGGAAACCAGGTCAGCCTCTTCCAAACACATTTTACAGTGAAATACTGGAGGTAGCTACTACTGAGGTGCAAATGTGATAAGTCATGAGCTCTGAGTTTGCAGCATCTGAGAACCGTCAGGCTTGGGGAAGCGCATGCAATCCCACAGATAAGTGGTGGCTCTGGTGGGATGGGGACTTGTCACATCATGGGAGCAAACAGCCTGCTGGTTCAGGGCACCTCTCTGGGATGGTTGGGCTGTGAACAGGAGTGTATCACTGTCCCTCTTTCTCATTTTCATTTCTGCTTTAAAAGACCATATGAATTGCGTGTAAGCAGGAAAAGTTCAGCTTTCAAGGAGTTGGAGCTAATATGTTTCTAGCAACCTCTGAATTTGAGCCAAGTCTCTGCTGCTGTCAGCCCTGTCAGAAAGGGCAACATCCTTCTATTTCAGTCAGAAGAAAACCCACAAACTTACAAACCAAAGACCCTGTTTGGGAAATGAAAGTATTCCTCTGAAATATCGCAGCCCAGGAACAAAGCCGGCTGTGGGTGGGATGAGCAATGACCAGCAGGGCTTTTGGTCCCCATAACAAGCTTGGGCAGAGTTTCCTGCTGCTGTTTCACATCTGTGAGCAGTGTCACTGGTATGTCATGGGTAGGGTCTGTGCTGCCAGAGATCTGCAGCAGGGGTTGCAAGCTGGGAAAGAACCCCAGGTCAGTCACGTTTTCTGTGCTGTGTGGGATGCTGTGCAAATCCTATGGACAGTATGAGGGGAGAGAAGGGGGGCTGGCCTCTGGGTGACTCTGTGGTGACTCAGTGTGAGCTAGGGGAAGGAGACCTAAGCCACACAGGAGCATCTCAAGGCTGATAGATCAGCACAGCATTTACACCAAGCAGAAGGAACACACCAAGAGCCTCACAAGGACCTCTGTTAAGGTCCCCACATGCAGCAGTGGGGATCAGGGAGTTGAGGTAGGTTAAAAACAAGTCAGGAATGGGGGAAAAAAGGTTGTTTTCAGCCAGATCAGTCTGTCTTATCAGGTGGCTCTGCCATTAGCTGCATTGATTAGCAGGGATATGGAGGGGACAACAAACACAGAGAGGGATGAATGTGTGGAGCAGGCACTGAACAGAATGCTTGGGAAGCATCCTGAGGGGAGCAAGGAGTGGGCACGTGAGATTTGGGGAATGAGGTCAGAGCTGAACCAAACAGTGGGGTCATGCCATGAAAACTATTATTTTCTGCTCTTTAGCAATGCCTCTGCTGACGTGGAGCAAGATACACTCCAAGAAACCTCAGTATTGTTTGGACTGAGCTTCAGCTTGAACTGTGATAAATGACTGACTGCTTGGGCTGAGAGAAGGAGGTAAATCTGTCCACCAGCAAAGGTGTGTGGTCCCCAAGTGGTGGTAGAGCACAGGGACACAAGATTGCAGCCTCCAGTTGCTGGCAAGGACTTCCACCATCCCCTCCCATCTGCTGAGGGCAGTGGGAAGGTTGGCACTGTCTTTTGAAAAGAAATTCCTTAGCTACAGCAAAACGAATAGCAAGAAGCAGCTGGCCAGGAGGTTCCATGCTGTTCTGTTTAATCCCAGAGGGCCAAGGGGGCTCTTGCTGGATCAGACTGACATCCTCTGAAGTGCTGTGCCAAGAGCACAAAAATCATTTGTTTGGGAATGAAGGCAGCAGTGGCACTCTCTCGGGAAAACACAAGAACAATAAATCAATCGTATGCTTGTACAAGTGGTGGCAAATAGCAGCACAGCAGGCAGCAGCAGGCTGCTCCTCCAAAGCCTCCCAAAGCATCCCCTGGCCTTTCAAGGGGTCATGGCACACAGGCAAGTCCCTGCCAACTCCCACATGGCAGAAGCAGCACTGCCATAACTGTGAGTTCAATCCACTTAATCATCATACCTTTATTTCTTTAGGTGGAAAACACATCCCATTTCCTCTCTGCACCCCACATCACAGCTGCCCCTTTGGTGCCTGGCTCCCTTCCCTTGAGGATGAGCAGGAAGCTCCCACAGGACAGCATCTGAGCAACTCAGTAGGCAGCCAGCACCAAGCCCCAGGAGCTCCTCTGTCTGATGAAATCATCTCACAGTGTGAAGATCCTCACAGCTGAAATTGAAAAGTTATTTATTTCTCCTCTAAAGGGGAAAAACATCTCACTGTGGAGGCTGTTTGTCCTTTGGGGCAGGGATCTCACTTTTGCCAGCTTCTGTGTTTCTACGCACTGGCTGGGAGCAGTGAGATGTTCTGGCAGGCAGGATGCAGCAGAGCTGATGCTCTCCTGCCCACAGCCTCCCTCTGCCAAGGCAGGTACAATGAGGGGCAGAGTTCACCACTGCTCCTCCATGGCACATGGGGATCACACTAGTGCTGCTAAGAGCACCTTTTGCTCCACTGCAGTCAGCCAACAATGCAATGGCTGATTCTCCACCCTAACCCTCGGGGCATTGAGCTGCCATGATAGGAACCACAGACGAGGTGTCCTGGATGCTCCCTGGCAGCTCAAGGATAGCAGTCTTCTTTACCCAAAGGGATTGTGAAGCCTGTATCAGTCCCCCACATGCTCCAATACAACGTGTATTGGATACCATGGTGTACAAAGTCCTTCCCTCTCCCAGCAGTCAGAGTCCTATCTGCAAGGGTGCTGGCAGGCTCTGCTGGGCGCTGCAGAGCCCCTCAAGAAGGGGCTTTTCATGGGAATGCTCATCCTGCTCACTCCAGTGGGAACATGACACCAACTTAAAAGCACACAATGAATGGTTTTACCACTGTTCTCAGTTTTTATTGCCCTTTCAGTAATCATGGGTGGACTATTTCTAAGCATGGTCTAGTTTTGCTCCCAGTGTCATCTGTAAGTACCACACCACTGCCTTGGGCCAGTGCTCACTGCCTTGTGGCATCCCATCCCAACAGGGCTTTGGAAAGGTTTCTGTGAATATTAAACCTGCCAAACCCGCTAGAAGAAATAACCTCAGAGCAGGTGAAAGTTGAAAAAGCTGTCCAGGGCCACTCTTTTCTCCATGCCAGCAGAATCGCTTTTCCAGTCCTCAGAGACGCTTTCAGAAACCTGACCTGGCAGAGGTGTGACTGAGACCAAATTGATACTGCACAGGGTGATTTTTCAAGCTCTGGGAAACTGGGAATCTAGGAAATACTGCAGGAAAACCTTGTGACTGGTGCACACAAATTTCTTATTTCACTCGGATTTTACCTGCTTGCTCAGATCCTGTGCTAAGCAGGACTGCTTGCTTTGGCATGGGTAGAGGAGGTGTCCTGCCTCAGGACTGGGCTTCCTATTTAAAAGAAATAATAAAAAACAGTATTCAATAGTAACAATACACCTGTTCAGAAATGTGGATGCTTTTGCATTGCTGTCAGGCTTCAAACCTTGAGGGAACAGCTGGTGCCACGGCCAGCAGCACTGGCGTGCCAATGGGGCCGAGTTTCCACTAGAGGGTTGTAGTGCTGTAAGGAAGCAGATACGGTTACTGTGGCAGAAATACCGCCTGTATTCCAGGCCTTTGTCAGCAGATCAAAAGCAACCTGCGATATCCCGGCTTCCAGCAGTCTCCGCAGTTTCCTCTGATGTGCACAGCCTGCAAGCTGCGAGAGGGCTGGTGCCTGAGCAGCCTGCTTCCCTGCCTTCCCTGACAGCCTCCAGCATTCACGTGACTCTGCACCTACAACATGGTTAGAGACATAGATAGAAAGGTAGACAGACAGACAGACAGACAGATAGATAAGTAAACACACTGTGCCTGTGCATATGCACTGATGGACAGAATGTTTGACTGTGCACCTGGGGTTTTGATGCACGAGCACCCACAAGGTGTGGCAGTGGCACACCGTGGCAATGAGCCAGGGCACCACTGGTGAAGCAAAGCCCACAGCCTGGCAACACAGTGAGTGGGACAATTAACAGCATCAGCACAATGATAGAATCACAGTGTCATTCAGGTTGGAGAAGACTTAAAAGGTCATTGAGCCCAAATGTTATCCCAGGACTGTCAAGTCCACCACTAAACCATGTCCCTCAGGGCCACATCTACACAGCTTTTAAATAGCTCCAAGGATGATGACTCCACCACTCCCCTGGGCAGCCTGTTCCAATGCCTGACCACCCTCTCAGTGAAGGATTTTTACCTAATATCAAATCTAAACCTCCTCTGGTGCAACTCGAGGCTATTTCCTCTTGTCCTATTGCTTGCTGTTTGGAGAAGAGACCTTTCAGGTAGTTGTAGGGAGCAGTAAGATCTCCAGTGACTCCTCAGTGCTGAGTACAGGGGTATGATCTCCTCCTTGGTCCTGCTGGCCACACTGCTGCTGATCAGCAGACTGGGAAGCATTAGCTCTTCATATGCAGCTGCAGCTCCAGGTCAGGAGCTGCCATGCTATGCATTGCTCCAAACACTTGTGCTGGCCCCTGGAGTTTTCAAGCCAGCCTTAAGCAGGAGCCATCAGAGGGGCTGCCACTCCTGCCACCAACCAGGTCCCCAAGTCCAGTGCAGTAGGTTCTCAGAGGTTCTTGTGTATGTGACCCCAGCATGCATTTTTACAGGGGTGTTTGTATTTTTTCATGTTTATCTGCAGAATCATAAAACCATAGACTGGTTTGGGATGGAAAGGACCTTTAAAGGTCATCTAGTCCAACCCCCTTGCAAGGAGCCTGTGTGTGCAGCTTTCTGAGAAGATGGTGTGCTAAGTGCTGACAACTGTACCAACAAGATCAGGGTGGTTTTACTGCTGAAAACAAAAACTAGAGCTGTGTAAGACTGTGGGAAAAAATATATCCAAATATCACTGACGTTGCCTTCCTTTCACAGAAGGAGTGGGAAGGCAAATGCAACCACAAGGCCTGGCTGTAATATGGAAAACACAGCGTGATATTCACCAAGAATTTACACAGTGATCAATTTATGTTGCACCTGTTTGTCTGATACTATCACTATTTCCATTTACAGATAGATGGAAAATGGATTTTGCCTACATTTTAATCTCTTCTGTTATCAGAAAAGTTTTGAGGAAGCAAGTAGGAGATATTCTTGCAAAATAAAACATTACATCAAAAGATGGGCTTTGGTTCCTCTGAAAGGTGACCTGATCATACCTAAGTACAACTGAGTAAAAACCAAACATCCAGCTGACAGAGAATCACAGAATATCTTGAGTTGGAAGTGACCCACAAGGACTATCAAGTCTAACTGAGAGGCCACAGAGTGCTATGATAGATTATCTGACCCAAAATACACACTTGAATCTTCTTCCCTTTATAGCTGGCTGGTGGAGAGCCACTTTTCATGCTAACAGGGGAAGGTAAGACTTCAAGTGAGTTGTTTCTTGATGCAGAGGACAAAAAAGCCCCAGGGGAGACTCAACCATCTGAGGAGACCTGCAAAGTGGACACATAGAGTTGGGAAAGCCACCTCCCACAAGTGATGGTTTCTATTAACAAGTCCCAGACCTCAGGCAGACCAAACAGGCTGGAGAGCAGGGACTGGTGCTGGTGAAGCTTTTCCTGCTCTGAGCTGGCTAAAGGTGGTGGCAGCATGAGCCTTTGCTGATCCCAGTAATGCAGAAGAGCTCTGTAGCTCCAGACCACTGGGGTTACCCCCTTTCCTCCTGGGGTGCTGCCATCCCTTGATGGGCTGATACATGGGGCAGAAGGGTAATGGGTCTCCACCAAGGATAGGCAGCTGGCATGAGATGTGAAGAGAGCTACGGCAGAAAAGCATGGTGTGAGGAGTATTTGGAGTGTGTGATGAGAAGGATGAGAGGGAAGGAAGATGAGTGCCCTGCCTGGGAATAATGTGTCTCAGCAGCTATAGGTTGGAAGGCTAGATTAATTTTTTTTAATTACATATTCTAACCAGTGAGAACATTTACAATCATCACGCAATAAATGTGTCTATTACTAATCTTCCACATCTAAGATTCCTGTAGAACACACAAAAAAGAAAAAAAAAAAAAAAGAAAAAGATACACATGAAACGTGAATTGCCAGCTGCAGAGAGAGCAGCCATGCACAAGCACCTTTGCCCCATGAGACAGCACCAAAATCCTCCAGCCTTGGTGTAGCACAAAGGCAGATGACTTTCTGCACCTGCTTTTGTGAACAGCTCTGCAAACCCTCTTCTCACGTAGTGAGGAGTCTCATTCCCGCCAGAAGGAGTCATAAAATACAGTTTTATCCATCCTGCATGCTGCAATCAGACAGGCTTAGGAGCTTAAGCACTCGTAGGGTATCAATGCTTAAAAAGATTGCGCAGGCCTGTTTGCCTGCCTCGGTCTGCACCACTAATCAAGGCTCTCCTCAGCATGGACATTGTCAGAGCTGGGAGCAGAACAGTGAACGTGCTCAGAGAGGGGGAGTTGTTAAGCTCGGTCTTTTTGGGGCGCTCAGCAGCTGGCACAAAGAGCCCTGTGCTGCTGCCCTTGCTCCACTCTCCGGCCAGCTGCTGAGCCACGGAGCAATGGGATCACGCACCGGGCAAAGAACATGGCAGCAGACACTTTTCATCGCTTTAGACTGTTTTATTAAACAAAGCAAATCAAAACAAACCCAACCCAACCCCACCGGTGAGACACCAGCTCCTCATTTACACACCACTCCTTTTCCCAGCTCTGGGAGAACAAAGATGGTGGACTGTAAATGAGAACAATGTGGTGAGTGTTACGCACATGAATATTTATCAAGGAAGACAAGAGAGGGACCGATTTGCCACCTTCCTACAACAGCAAGAGCTTGGTCATCAACAAGTCAGAGGGAAAGGGTAGGTGAAGAGGCTGGTCCATGCCTTGGTGCGGGCAGCAGTGTGTGGTATGCTGGTGAAAGGCTGTTCTTGCCTCTGAGGGAGACTGGGAGAGCCACCAGTCAGGAACAACCCTGGAGGATCCTGGGTTTTGGGACAAAAGCTAAGTACAATACAGTTATGAAGTGAGGATACAATGTTCCTTCCGGTCATGCAATCAGCTTGCAAGATGCACTTTAGGAAAAAAATTCTAAAGAATTAACTGAAAGTTGTTACCATTCCTTGGGCGTGCAAAGTGCTCATGATAAATCTTTTTCCTGAAGAAAAAAGCAAGGCTAAATCAAACTACAGAGCTTGTCAAGCATGAGATTTACAGAAATCTCACTGGGTTATTGGCTCATTTCTTAAACAGTTGAATTATAGCAGCTTCTGGGCATCAATAAATGAAGCGTGCTGACTGCCTGGGGGCTGTGGGGAGTTAGGGTATGAGCAGCAACGGAGAGATCGCGCTGGTTATCGTCTTAATGTGTATTTCAAAGTCACTCCCGAAAAAGAAGACGAGATAGTAGTTAAGTATTCCAGCCACAGACATGAGGAACAGGAACAAAATGATGCGTTTTCCAAACAAGTAGCCAGGAGTGCTGAGGAAACAGAAATGAGGGAAAGCAATTTGTTAGTGTGCATCATCTCACGTGAGAACCCTCAGACTTTGGACTCCGCCGTTGAGACCAACTGAAAGACCTCAGGGGCTGAGAGAGGGGGGGAAAATTTCTCTTCTGTCTTGCATTGCCAGGCAGTTGAGAGGACTTAAATGTAATTTTCAGGATCCATTTGGATCTGGATTTGGAGTTCTGTTCTCAGCGTAGGCTGCTGCTTACAAAAGTGTCTGTTCAGAGGGACTTGAATGTGTTCTCATCCATTACAGGCTGTGAGATAGCTCTGTTTCACATGTGTATAATTTGCTTTATTAATATAAACAAAATATAAATATTAATATGGAAAGACAATCTTGTGCAAATAGGGGCACAAAAATGCAAACCTTTGCAGAGAGTCCTGTGAGCAGGAGCTGCAGGACCCCTGAACCCAATGATGCTGCACATCCATCATCTCCCTCAGCTACACCCATTCATCCAAAAGAGAGAGGCTTTCCTGCACAAGCCAACACCAGCAGCTCTTGCAGGCAGCACCACAAGCCAGCAGCTGAGCCTGTGGAAGTGGCAGCATCCAGCTGCGCTGCTGCCACATTCTGGATTTTGTAAAGAGGCTCTGCAAGTCCTTACCTCTGAGTCCTCTCTCCGAGGTAGCCCACAAAGTACTTCTGCCTCACAAACAAGTACATCAGGCCAGCAAAGGCAGCAGGAGCTGGGTAAAGGATAAAACAAGGCATTAAAAACACCAGCCCAGGTCTCACTGTACACACTGTCCCCATCTGCTGCCTGGGCTGGAATGGAAACGGGAATCTGCAGTCCTGGATTATGGAACAAGCACAGGAACTGGGATGAAGACTTCTGTATTGGAAACAGGCCTTGCCTTGCCCTCACTCCAGCTTTTCTGAAGACTTTGTGGGTGTAATCCTGCCCTCAGGATCCTGTGCCCACTGCAGAGCACACACTCACCACCATCCTTCCAGTACCTAAAGGGAGCTTACAAGGAAGCTGGAGAGGGACTTTTTACAAGGACATGAACTCATAGGACAATGGGGAAAAGGCTTTAACCTGAAAGAGAGCAGGTTTAGATTATATTTAAGGAAGAAGTTCTTCACGGTGGGAGTGATGAGCCACTGGCACAGGTTTCACAGAGAAGCTGTGGATGCCCCATCCCTGGAAGTGTTCTAGGCCAGGCTGGATGGAGCTTCAAGCAACCTGGTGTGGCGGAAGGTGTCCCTGTGCCTGGCAAGGGAGCTGGAACAAGGTGATTTTTGAGATCTTTTCCAACCCAAACCATTCTATGATTTTGTGAAATCCAGTGTGGGTCATACCAGGCTCAGGAAAGAGAATTCCAACTCAGGCACTGTCCTCACCAGAAAGAGAAGGCTGTTGTGGTTGGTAACTGCACTGCACTAGGAGCAGGTGGAGGTTACACTATGGTCCAATACTAACTTCTGAGCATATAAAAAGGGGCTTTCCCCCATAATTCTAGCTTTTCCCACAACTGCAGACAAAACTGGTTCTCCTCCTCCTGGTCAGGAAACTCCATTTTCTCCCAGAAAAAATAGACAGGTACCCCAGGTATGCACTAATCTTAATGTTAGACAAACTCACATTGCATTGAAGGGGATCACAATCAGAAATCAGGTCAGTAGTCCTGGGTTGCCCTCAGCACAGGGGAGAGCTGGCAGTTCTGGCAGTTTAAGAAATTGAGCCCATTTCCTGCCCCAAGACTGAACAACATGGCAATAATCCACCAACCCCATCTCCCAAAAATAAAGTGCCATAATGCCATGTATGGGAAATGTCCCTGGCCTGGACTACCTTGAATCAAGTCTGGGAACACATCTGTTGACCAAGCCAAGCCCAGCCATGCCACGAGTGTGCTGCTACTCAAGCAGCATGCTAAGCTCCAGGACAGGAGGGTAAGAGAGGTTCCACTGCTGCAGGAGGGTTAAGCCCTGAAAGTGTAACTTGTGAAGAGCTCACCATCCTTTGCTGAATGTGGTGCCAGGTTGAAGGGGGGAAAAAAAAATCCCAAACGTAAGAGCATTACCTTGGCTGCAGAGAAGGCCAGCGCACCAAAGCACAGCGAGAAACGTGGGGTATGCATGTCCACAGTTCTGGCTAGAATGGAATGTATTAGAGAGAAATCAGAGCACAGGCAAACAGAAAAATACTCAGTATGTTTCACCAGCAGAGAATGGTGGCAGGTGAATTTGGGCTGCACTAGTGCCCCTGAGAGTAGACTTCTATCCCAGAGCAATGGGAGGCCCCTGACCTGCCCAGGGCTGGGCTCCTCACCCACATCTGCTTCCCTGTTTTTTCACTCAGATAATGGATGTCTTTGTGCTGCCTGATGAGAAAAACAAACCATCCTGTGCCCATGTGGCACCTGTGGAAGCCACTTTCTCCCTAACCTGTTTGATCATGATAGATGCTGTGAGCTTTACTGGCTTAAAGTCCTTTAAATTGATTCATATTAATAAAGTTATTGGATGAAACCAACAAATGTAGAATTGCATCACAAATAAGAGCATCTCACAGAGTTAACATGTGTCTTTGCAGGGGAATAGGAATGGTTTCCAGCTGCTTCCTTCAGCTGTGAATGCTTTCTGAGGGGGAAAAGTGAAGAAGCTGAGAGTGATTATATGTGGAAAGGGAGTGGAGAAGTGGAGAGCTGTGTGCCAAGGGAGGTGCCAGAGACCAAGGGATTTGTGCAAGCTCTGACACCTCCCTGCTCCTCAGCGGGCTGACATCTCTGCTGGCTCTTTCCTTTTGAGCCCTTGGGACTCTGTCTGTGCCTGTGCCACACTTCCAGCAGGGAAGAGTGAACTGGTTCCCAGATGAAGGGACACAGTACTTGTGATGGCTGAAGACCTATATAGATGCAGCACATGGTGGCAAAAGGGTGCTGGATTCAGCCAGCAAATATATCCGAAAACCTCATGTCTGAGTACTGAGCACAGCTAGGGATTATGTACAAAGCCTTCATCTGAGGGAATCTGGAATCCACTTCTGGCCCCCAAATGGGTTTGGATTTAATTTTAATGCAGAGCATGATGAGCCCCACTCTGCCCTCACCAACCCCTCAGTTCTTGTCTACTCACTTGGCAGTGTAGACACGGTCGAAGGAGGAGGATCCCTGCCGCTGCAATCCCTTCCCATTGCAATGTCTGCTTTCATGCTCCACTTTGTTAGCAAAAAAAGCTGTTAAAAAAACAGAGTATTCAGTATGTCATCTGAAGATATTGCAGAAGCTGGGCTTTGTGGGCTCAGGTCTATTCCCATGAGCATCCATGCTGGACAGACACCAGGAGAAGACACAGGTGTGTGAGGGTGCAGGATGCGGCCAGTGTGCTCGCTCTGTCACCCAGGTTTAACCAAACCCTCTGTGCACCCCCACATATCTGGAGGTGACTGGTAGCAGGCTCACCTCCAATCCCTGTTTCATTCCAGCATTGCACTTTGGTCAGTCTCTGTATCTTTGCTGCAGAACCACTGACCTGACCTGGTCCTTTGAGCTCCCAGTGGAAAAAGAGCTTTCCAGTCAGAGCTGCCAACCCCAAATCTTGCTCTCCAACAGAGCAGGGAGACAAGGGAGTCTTTTCTCTTTTAGTGAAACCAATTTGCCAAACCAAGGACATCCTGCAGGGCTGGTTCTTTTTCCAGAAAGGCCCAAAGAAAGCCTGTTCTTAATGGCTGATCTGTGTGTATCCTCCTTTTAGGCAAAAGAGTTATGTCAGAGTGTTAGCTGCTGCAAAAATGCAGCACCTCAAGATAATATATCATCTTCTTGACAAACATGTTTTATCTGATGACACTAAACCAGAGACCATCAATCACATGTCTAAATACACCAGAGAGAGCTCTGGCAGGCTACAAGCTGCAAGCTTTCTGTTGTCGTGCACCCCATCTCAAGTGCATCCAAATCACTCTATGGCTTGGAATATTAACCTAATATATCCACATAAAAGATAGTCCATCAGGAAACACGTTATTATAACAATAAAAATTTAACTAGATAAGCTGCAGGATTTCATCCCTGCAATCTGAAGGGTTGCCGTTTTTTCTCATCCTTCATTGATGCTGTAAATAGGTTTTTTGTACTTCCATTGTCCTTAATAAAAGCTACTGAGTTTTTCGGTTCCCAGTGTTGTGGGACCCCCAGTGTACATACAGCCCTTCTGCAGAAAACCCCATGGTGCTTTAAGCCAACACCCCTACCCTGAGGCAGGCTGCAGACCTCCCACTGCCCGCAGCACCAGGCACTGGCCGGCTGCTGGGGGACCCAGACCAGACACCATCCGGCAGCACAGAGCTCTCAGCACCTCCACCTGCAGCGACTAAGAGGACTGTCCTGGTTTAGGGTAAATTTGTGAGAGAACATCCGAAAGGGGTACCTCCAGAAATCAAATTCAAGCGGCCTCTCCCCCAGCTGGCTCGGGAGAAAGATTTCCTTGGGGAGAAGTGGGAAAAACTGTTTATTTAACAGAAATTGAATAATATTAAACAATAAAACCTCTCGCTGCTCAATGAGATGGCAAATCCAGGAAAGTCTTTTTCATGTGGTGTAACTGGGCTCGCTCAGGTTCTTATCAGTCCCTCCGTCGCTGGATAGTGCCGAGGCTCAGGCCCTGGTGGACCACAGGTGTGAGATCCCTCACACCTGTGCAGGGGTTTGGCTGGGGTTTTTTTTCAGTCCAGAGCAGGTTTGGACAGATCCAAGAAAAAGGAAAGAAAAACAGTCTGGGGAACTTCTCTGCCTCAGCTAGATAAAAGCTAACTAAAAGCAAAGGAGAGCTCTGTCCCGCTGTCTGTCCGTGCTGCAGATAGCACAGTCCAGGAGCAGGATGTGGGGCAGTGAGTGCTCTTTATCAACACAAACTGAGGCTTCTTCTTTCCCTGCTTGTGCTCTCAGAGCCAGTCTTAAAGGGGCAGAACTTAATATGTAACATAAACAAGGTGATTGGGGATACAAGCATCATAAAGTCACCCCAGGACAAGGACCTAACTGAAGAGGACAAAGGTGATCAGCACTTTTTTGACCAGAGCTGCAGCAATGGGAAACCACTTCCTGCAGCTCTGGGACCACATGAAGTCACTGGTAGTATACCTCCTCCCTTTCTTTTATCATGCATGGGAAATCTCTAGAAAATACCACAGCTTCTGAGAAAGCCAAGTAAGCCATTTATCTCCCTCTCCACTGCTGCAGGTGCTGCCACTTCCCAAATATCAGCTTGCTGCTGCAGAGAGGCTCCATGATGCCAGGAGGCAAGAGGGTGCTTTCACAAGCCATCATGAGAGGAGTGAGCAGAGCAGGGCTGGAGAGGTTTAATTCACCTCAGCTGTTCCAGGATATAATGCCCTGAGGATCCAAGGCTGCACAGGCCGCCCAGAGCCTGAACAGTGGCGGTCCCGCTCCGATCGAGGCAATGCGCAAGAGTTCAGTGTAAGCCTGGTTGTTTCACAAGTCCATGCCAACAGACACTGAGAGCTGATGATCCCACATAGCCAGTGCTTGCAAACATGCCCCTTATTTCTCTCCACTTTGCTTCCTCTGTCCTGATCTGGTCAGAAACTGATTTTCCCTGAAAGCTTCTGGATTGCAACACCTCTCCAGTGAAAGAACAATACTTTAAGCTGCATGCGTCACTCAGTGGTATGCGGCTACATGAGTCATTCCGTAGGATGTGCAGATTCCATCATGAGCAAGGTGACAGTAAATGGACACCAGACTGGGGCAGCATCGTAGCCCACCTCCATCTTTAGGAGTAACACCATTCAAGCTGTTTTCTAGTCCTGCACCCTATGCAGAGAAGCATTTAATCACAAATTTACGTGATGCTGACTTCATGCACTTAGAGACAGTCAAGCAGAGGCCCAAGTGCTTTGCTGAATGAGAGCCACAACAAGAGTTCAGTACACCTGATACCCCTTGACAAACATTTCTACTGCCTTCATAATTGCAGTCACTGCAAGACTGCATATCAGGTCCGGTCTTTCTAGACAGAAAGCTTGGGAAGAGGAAATCAGATGATGTAAAACTTGAAATCATGGTTTAGGGCTGTCTGTGCCACGTGCTTGGCAGACTCTGCCAAGCATCCTACTTCCCCTTTGTAGCAGCTGGGTCAATAATCTCACAGACAGCTAAAAGCACATGGATGGAAGTCTGATATGTGCGAGTGAGAGTAAAAAACATGTATATAAAGTCATATGATTACATAGCAAGAAATGTATATTTGACACATTTTCTTAATTATGGTACGTGCTCTGGTCTTAATGTACCATATTCTGGTGATGTCACAAGCTGTGCATTTACCAGAGAATAGCACTGGGTGAAATGATGTGGCATTTAGTGACTATGTTGAAACTAAACCAGTCTGCATCTCTTTTTTTTTTTTTTTTTTTGTTTTTGTTTTTGTTTTTGCTCCTTGGCAGCTAGGCTCCCAGCACTTCCCCCTCTCTGCAGCAGCCCAAGAATAGCCCATTTCCTAGGACTTTGTGTTCAGTGGGAATCTCCTATTTGTAATAACAAGCCTTCACTAGAGATTTCTGGAATTTTCACCAGCCCCCCCATCCCACTGCTGAATCTCTTTGAACATGGGCAAACGTAGTGCAGCTGAGGCAAAACTCAGAATACTTTCTTTGTATTCTGGACAGAATTTCCTGCTAAAATAAGTACTTGTAAGAGAGGGCAAGAAGTTAAAATCAAATTTACACAGGAGAGATACTTGTTTTATTTAAAAAATCTTGAAGATTATACAAGGGATGACTACACAAGGCCTGAATAAGAGCTAGAGAAGGAAGCTTCACCATCTCAGGAAATGTACATTGTTATACTGCAGGACTTGGAGATACAGGAAAGCAGGAGAGCTGTGCCTGCCCACAAATAGCCCACACAGACTCCTCCGATTCTCCCCTTCACCCAGCTCCATGCAAAGGTCTGACCCATTGCAGCCCCCCAGGGATTCCATCCCTGCCCATGGCAGCAGGGCTCCAGCTTGAGAGCAGCCCTGGCTTACCATAGCAGGGACCTAGGTTGGAAAAGGAGGTCTTAAGTCATCAAATCAAAATGCATATAGCCACAGGGTATCCCATCATGTTAGTCCTTGTATTAGCTGAAATGTGTAACAAACTCACTCTAGAATGTCAGGGAGTAAGACCATGTGACAGTCAGGATACTGCCACAGCATCACACAAAATTCCATGCTTAGAAGGCCGTTTCTAAAGCCAAAGCCATGCCTAAGCATGCATGCACTTATAACCAAAGATTTTCTATCCAAAGATCAGCTCAGCATGTGTCATCCTGAACTTTCCTCAGCTCCCTTCTATCCCTTAAATAAATGTTTATATTTGTCTTACCGTTCTGGACAACGCTGATCAGGGTGACGATGGCAAGCAGGACAATGCTTCCCAGGGTTTCCTGGTCCATTCTGTGAGGGAGCTGTCAGGGCGGACGGTGCAGCCTCGGTGGCAGCTCAGTGCTACGAGCACAGAACGAGGAAGTGAAGGTCTTATCTTGAATCATGAAACGCTTCCTATGGCTTCACAGGAGAGTGGCAGCACCCTCTGCTCTCGTGCCTGTCAGACCAATAACCACAGGCTCGCTCGCTTGTTGTGTACAGATGAAGCCCAGGAAAAAGAAAAAAATATTACATGTTGGTGATCCAAGACGATACATAATGTGGAAAGATACCTATTGCCCTTCCTACACACAAGCAAAACCTGGATATCTAAAGCATGTCTGAGAATTTGGCTGGCTATGTGGAACAGCAGAAGGCTGGAAGAAACCAGCCAGGCTACCATGGCATTGCCAGCAAGTGCCCGACCACTCTACAAGTAGCTGGGAGGAGAAATAATGTCAATAGGTGCCAGCAATGGTGTTGCTCTCATGCAGATGATCTTCCTGGTCACATCTCCATCAGTCTCACCAGTGAGACCCCAGGCCTGCATGCCACAAGCCAGAGCTCTTGAACTCCAGGGCATATTGGAATGGGCAGTACATCAGCACTGTGAGCATTGCTGGTGAGCACAGAAATATGTCTTTTGTTACCAGGCATGGATCCTGCATCCTTCCCCCTGCGAGTAACTCCTTGGGAGACAGTGACAGCTACGAGCATTCAGTGTTTTACAGGCTCAGACTTCACAGTTGTGCCCCGATTTTAGTGCTTGAAGCCCAATATAGCTGAGCACAATTGCTGCAGCATGTTCACAGCTCAGATCCAGCCCCTTGATGAAGTTGGCACAGAAGCACAGGCTCTGGTGTTGGACAAAGTGATGGGTAAACCTTGGCTGAATATCAGGTGCTCACCCAAGCCACTCTATCTCTCCCCTCCTCAGCTGGACAGGGAAGAAAAAATACAACAAAAGGCTAAGGGGTTGAGATAAGGGCAGTGAGAGATCATTCACCAGTTACTGTCACAGGCAAATCAGACCTCATTCTGGGTGGGACAAAGCCAGGTAGGAGTTCCCAGCAGGAGCCAACCTGCAAAACCCATCCTTTTCAATGGGGATACATTTACTTACAATGTTTTTATCCAGTCTTTCTATCATGCAAATTTTTATAATCCGTAGTCTTACATATGGAAAACTCTCATATACTTTGGGGATAAACAAATACACAGAGATGAACTGGCTGAGAGGTAGGTGATTAACACTGAGCTGTGACATAGTTATCAGAATAGGAAAAGGCTGTCTTTTTGGGATGCCTTCCCTACAGTCCATACAGATATGACTGTGTGAGAAGCAAGGCCATAAAGAATATCAAGGTTTAGACTAGGCCTGTGATTTTTTCTTCAGATTTTTTACTTTTGCCAGATTTATGTTAGGAAAAAAACCAAATCCAAGAACAAAAAGAGAAACACAACAGCTCTTTGCGAATGCTTTCATTCAGGCTGAAGTTCTCTTTTTAAACAGAATATGATCTTTTCCTAGTGTTTGAACATCAGTGCTTATGTTTTGTTGTCTATTGAGCACAGGATTGTAACTGGTTTTTAGGGATGGTATTTAATGCTAAGCATCTACTAATCTTCTGAGAAGGAAAAACCCATCACCTAAAAGCTGTTATGGAATTAGCATAATTAATTATTATTATAATTAATTAATAATTAATTATGGAAGTTGAAAGAAGAGTATTGTCTAAGCAGAGATCAGTGTTATGACTGAAAAGAGAGGAGCTGGGCATGGGCATGGGCAAGCAGGAGGGAGCTGCTGACAGGAGAGGGAAAAGGGGACAGCACAGGTCCTCAGGACATCCGTGGTAGGAGGATTCCCAGTTATCCTCCTGCAGCAGGCACTGAGCCTTCTCCTTCTGCTACCTGTTCTGTGCCGGTGCAAACCTACCTGGCAGCCTGCAGCTTGCTTTTGATTTACAAGTGGCAGCACAAGCACGTAAGTCTGCTCCAAGTTGCCAAGAAAACACACACGCTTCCCCACTATCAAAGGCTTCCCAGAGGTGGCTTCTATTCAGCAGAACTCTTATATAAAAGAGGGTAGAAATCAGGCTGCTGAGGTATGAAGTTGCCATAATGCAAAAATCCCCACAACACACCAGTTTATGACAGTAGGCTTTTCAGCAGGCTGACCCAAGCTCCCATCCCTCTCCCTGTGTGCTGGCCACATCGTGAGAGATGAGCTGTTGATGCCTTTGCTTTCTTCTTGTCCTCCTCTTTGCTTTCCAGGTCTTTGCTTTTCTTCTGCTCAGTGCCTCTCACCACACACTTATCCCCACTTTGCTCTTCTGCTCTGCCCCTTTGGATTTCCCCCTGCCCTCTGGCAATGCTTTGGGATTTTGGCACTTGACACCCGCAGTGCTTTTCTGGAAACCCAGCCTGTTCCCTCCTCTTACCCAGGTTTGCTCCAAAGCCATCCCACATGTATCTGTGGAGGAAAGCAGGGTTTCACACTCCTCCCTGCTGTGAAAAAAAAAACCAACATGACATCAACTCCAGGGCTTGTTAAAATGATTTCTTGGTGTGCAGGGAGAAAAAAGCTTTGCCAGCAAGAACCTCTTTCGTATTGCTGCCTTAAGAAAGGAACTGCAGGGTTTTGTTTTGTTGGTTTTTTGTTGTTTGTTTGTTTGTTTGTTTTAAGTACAGCATCACTCTGAGGGCTCTGCTTGAGGAAAAACAAGGAAATCAAGATGGTATGTGAGACATGGAATAAGAAGTCCCTCTAGCGTGGCAAGGCAACACTGTTGTATAGACAGACAGAGCAAAAACCTCTTATGGGGAGGAATATTACCTTTTCATACCCCTTGGCACTAGAATAGCTGCAGGCTAAGAGATTCTGGCAATATTTTTGCAATTTGGGGAATTGCCTTGGCAAAGGAGGGCTAAAATTACTCTGCAAACAGTTTTTTTCATATCTACACACTAAATTGTTCCTTCTTCCTGGGACCTAAACACACACAGGATCACTGTCTGGGTAAGATAAAGTTGGCACCACTGGAAAACCCCATCCACCTGGGAGAAAGATCAGTGCAAAACACCTCCATCGTATCTCACTTGGCCATTTGAAATAAGGGATTTTCCTGAGTAGACAAAAAAAAAGAAAAGCGGGTGTGGGGGGAGTGGTACAGTGGGGAGGGAGCTTGGGGAACAGTGCCTGCACCTTCTGTAACCCCCAGCTGTGGTCAGACCTCTTCAGGCACAGGCAATTCAGCACTTCAGCAGCTGCTGTCAGACCCCAGCCCTTCTGCTTGCTGCATGGCTGTTTGACATCCACATCATCCTGTCTGAGGAAGATAACCTTGACACAGTGAGCCGTGAAGCTCACAAAAATCTGCAAAGCCAGTGAGCTTTTCCAGTTGTGCTGCGAGGCTTCCTGCACATTAATCTCCTCCTCTGGAATCTTGAACAGCCAGTCAAAATAATCCCTTTGTAGAATTGCTTTCATAGTGAAGAGGAAAGGACCAGGAATACAGACCTATAAATATATTTTGGGATGTTCACCTCTCCTCTCATGCACTCTGATCAGAACTCAGCAGAAAGGACTCCAATGAAAGCGCATGTCTCTTGATGAAATAAGGGCTGCTCGTGTGAAGCTCCCACATGCGAGTGCCAGGTGACACCCAGCTCTCATGCTCTGTCATAAATGCAAGGTGACAGAAGCCCCTTGGACTGGCTGGTTAATATTAGCCCTGTGCTTTGCAAACTTAAAGCACCCCGGCCCCGTCAAATGCAGTGCACACACATGTGTGGGTGACTACCTGCTGTCACGGCAGCCTGCCTCAGCAGCGCATCCTTGCTGGACCCTGACAAAACACCAGCGGAGCTCATGAACAGAGCTGGAAATAGTGAAGTGCAGCACGAAGGAAAGGGCAATGCTGCAATTTTTAAAATGCTGCCTTCGTTCTGCAGAGCCAAGAGAATGAGCTGACAGAGCCCTGCCTCAAAAACCCCTCCTTCTCCACATTTCACAGCCTTCTTCCTTTCACTTACTGTCTTTGTATTCCAGTGGTACAAACTCAGCTCAAAACAGAGATGGAAGACAGAAGGTGCAGCCCTTCCAGGTCCCCTGGCACAGCCTCCTCCTCCTCACCCTCTGTGTCCCATTGTCATGGTTCAACCCCAGCAGGCAACTCAGCCCCACGCAGCCACTTGTTCACAGCCCCACCAGTGAGATGGGAGAGAGAATCAGAAGGATAAAAGTGAGAAAAGGGTTAGGAAAATCCACACATGCAAGCAAATATAAACAATAAATGTATTCACTGCTTCCCACAGAGAAGCAGGTGTTCAGCCATTTCCAGGAAAGCCAGGCTCCATCACACATAATGGTTACTGTGGAAGACACCATCACTCCAAATGTTCTCTCCTTTCTCCTTCTTCCTCCAGCTTTATATGCTGAGCACAATGCCATATGGTATGGGGTAATCCTTGGATTTGTTGGGGTCACTTGTCCTCGCTCTGTCCCCCCTCAACTCTTGTGCACCCCCAGTCCACTCACTGGTGGGGTGATGTGAGAGGCAGAAAGGCCTAGATGGGTGCCCCCAGCATGTCCTGGTGCATGATGTTCTTTTTGTCCACAGCTGCAGGACTTTGCACTTCTTGCTGAACTTTATGAGGTACCTGTCAAGCCCATTTCTCCAAACTGTCAAGGTTCCCCCTGGATAGTAGCATCACCCTCTGCTCTGTCTGCCACTCCTGCTGTCTGCAAACTTGCTGACAGTAAATTCTGGCCCATCATCCAGATCATTAATGGAATGCTGTGCCATACTGGTCCCTGGGGTACACTGTTAGTTACAGGCATCCAACTACATTGTGCCACTCACTGATCACCACACTCTGGACATAAAGGTTTGGCCACTTTTTTCAATCCACCTCACATCAACACTTCTCTGCAAGGATCTCATGGGAGACAGTGTCAAAGGCCTCACTGAAGTCCAGGCAGAAAGTACCCACTGACTTCATCTCTTCTACCAGGCCAGTCGCTTCACCATGGGAGTCTACCAAATTCCCAAACATGACTTCGCCTTGTTTGAGCCATACCTACCAACTGCTGGCAATTTCACTGTCTTCTATGTGCCTGAAGATGGTTTCCAGGATTAGCTCATCCATCACCTTCCCAGGGACTGAGGTGAAGCTGAAAAGCCTGTAGTTCCCCCAGTAATCTTGGAAGATTGGGGGTTATGTTGCTTTATTCCCATCCTTGGGCACTTCCCCTCATTGCCGTGACTGATCAAAGCTGATGGAGATTGCAATGGATCTGCCATCTCTCCCAGCACCTGTGGGTATATCCCACCAGGGCCAATGGATTTACGTACATGCAGGATCCTTAAGTATTCCCAGACTTGGCCCTCATCCATCTAGGGTATATCTTCCTTGCTGATTTGGTTTTTTTAACTCCTGTTTGCTGCCATTCTCCCCTTATTACCTTTTAGGTGGCTGCAATTTGATTAATAATTCATTATATAGACTGTTGAGAGCTGAGGTGAGGCTGCCTGGGCAGCAGATTCACAGGTCCTTCTCTCCACTCTGCTTTGAGAAGTCTCTTTCACCTTGTCTCATTTCTGTCAGTGTTGCTGCTTTCCATTAGGTCTTGCAAATAATTATCAGAGGTCTTCGAGTCAAAAGTCACCATGAGGTGAATTTTGTCTTCTGTTCTTCAAGCCTCTGGTCACACCTCCTCCTTTTGGTACTGTAATTATCAGAAGGAAAGATGCTGGATCCCCCTGACCACCTTAATAACAGGGCAATGCTAATTTTTGCCTTCTTCATCCTTGGCACAGCTGTCAGAGCTTCCTCTTGCCAGCTGAGCTGTCTCGGAGAGCACCTTTCAGGCTCCCATCTGCAACCGTCCCACCAACAGGCAGAACTTCAACCACTACATTTATCTTCTTTCCCAATCCCTCAGGAAGACAAACAGAAAAGGCCACAGGGAAAACAAAACAACAAACAAAAAGGAAAGCGAAGGAAGGGCCGTTTATCAGATTAAAGAAGCAGTCAGGTCCCAAGGCTGGTGATTAAACACCCCAGCCCACGCAGCCCCCAGAAGGAGCGAGGAGCGGCGGGGGCACAAAGGAGGGAACGCCCACCCCCGCCGCCGCGGGAACCAGCCGCGGCTCGGCGAGGCAGCCTTGCAGCGCGTCTCTGTGGCGCAATCGGTTAGCGCGTTCGGCTGTTAACCGAAAGGTTGGTGGTTCGAGCCCACCCAGGGACGGAGCGCGACTCTTTTTTGTGCTGCGCCATCTGTTTTTTCCTTCCCTCCTGCAAGAGGCGGTGGCTCTAACCGGGCCGCGCCGCCATTGTAGCGGTGGGAACTACCCGAGACCCGCTTTTGCCTCCGGGACCTCGCTCCTCCTGCCCCGGCGAGAGGCGTTTGACCCGTCGCGTGCGCTCACAGCGGGGCTCCGGGCCCTCCGTTAGGTTGCTCAAGGGGGAGCGCAGGAAGAGCGGACTCCAACGGGAGTTTCCGTAGTGTAGTGGTTATCACGTTCGCCTAACACGCGAAAGGTCCCCGGTTCGAAACCGGGCGGAAACACCATGTTTTTCTTCCCTTCCCGTGTCACGGCGGACGTGTTTCCTGCCTCCTTCTTTAGAACGCGGCAGTGGCGGCGTGGGGCACATCCCCCGCCCGGGAGTGGGAGGGGGCGAGCGGCCTCCTGGGCTGCAGCGGGGCCGGGAGGAAGAAACAGGGACAACAGGGCTGGGGCCTGTGCTGAAGCTCGGTTTCATTCGCATGCACGAACCCCGCGGCAAACGCATGTTTCCCTGGAAAAGATCGTCTAGAGGAGGGGAAACGAGCCTCAGCTGAAACGGTCTGGACATCATCAGAAAACTTGGGACAAAAACTACAACCACATGCCGTGGGCATTACAGAAGCCGCTTTGGATACTATCCTATGTAAAAAGAGTAATACAGACCCAGGTCGGGGAAGAGGCATCTCCTGAGGGTTTCTTCAGCCTCTTCCTCGAAAACATACGCAGGAGACACCCGGTCCTTATTTCCTTATACTCCTTTCCCAGCATTTCCTCTCTTTTGCGAGCCCTGTGGCTCCACCGTGTTCTCCTGGGCTGTGCAGCTTCAGCATCTCCCTCGCAAACAACCACACCGTGTTTGTGCGCAGCAGTGTAAAACTAAAAATGCCTTAAAATCCATCAGCCGTGTTATTCCACTAACCTCTTCTCTCTTGCTCTGTCTGCATGCCGTCTTAGATCCATACTTAGACTGGAAGTTCTTCCACTCCGAGACCGAATCCTGGCGGACTTCAAAGCACAGCATACACTTCTGAGCACAAGCTGCTTGAAAGGTAATGTGCTTTGCTCTGAGCACCAAGGGGCTCACATCAAGAGCAGCTGTTTAGCTTTGCAAAATGAGCAAAGACACAATGGCCCTCGCTGATATATTGTCAGGAAGGGAATAAATTGTTTAAAGCAAAAAACAGTGATGGAAGAATAAATGGCAATAGCCAGCCATGAAAAACATCAAGATCAAAATCAGATTTGTAATCGGCACCACAACTGATTTCTTGAACAGTGCTCTAGCAGGTATACAGTTTGAAATCCATCAGGCAGCTCCTTTGCAGATGTGTTAGTTTATTGTAGGCAGGATGCGAGAAGGTAGCCCTTTTTCACCCTTTACTGTGTTACAAGAAGAATTTCTATCATCAAGTAGTAAGATCTGAATCACAGCAGACATCTCTGCCGAGCCGATTCCAAACTCTGAGTGCCACAATTATGCCTTTCCCAAATCAGAAGACACAGACTAACAAGACTCTGCAGAGGGATCTGGACAGGCTGGATTGAAGGGCTGGGGCCAGTTTTGTGGGGTTCAACAAGGCTGGGTGCCAGGTCCTGCCCTTGCGTCACAGGAGCTGCAGTGCTATAGATGGAGGGCAGTGCCTGGGAGGCTGTTCAGAGGAAAAGGACCTGGGGGTGCTGGTGACAGCAGCTGAACATGAGCCAGGCTGTGCCCAGGTGGCCAAGAAGGCCAATGCCATCCTGAGCTGGATCAGGAGTGGTGTGGCCAGCAGGAGCAGGGCAGGGATTGTCCCCCTGTACTTGGCACTGCTGAGGCCACACCTCCAGTTCTGTGTCCAGTTCTGGACTACAAGGACATTGAGGGGCTGCAGAGTGTCCAGAGAAGGGCAACAGAGCTGGGGAAGGGTCTGGAGTGCAGGGCCTGGGAGGAGCAGCTGAGGGTGTTTAGCCAGGAGAAAAGGAGTCTCAGGGGGACCTTACTGCTCTCCACAGCCACTTGTAAAGAGAGTGTAGCCAGGTGGGGGCAGGCCTTTTCTCCTAGGTAACAGGAGACAGGATGAGAGGAAATGGTTTCAAGTTGTGCCATGGGAGGTTAGATTGGATGTTAGGAAAAAAATCTCCTCTCTGAAAGGATGGTTAGGAATTTGAAGAGACTGCCCAGGGAAGTGGTGAAGAAACCATCCCTGGAAGTATTCAAAAAATGTAGATGTGGCATTTGGGGACATGGTTTAGTGGTGAAGATGGCAGTGCTCAAAGTCATTAGACTTTGGGAAATTTACCCTAGAACACTGATAAAACCTCCACAATACAGTGGCCAGCTTCTGATCACTACCTGTACTTGCTATCTGCCCACCTCGTGTATTTCCAGTTGAAAGAAAACTACTACAACACTTTACATTGTCGTCATGGCAAATTAAGGGCTGCATTTAAAAACTAGTCTTAATATAAAACATCCAGTAACATTTCAAATTCCAACCAGTTTTTTTGGTCATGGGGTTTTCATTCAACCTCAGCTGAATTCTCACTTACACAGGATTGGAGGCAGTAAAACATTTATGGAAACAAATCTGCACTGCATCATCTTTAGTTTTCTGTTTCAGAAAAAAAAGGCAGCCAGGAACATGCTGCACGAACAGATTTATTTTCACACCTACTTTAATCTCAAGTGTTATTTGTTTGTTCTTGGAGCTTCTATATATACCTGTACCCACACTGAATCCCACGCAGCTGCAGACCAAACATGTCTAACTTCAGTTTGTGGAGGGGGTGCCAGTGGTGAGCAGAGGTCCTTGCTTCTGTCTAGGTGTATCTGCACAGCAGGAATGCCCCCACACCCTCCATCCTCTGCCGTAAACCTCATTATAAACCTCTCCACCAGGACCTTCTCATCTTCTAGCAGGGTTTCTTCCTCCTGTTGCTCTGGGCATTCTGCACCACCAACCCTGGGCTCGCTGCTTTACTCACCCCTTGGTCTGTGTTGTGTCCCAAGCCAGTGGTGAAGGAGCTCCCATGTCACAGCTGCAGGTCATTGCAGCCCCTTCACAGATAAATCAAACTCTCATTTTGGTCAGCTTTTTTTTTTATTTTTTTAATTAGGGAATTAGGGAATTCACAAAAGGGTAAACATTTCACAAGCAGTACACCAGCCCTTAACATTCAGAATTAATTTGTTTTCTATTGTAACATTACCAATTACAGTATTTAAAACAAGGAAGCTCAAGTTCTTCACAATAACTTAAATTTCAAAAATTAAAACATTCACTGCCTGAAGTACCAGTTTGATAACAATGTACCAAACTGCAGCAGAAATAAGTTATTACAGCGAGTTCAGGGCCACTGATAGTTTTTCAAACACTTTTTAAACCTAGTTCAAACAATCCAAAAACATTAGAATCTGTAGCCATGCCATGTAATAGTATTATTTTCAACTGCACCTACTGGAAAAGTAAGACTGAACATTTAATGTTTTGAACTTGGGTTCTAAAACAACGAAAAAAATGCAGAACACCTCTAAAAATGCCTGATCTAAAGATTTGCTGATAAAATCCTTCTTATTTTCAAGAAGAAAAATGTACATCTAATCTATCTATCTAATACCCTCAGCTTTGTGTCTATGCATTTAAAAAAGACTCCAAATCAGCAACATGAAAGCTATACAAATCCAGAAACACCAAGGTGTGAATCCTCTGCTTACTCACTGCTGTCTTGCCACATTTTTCCATTACTTGCTTCCTACTGACCTTGCCTCTCCTTGGCATCTCACATACAGTCGGGGGTGCAGTGCCTGAGTCATGAAAAACTCCAAGTGACAACAGTAATAGGCATTAACTTACACTCAAATTAATTCTGAGAAACCTTTCTTTTATTACATGTTTTTTGCAGCTATGAAAAACTAATGGGTACATCTGATAGTCTTAGTGATGCAAACTCTGGACCAAATCTTACTAATTCTACTTAAAAAAATAACCTGGCTCAGAAGATATTCTACCAAGTTATATTCACAGTTACCCAGGATGAAAGCTCAGTAGGTGCTGTAACTTTAAATAGGGAAATTTCTACCATGTATCCATCTTTTCTTGGATCCAAGGGGTGTATACATCAGCATGAGCTTGTAGAACTGTAATAGTGTAAGGAGTTGAATGCCAGCCTAGCAGAATGCCAGCCTCAAGTTTATGTTACAAATGATCTTCATATCAGAGGATGCAAAATTCCTTAATTACAGAAGGTACTTTAAATTTCTTTTTTAAATATTGGACAAAGTAACTTCAGGAATTGAGTGGTCCTGTAAAAATCACTACTACAGAAGTAGTATTTCTTACACCATTACATCATCAAGACTACAGAACTTCATTATTTTTCCAACTCACTAGAGTATGGAAGTTTTTTATATTAAAAGCAGCAAAAATTAAGACTTATAGGAGCTTTTAATTAAAAATCACCATCATATCTGACAGCTAAGATAACTGCTTCTTAGAAAAATAAAATTCATCAAACCCTGATTTGCTTGTTACAATAAATATAAAGAAAAAAATACCTCAAATGTAAATCGTTCAAGTACAGCCAGTGTGCAATTATAGTTATAAAATATAATTTAGTAGTGCTTTGTTTCAAAACATACATAATACTGAAAAAATACTTAAACCCAAGAAACTCAGTATTTACCAAGTTTCAAACAGAGTTTCATCAAAATGAGGTAAATCTATGTCACCTGCCATGGAGCTTGGTGCTGAAATTGAGAACAGGTCTTCAAGAATATCTTCTCTCATAGGACTTTCAAAAGAAAGTTTTTTCACACAGTGTTTGTTTATTGCATCAAGCTCCGAATTAGTGTCCTTTACAGGACTGTAGTAATTGTGGTCCTCACTTGTCACTGCTGCCTGTGGCACACTGGTGTCCTCATTGGATGTGGTTGTTGCCACGCTGCTGTGCACCATTTCCATGTACATACACTCGTCTTCGCTCTTTGGAGCCTCCAAGGAAGCGACAGTCAAAGAAGGGGACAGTAATTCTGCCAGTATTTCATCGGTGTTATCATGGCCAGTGCACCCTGGCACAGTGTTTGCATTAAATTCGGATCCATTCCCTGTGACATCAATCTGATATGGCAGCTCCCTTAAAAAGCTCTGCAATAATTCACTCTCATTTTGAGGTTCAGTCTGCGATGGGGCGCTTGCGTCTCCACTCACAGGTTTTTCCCGTTTCATCTGTTCCACTGCTAATTTATCCAGTGAAGCCAACTTCTTCTTTTTAGCATTAAGTTTTTTTAATAATTTTAGGCGAAGTTTTTTTGTTTTGTCACTGTCTGGCTCTTCTGCCTTACGAGAATTATAGCCAGGTGAAGGGAACTGAGTCACTTTAGCTGAGGTACCCAACGTACTTTCTGACTTATTCCAAGTTGGACCTACAACAGTGGTAGGATTTGCTGTTGGAAGACAAGTGCTTTGAGAAAATCCTTTGAAATTTGATAAAGGATGAGTATTATTACTCTGAGGAGCCAGTAACTTTGGGGTCTCCGTTGTTTTCTTTGTATCTCTGCTTTGAAATCCACCAAAGTTACTTGCGCCCTTAACTGGCAGCCGAACTTTACTTATTTTTTGCACTGAGGGAGTTTTGCAACTTCTCTCATTCTTGAGAGCTGAGGCACTTGAAGGCATAAAAGAAGTATTCTTGATTAATAATTTCTTTACCCAGCTTCCTACAAATCCTCCTTTTTGGTCTTTGTGTGAGGGCTGGACTGAACTACTGGCACCAGAAGAACTGCCAACTTGAGAATTAACTACTGTTTTGCTTGTACCTTTCAAGTCAGGTGATTTTTGTATAGTATTTTCCATTGCTAACAACTTCTTGTTTAGCAGTAGTTCTGAATTTAATCCATGTTCTCTGTTAGCTAAATTAGACCTGTCATTTAATTGAGAAGGTGAGGAGTCAGATGAATCAGGGTCGTGTTTTATGGGCACAGGAGGAGTAATATTTACTGGGTTCAACTCACCTAGAGGTAAACAAATACTGGAATTTTCATATAACATGGATTTATTGCTCATAGTTAGACTAGTTCCAGCAAACTCTCCTGTATATGGAGTGCTAAGTGAAAAAGCTGGTTCCTGCTGTTGTGTGCCCCATCCATCAAGAAGGTTATTTCCCACCATCCGTCCGTTAGGCAGTGATTTATCTTCAGAAGCAGCTAGATCTTCTTCAAGCATCAGTTTTACAAGATCACCATCTGCCAGATTTTCTAAACCATGATGAATAATACTTTTGTCCTCAGCTACTTGCTGCTGTTTCTTCTCTGGAGTCCTCACAGAATCCTCTTTGTGGTGTTCTGCAGGTGCTTTGCCGACAGTGTTATCAAAACCACAATGCAATACTCCGGAATTTGAATGTACGTTATTAAGAGGAAAATCTTCACTATTTTTACTTTGGAACTGTGAATTCACTTCTGGCACAGGGGATGCTTTCTTTTCCCAGATAACAATATGAATCTCTGAAGGAGGAACTTCAAATCTTTGACGTCTCTTGCAATATGGACCCTTTAAATCATCACATTCAAGCCAAGTGCCTGAAAAATAACAACCAGTGCAGAGACTCAGACTTTTAAAATTGAAGTCACTATCCTCACACTTGTCAAGTATTTTTATTAACCCATTCCCCTGACAAGTAGAAAATAGAGTTGTTTTTTTTTTTCTTCAGAGAAAACTGGGAGACTTTCACTGTAAAAAGATCAAATACAAGAAGAACTTGCAGCAATATTATAACAGGTCAGAGCAGGTCAACCATAAAACAAAGCTAGCTCAGGGTTTTTTTTTTTTGGCTGAAACATCTTGTCTGAAAATATCCTCACAAGTCTGAGGTAAGAACCACCTCTCAAATTAAGTTTCTCTGTAGACCTTTTCATTGCCTGGGTAGGAAGCACAGGGGCTAAAAAGAAATTGCTCATTTTAATACTCTTGTCTCTTCATCTGCAAACTGTTTTTAGATCATGAAATAATATTTTATAGCTTCAAGAATTTTAACACAGATATATACGACATATAGGAGGTTCTCAACTAGACATTTCCCAGCTGCTTCCTCTTCCCATTTCTTTTTTATCTCTGCCAGTAAGACTTAGACAATTTTCATACTGTCACAACATTTCATAAGACTGCAGCCCACGCTCTCTACAGAGGCATGATTATCAAAATATCACCTTTTCACCTTTTCTGATTATGGATCTTCCACCACTGGTACAACCATCTTACCATTAGTAATGTTTCTAACATGGATTTGTGCCGCCCACCCCTGAGGTGCCATAAAGTTCAGATATAAAAAATAACTTAATTAATTGCTCATAGTACAATAGGTTACCTTGCTTCCAGCCAAGAATGGATGAATCACTGGTTTAAAAATAAACAATACTACTTGCTCCACAGTCATGGTCAGACTGCATTTTTTAACTTTTATGAAGTTACGAAGGGAAAAAAGCTCTATAGCCAAATTACCTTTTTCCAGTAAATGCACTGTAAGACAACACTGTGCAGTTAAACCAACCAAAAACCTTCACTCTGAGAAACAAGTCCCCCCAGTTATTTGCAACATTTTAATATGAAGTTTAGAACGCAGACAAAAGAAATCTTAGTTATTATATATCAACGGTTGAGACTACTGCAGTAACCCATAAAACATTTCATGTAGACTCATGAAATATTATGGTAGGTAAGAACCATAAACTCTATCTTATCTCTTTCTTTTAAAAGGAAAGGCTGAGGGAGCTGGGCCTGTTCAGCCATGAGGAGAGATGACTGAGTGGGGATCTCATCAGTGTCTGTGAGTATCTGGAGGGAGGTGTCAGAGGACAGACCCAGGCTCTGCTCAGCAGTGCTGAGCAATAGGGCAGAAGGCAACAGGCAGGAAGTGAAGCATGGGAACCTTCACCTGAACATGAGGAAGAACTTCTTTACTGGGCAGTGACCGCACACTGGAACAGAACGCCCAGAGAGGCTGTGGAGTCTCCCTCACCGGACACATTCAAGAACTGTCTGGACACAATCCTGTGCCATTTGTCTGGGATGGCCCTGCTTGAGCAGAGAAGTTGGATGACCCCCTATGGTACCTTCCAACCTGACCCACTCATGATTCTTACCATCAGGATTCAAAGACCAGCTTATGAAGTGCTTCTTATCTGTTTGGTACTGAACAACAGATGTTATTTGGTAGGTGTCCTCCTCAAACTGGAATGAATATTTCTCCAGGTTATTATGTGGCAAGCCTTCCATAAAATGTAATGTTAATATTGAGGGTAGTCTGACAAAGAAACAATAAAGAACCAGTTTACTACAATAAAACAGTGGCAAAAGTTCCTAATGAAAAAGTAGAACATCTCTAAGAGTACATGGTTCTGCCCTTACTATTCTACTTCCTCACAGTCTCTTCAGATTGCACAGTAAGCACAAAGGGAAAAGAATATCCCAACTGGATATTCAATTTAATTATAGATTAGGGGAAAAAAAAACAACACCAAATAAGAAATTTGGGGAGTGGGGAAAAGTTGAAAACAAACACCCCTGTGCCATAAACACATTAGTCAGGGACATTGTTACCAAGTCATAAAAGTAAACAAATGACCAAACAACTTTTATCCACAGCAGAGACTGTGAAAAGGCTGACACTGGCTATCAGTTGTCTGTATTTACTACTTGATAGTTAAGAATTTATGACCTAGCTCAAACACATGTGCTGGTCAGCATGTTAAATACTGCTCTGATTCATGTTTAGTAAACACTATTTTCTATTTCAGCTTTTAAGAATGATCTAATGTGGAGGCCCAGGGGCCTGCAATCTCAAATCTTTACAAGTGAGTACTGATCAGAGTTTAGGGTACAGAATCTCTGCAAACCCACAGTAACAGTCTGGTTTCAAAAGTCATATATTCAATAAATGAAGTCTCAGATCTTTATGTATGTTACTTTCAAGTTCACATATTCAAACTTACTTTTCCAAGATCATCTGTTGTCTTTGAGATGTATTACCACAGTTATTACATGGTCCAATATGAACAGCGTTAAGTGGATGCCAGTCAGGGATTACATTTGTAAATGTTGTTAGTGTTTTCTTCAATCTGGACACACACACATTAAAAGAGTAAGCTGAGTTGGTGATCAGAAAACAATAAATATACATACTTCACCAGGAAACAAGTTATAAAAACATTATGGCAAACCCAAATTCTATTCATGTTCATGAGATCTGTGTGGAATTCACTGTGACAGCATCACATCCAAGTCAGCCCTGAATTCAGTTCTGCCAAAAAGCATTAGTCACAATTTTTTTTCAGCAGCTCTGTGGCCCTCAGTTTCACATTATTTGCTTTTTCTTCCTTTTAATGTTATCTCTGTTTCCTTTCCAACATAAGACAGAACTTGTACCAGCATCTGCATAATTTACTAGCTAATACAGAATCTCAAGAAGAGAAGAAAGCAGCAACAAATTACCTGAGAATCTATGTCTTAACATTAAAAACAAGGTCTTGTTTTTAAAAACTAGTACATTCATAGCAGAGATTACACTGTATGTATGAAAATACAATGTATGGGATATTAAAGTGAAGCAACAGTTTATTCACTCACTAGCCACAGAAAGGACTTCCTCTGTATTCAACGAAAACTACAGTTTTCAACTTTATAAAAGCCCAGAATGTAACAAAGGATCTTGAAGACATCCTATTTACCAGGTCTACATATTAACTTTCCAGAATAACAGATCAAATTAATCTCATTTCATTGGGGATCTAGAATTTTATTATACAAACCTAAGGTAGTGGAGAAAAACAGATGTTTTTCAAATAAAATAAGCTGTCTTCCAAAGGTGTCTCTCTTTTCCTGCTGATTCTAAAAGGAGCCTATATTATGAGCTTGTACTTGCGGCTACACAGAGCTAAATCAATTCTCAAGAAGTTCCTCCCCTGTAATACTATTTTAAAATACATAAATTGTGTTATAGAATCCCTGATTCTTTGTAACCCAAGTGAATATTCCAAGTATTTCTCAATAGCAGAAGTGTACTAAGCATATATTTAGAATCACAACAATTTGTATACTCTCAGCAAAATATCAGAGTGAGCAGGTCCAGAGACTCACATGGTTACATATTGTTTCTTTCTTAACTAATTGATGACATGGTTGCTTAAGACATGGAATAGCAGCAAACTATTTGCAAATGAAAAAGCAGATCATGTAAAATTTCAACAACAAGCTTAAACCTGGAAATCTGAATAAAACTGACTATTATATACAGATTTTAAAAGGTAAGGTAGAACAGCTATATAAAAATCTTACCGGTCCTGGTGTTTGTGGCCACAACGTACACATTCAGACTTCCATGAAAACGAATTCAAGAACAGTTTCTCAGCTTGTTGATCTACTTGTAAGAGTAACTGAAGTGCAGACACTGGATTCTCCATATTACCTTCAAAGATGGGACAGGAAAAAAAAGATACTAAATATCTAAAATCACCTTTCAGTACCTCAAAAAGGATGAAGACAATTTTATTACTATGAGTTAAATTTCAGTTATTTGTTCAAGGCTCTATTTGTAATTCTTACAGCAAAGGGATTGATTGATGTTTTTAGGTTGTTATCAGCAACAATTTAATGACTAACAGCATCATAACAAAGATTATCTACTCTCTAAAAAGTCAAAATGGGCAAAGGACAAAACAGCTGATCATAGTGTGAAGCATGTGCAAGTCACCAGTAGAAACAAATGTATTTCCAAACTTTCTTGTATGCATACATTCACACATACTTTTATGTATGACATAAAAGGCTATACATTCAGGGTTACCTGGAAGTAATTACTGAGATGCTGCACTAATTACTTACCCAATTCACACCTCAGCTGAGGCTGAACTTCTGTAAACATGACAGTTCTGATTTCATTGAGCTGAGATTCTGCTTTTGAGAGAACATCTAAAGAAAAAAATACATTATGTCTTCATGCAGTCACATGTGTAACAGTGTAACAGGCCCCACACCTTTTCACACACACAGGTAGCCCTAGCATGCACTCCTCCTCTGCAAACCAATGCCCTTCATATTGACCCATACCTGCCTAAGACTTGCTGGTAGAACAGCCAATTCTTGGTATTAACAGATTTGAAAATTAGAGAAGAATTTACAGAAGTTACTTACCTGTAGTCTGCTGACTAAAACCTACTTGCTCTGACTTAAATTATGACTAAGAGCCTGGGCCAACAGCTTTGTAGTAACAATTTTTAAGGATAGTGTGACAATATGAATTACAATTACACACATTACAAATCCTGAAGATTCAGGGATTAAAAGAAAACTTTGAAACTTAAGCATTAAGACCAAAAGCACAAAAATTTGTCTATATGCTTTCTAATATACAATTCAAATAGTAAAACATTTAAATGTATTGTTTCAGATTAAATACCAATTTCCCAAGTAAGCCTTTAAAATAGTATAAATAATTTTAAAATAACTTTTTACTTTATATGTGTTAGTATTTTAATTTTGTATGTTGTTTAAACACAAATACATTCTTTAAGCACAAGAACATAACTTCTACTACACAATCATGATCATAACCTGCAGAAATGAAAGGAAATATTTAGATTAGCTGTTGAAACTGCTTATTACATATTAACTGTGTATAGAAAAAAAGAAACAAAGTTTCTTGCAGCTATATTGCTCTAGATTGTTTATGAAAACAGCTGTATGCAAAAGATATTGTAAAATTACGCAGAGGAGCAGAATGAATTCTACACCTATTCTCCACAAAAATACTCTTCATCCAATCCTCTCTCCACTGTTACCCAAATAAACTAAGTTGTTTTGCAGCAATTGAAATTAAAAGGCCCAAGTTCTTTCAAACAGCACTGTATTCCAACACTTAACATTCCCATTTAAGGGTTACTGCACACCAGAGCTCCTTTGCAAACACAGCCCAACAAAGAAAAACATCTCAGACAGGTTCTAGGATGGCAGAGGGCTTCCCAGTAACAGCTGAACACCTAAACTCAAGCAGCCTGCCTTTCTGGCAAGCACAGGACATGAACGGGTTCAGAATATTTTGGGGTTTTCTCCCCGCTTTGTAACATGGATGAAACCACTTTTTGATATACATTACTTTTCCTAGGAAAGAACCTTATTCAAATTACCTAGGGCTGTTCTGTGACTATGGTTTTATATAATCAAACTCACATAGCCCAACAGAATGTCCAGAAGAGGTACTGGCTAACCGGAGAGCTTCACTCCTTCTGTAACAGATCATATCTTAGAATTTTAGACTTATGACATCAATGGTCCAGTTCAAGAGAAATAAAAACCCCATGGACTTAGTTTAGGAGTCTTAAACACAATCTCCACAGAACAGAAAATTACTAAAGGCCACACCAGTAGGATACAATGACACATCCTCCTCAGTTAGAGTCCTCCAATATGTTAAGTTGAGCTGACCTTAACTCCTGTTAAGGGTTACTGGTCTGGACTAACCCTTTCCAGACCACAAGATCCAGGTTAATGTGTTTGACTACTTTTGACTGAAGCAGGTTAAGAAACACTGTCAACTACAGCAGCCTGCAGACCTCAGGAGATGCATTCCTTCAATGAACGCAGCTGGAGTCAGAAAGAACTTATGTTCCCAGCTTTACTATTTTCAGCCTGACAAGACAGCTGCCCACTTACACAATGATATAAACCACAACAGAAATTGTTTTGAAGATCAAGATTAAAATAGCATCCTAGTATCATGTTAACCAATAGAGGAAAAGGAAACAAAGTAAGGGTGAATTACATAAATAATTCATAATATCTTTATTTTGGATATGACAAAAAAAAAATTAAGAGATGCTTGGTGTTTGGTGCCTTCAAAGAGTGCATGCTTGCCCCAACAAAAACAATTTCAGATGTTACCAGGATTTTGCTAGATAAAGCACACCAATCTGCAAATTCATGGTAACAGTTGTATTTTTTCTGATCTTGAAATAGAACACAGGCATATATAAGTGTGCTGTCTTAAATTCCACATATTTGTAGCAAATCAGTCTATGAGAAAACAGAAGCTAAATTTACTCACCTTTTACTTTACTCCTTTTACAGGTATTCAGAAGAATAGATGCTTGATTATACTTTGATAAGAGTTTCTGGAGTAAACATTTTCCATCTTTATATTCTTCTGCTACAGCAGATTTTAATGTTTCTAAGTGTACCAGTGCTGACAAAATACAATCTAACCAACAAAGATTACGTATGTTTCTCCACTGAAGACATAAATCTCTGTTATTAGTGGAACATTTATCCTCTTTGAGTGAAATTTCAGATGCTGTTGATAAAAGTTCAGAATTTGGCAAGAGTTGTGTTTTGGGACTATAAGTCTTTGGTGGACTTTCTTGGTAGTTGTTGGTCTTGGTGGTTTTTTCAAAATCCACCTTCGGCATGCAGGACCCCACATGGTTGCCAGGGTTTTGCTGGTCATTTTGTAATACATCATGCAGGCTTGGCTTGGGAATACACAAATTATTCTGGTAGCCTTTCACAACGGAGTCTGCATTAATGGTGTGTCCAACATTGAGTACATTGTTAGTTCTTGCTTTTTTTGGATCTGATTCAACAGCAGAAAAGTCACTGCTATCACCCAATTTCCTTTTCTTGTGAGTAGTTGGAACTTGATGATTTTTTGAACCAGTAGAAGTAATTATGCTGTTTAATGTTTTATAACCAAGTGGGTAGATACACTAAAGGAAAGAAAGAAGGTTACAGTGAAACCTGAAAAGCAATTTCAGGTGAACAAGAGCTAAAGAAAGTACAAAACATACTTTTAAAATGGAATTGAATCACAGAATCATAAAATGGCTTGCTTTGGAAAGGACATTATAGACCATCCAGTTCCAAACCCCCTGCCATGGGCAGGGACACCTTCTACTGGACCAAGTTGCTTAGACCCACATCCAACCCAGTCATAGGGACTTCTGTAAAGTGATATTTTAATTAAATCAATGCATATATTCAACATAGGTATGACAGGAAGGGTGTGTTATCCCACCACTGTCTTATAAGCAACTGTGAAATAAATACATCAGTACTGATACTTCATAACTACTTTTCCAGTAAATTCTTCCAACCTCCACAACCAACCTAGTTTTGACAAGGGGAATCTTCTTGTCTTATTCTGCTAAATCCATTCCTTTAGGATACAGATTTGACATTATTATCTCATGTCTGAGAGACTATTGATGCCCAAACTGGCAGGGTATCTTTCAGGCTAGCTCAATGACCAAATGGCAACTAGAATATAGACAAATCCCTATTACCAACCTTAAGAACTATACTGCAATTAATTAAAAGCAGGAAGGAATGGGAAAAACAACTCTGAGATCCATATCTCATTTAGTTTCTACTGATTTATGGGCACCAGTCTGTTTGGGATTCCTATACCCTCCCCACATACATGGAGCAGTGAAGGGAGAGGTAGCAAAATCACAATTCAAATATTAAGCAGCACAGATAAGGTTAAAATTAAAAAGAGGAAAGAAAAGAAAGAAAAACATTGTAATTACAATTATAAACCTATTTGCATTACCTCAAAGAAAGGAAAACAGGAGACCCAGATCTGCTGGAGTTATGCATTAGTTACATGGATCATCAAATACTCACCTTCTACTCTGACTTGTACAAGAATTTATTTAATATCACTTGTGATCCCTTGTTACATGAGAAGAACTCTCCTTTATTTAATTTTAATTTACTCTTTTTAATCCTTTAGGGTAGCCACCTGTGCCTTAACACTGAATATACACAGGTTACTTCTGTTTTTCCCTATTTGTAAGCAAATATCCTGCAGCATATAGAAGCAGAGGGGTCCTATTTCAACAGTCTGCTTACCCCCAGTAAAATCATGGACTTAGAGAGGTGTAACTGCTGAAGGTAAAGGCCTCTGCAGGCCCAAATAAAACCCTTTATTAGTGTAATACCTGAGGATTTTCACAAAGGAAAATGGACTCTTGAAAATTAAGGCGGTAAGTCCGTAAACCTTGGATCTGACCCTTCTCTTTGCAGACTGGACAACATTCATGTGCAGTTGTTTCCAAAGGATAACAGTTCTAAAAATAATAACAAATCAAGAAAGATATAGCAGCATAAATTAATGTATTTCATGCATTATCCCAAGGTAAGACATACTTAGCAAGATACAAAATCATTGTTCAACTTCTAGATATAATACAATATAAAAAAACTACATTGGTTTCTTTATTATTATTTTTAATATATTTGTATGGTAGAATGATTTAAATAAAATTATATTTTTATTTAAATATTCAAATAAGGTGTCTTTAACAACACAATTATGCACATTTTATTTTACTTAAACTAAACCACAGGACCCTTATTGCCAGGGAACACAAGCTCAGATCTTTGAAAGATAAATCAATTTTCATAGGAATGCAAACAGTTGTAAAAATAGTGCCAGTAAAAAAACATAGGCACATATTTACTTAGAATAATCTTTCGCCATTGTTATAGATTTCCGTGGAAAATAATTTTGAGATTTTTTTTTTTTTTTTGTAAAATTAAGACCAATTAAAAATCTCTCAAAACAGAGAAAAATATGAACTTTGCACATATGTAAAACAAGTTTCAACTGACTTTTCCCAAATACCCCACCATGTGGAGTGTCGATTTCCCTATACCAGTCCCTTCTCCAATCACTTGCAAACCATTTGTAGTCTTCTGGGTATCCATCATTCTGAGCCACTGGCTAATTTATGTCACTTGTAACAATGTCATGACCACTAAGGATTTTTCAAAGACGCCTGAAAAATAAGAAGTGAATAAAACAATTAAAGAAAAATTAGAGTGAAGTTTGTGAAAAAAAAAAAAAATACCAACAATGCAGCATGCGTGACTTCTGGAAATTAATTTAGAAGAGTATTTCCTAAACTGAAAATATTTTTTTTTGTTATAGTGTGGACTGTGAACTCAAAACTTTAAATTAAGAACTATAGGGACCCAATGCTGCTCCTGTTGACTTGAGTCTAACTAGAATAAATATATATCTCTTCAAGATGCATGAGAAAGTTGTTGAATTGCAAAGTCATCAATGTAGTATCTTTCCTTCAGCCATAACTGTTCCCTTTTCATTACTTCAGTGAAAAACACTATCTCCCACACCATGATGTCCTTTAAACCCTTTTATACAGTACAGCAACAACTTCTTCCAAAAAAAAAAAAATTCTCCAGGCATCCTTGAGACTAGTGTAAACATTAGTTCAACCTAAACCTACTTAGAGTATTTGGCAAGGAGAGACCCTACAGAACTGCATGGAATGCTAACAACCAACAGAGCATGAATTAAAAAAGCACAACAGAAAAACACAACCACTCACATTTCAAGTCAGACCCTCACAGCAACTTAAGAGTGGGTCAAAATGAGATAGCATCCTATTGATCCTTTCAGTGTGTCCAGCAGCTCTTTTCAGAATTATCAGCATGTAGAGACAGTAGTCCCTGACTGATGAAACTAATGGTTGTAGCAGAAGGCAAGAATATAAAAGTATCAATCCATGTGCCTTAGAGCACATTTAGCTTTCAAAGTAATGTTCTAGGGTGCACAAGAAACAACACGGTCCAGGGCGCATGCAAGGTGAAAATTAATGGGTTAGCTCAAGGTGTACATGCTTGTTGGAGTATAAAGGAAAGACAAGCATCCTGACTTTCACACAACAGCAACACCACTATCACACTGCAACTAAACTCTGTTATCATGTATTTAGTCTAGCCAGGAAGTTGACTTGTTTTATAAAATTACAAGCAGTACAGATAACAGCCTTTCACATAGGATATATTATACTAAAATATATTATTTTTCAAGGGACTTCAGTCAATTCCTTGGCATGAAGCAGTATCAGCTCTCCAGAATAAATAAAAACCAGATCATATGACAGAAATGCCTGAGAAATTTCTCACCACAAAAATTCAACACACACTCATAATCGTAACACTAAGGCCCTGCAAGTTATTCCATTTTAAGCATGCCCCTTGGTTTTGTAAAACATATTTATTCAGTTGTATTCCATTTCTGTTACTTCTGCTGTTCTTTGTAAAGTTTAAATACTGAGATGTGTAAGATGTTCTGAGATGTACAATACCTCCCCCAGCTATAATCACCCAGCCAACAGTACCACAATACTGAAATACTTTTATTTCTATTACAAATACAATAACACTTTTTAAAAATTAATTATCCTTTTAGTTCAAAGACAAATACAAGGAGCAAATAAAATGGGTCTGCCAGTACTAGATATGCAGAGTGGTACCAAGAGGCCTGCCTGTACTCTTCAAAGTCTCTAACATTACAGGAAAGTATTGGTGAAATTTGCACAATGTACAAACACTGGGCATCAGATCAACACTGCCAAGGAAAACAGCCAAGTAAAAGACTGCTGTATCAAGTACTGCAACAACTCATTGTAGCCACATGCAATAACTGCATTACAGATGGAAAAGTTCACAGGAACGCACATTCAACCTTACTAGGTCATGTTCCAAACAATTAATCCTTCTTTACATCTGAATATTGAAAAAAATGATGCAAAATATGGTATGAATGTGACTTAATTATCATTATGCTGTGGCTACACTTCCTTCAGTAGATGAGTTGATCTAACAGCTTGCTGCTGCAGAACAGGAGCATCACTTTTCTCTTTTATTTCCTTTCCCCCCACTTTCCCTGACAGCTCATGTCCTCATCAGACTTTTCATTAACTAAATGAACTCACAAAACAGCAGAAAACTCAGTAAAGCATGAGTTTTTCTGCTATTCCAGGGAATTAAATTGGTCTGTGAAAACTCCAATGACCTAGGGAGGGCAGAAAATAAGGAAAAGATGAAGGATTAGAGACATATGGGTTTGAAATAGAACAGCCTAAGGAACTGGCTGGATGGCCACATCCAAACAGCTGCAGCTCAATGTACCAAGCACAAACCAGTGACAAATGGTGTCCCTCAAGGGCCCATACTGAGGCCAATACTGTTTATTGTCTTCATGCAAAGAGACACAGACTGTGGGATCTGGATTCTGCCCCTCCAGTCTGCTCTGGTGAAACTCCACCTGAAGTGCTGGGAACTAAGTAATGATGTGGACCTGCTGGAGTGAGTTCAGAGCACCTCTCCTACAAGGAAAGGCTGTGAGAGCTAGGATTGCTCAGCCTGGAGAAAAGCAGGCTCTGGGGACACCTTACTGCAGCCTTTCAATACTTAAAAAAGGCTTACGAGGAGGAGATAGAGACCTTTTACTGGGATCTGGAATGATGGTAAAATGTGCAGTGGTTTTAAATTTAAAGAGGGCAGATTTAGATTGGATTAAAGGAAGAAATTCTCTACAATCAGGATGGTGAGACACTGGGAGAGGTTGCTCAAGGAAGCTGTGGATGTCTCATCATTGGAAATGTTCAAGGTCAGGTGGGACACTTCTTAGAAGAAGCTGGTCTAGGGGAAGGCATCCCTGCCCAGAGCAGGGGGGATTGGAACTAAATGATCTTTAAAGGTTCCTCCCAGCCCAAACCATCACATCAAACAATTCTATGGATAAAGGGACCTGTCCCTTTTTCATAACAACTGTACCTTGTGAAACAGTACCTTATGAATTAGAATCAGTTGCAAACTGCAAAAAGCAGGCAACAACAGTGATTACACTACAGTGAAGAGTATACCTCCTTTTTTAAAGGCTAAACAGACATCTAAAAATAGCCTTTTTTTTAAAAATCACCTTACAAGTCTTGTTTTCTTCATCAAGGGGATATTGAAAAGATTAAAAGAAACAAATGTGAAGGAAAAAAAAAGTGGTTTTAGTTATCTTTCCATTCTTTACACAATAAGAAATCAGAGTATTAAGGTTTTTCTTTATCTGAAGTCATAACTACTTGGGATAGCCATAACTATTCAAATCCCAATCCTTCCCTCAAAAATTGACAGCTTTGGCCACAAAATGTATTTCGTTACATGCAACAGTAACATCATTCCCGTGAGAAAGCTACTCTCTCTCCAGCACAGCCCCTAAGTACTGGGCAGACCCACAAGGCTCCACGATGTGGGAGCAAACATGAATTCCTTTCCTGAAAACAGCCTAACATGGACTAAGCAAATAATGATAAAGCTAATGACACTGCAAAACAAACCAGCGTGCAACATCATTACTCCACTGTTCTAAGTGTTTCTTCTACAGGCAGACTCCTCTGAGACCTCCACATATTAAATGCTTTTATGAGTGCATGACAAGGGATGGGGACTACACTTTGCTGGCAAATCATTCAGTTCTGGAACAAAAGGAATGCAGGAATGCGAGTGCAGGAAAAACACCGCCTAAACTAGTGCAGCTTATGACAGCAGCAGCTAAGAGGCAAGATTTCAGGAAGGCAGGCGATCTGTGTCCCAAGGCAGTGGAAATGAGAGGCACGGGCTGGGGGGGGTGGATGCCATCTAACCAGCCGTCAGGGCAGGCCCGGCCTAGCGCGGGGCTGCTGCCCGCCCTCCCTCATTCCCACACCGAAACGTGCTCGGCTTTTTCAGATAAACCTATGGGTAAACTGCCTCCTGTGTTCTTATTCCACAGCCAGAGTGATCCACACGCTACGGAAAGACTGCAGAAGGAAAAAAGCGTTCAGAGTTAATCGCTGAATACTAGGAAGCCGCGTCAGGGGCGGACACACACGCGGTACCTGCCGGAGCGCATCTCTGAGCGAGTGAGGCGCCGAAGGCCCGCACCCTTCCCCGCGCTGCTACTGACATGAAATACTCAGTCGGCATTTTGGGACCCGCGACACGCCCTCCCCCCGCTCTCCACCTCCAAGGGACCGGGACAGGCCGAGCCCGCCGCTCCCGGCGCCAGCCGGGCCCCGGCCCGCTGCGCTCGGCGGGCTCGCTCTCCCCCGCGGCCTCGCTCTCACCTGCCGCCGCCCCCGCTCCCGGCTCCCGGCGCTGCCCCAGACCCCGCCGCGCCTTGCCGCCGCCGCCCCCCGCCCGGCCGCTGCCGCTGCGCAGCATCCGGCGCGCACCTGCTTCCACGCGGGCCCGGCCCGCCCGCTCCCGGCAGCCAGCGGAGGCGGAGCCAGTGCCGGGCGGGCCCTGGGCTGCGCCGAGCGGGGCCAGCAGCGCCCGAGGTATTTCCCGCTCCCTCCCTCTCTCCTCCGCGCCCTTCTGCCCTCACTCACGCGGCGCGGTGGGAGGGGACGGCGGCGGGGGCCGGTCCTGCGGCAGCTCCCGGGGCCGCCCGGGCAGGGAGGGGGCCGCACCTGCTCCCCCCGCAGCTGAGGGCCGGGAGGCGGCGGCCCCGCAGCGCTCGCCCCGGTGCCGGGAGGGGCCGCGCCGCCGCTCGGCGCGGTGCCCGGGGCAGGGAGGTGATGATTAACCTGCGGGCCATTGAATACCTGCCTAAAGTCGCGCCCAGGGTGGGGTTTAACCTTGTGCGAGGCTCGGTGCCTCCCGTGTGACTCTCTGCCCGAGAGCCTGCAGCGACCAGTTCTACTGCTGCCGCCGAAGCGCTGCGGGGATGCGCAGCTCCCTGTTGAAAATCTCTGCTCTAAATCTCAACCTAGAGCTCGCCTCGCAGTCGTTTTTGGCGGTTTTAGGCTCAAGAGGTCGAAATGATGGTGGGGTCTCGGCGAGCGTCTCTGCACCAGCAGCCTCGGGCTGCAGTTGCTCGAGTATTTGTGGCTGGCACTTGAATCCATGCTGGCCGCTTTTCCTCGAGCTGAGCTGCAAGGAGCCCGGCAGCTGCGGCATTTAGGTCAGTGCTCCACTTCTCTTGCGTCAGGAAAGCTGTCAGTGCGGCCCCAGCCTCCTGCTCCTCGGGGCTGCAGGACAGAGTGAGTCAGGAGATTGTTCCAGTGGGAGCACAGAAAATACTTTCCCTCCTACTGCCTGCCTCTGCTTTCCTGACACGCTGCTCCTGGCTGCGCTTTTAAAAACATACATACATACAGCTTAGCGCTGTATGATTAGCGTTGTGAAATGATGTGCTACTATAACGGGGCCGTCGTAACATCCGTAATCTAATTTTTTTCCTGTTGTTATTCCTTTAAGTTGTGCAGCAATGTTGTGAAGGTTGAATTAATGTTTGAGAGTATTTTATTCTATTGGAGGAAGTTTTATACCTGACTGGGGAAATACTAGAATGAAATTTGCAAAGAAATATGTCACGTGTACTTATTTTTAGATTGATGTTGAGATTTGCTTCATTAGTGCTTTGATTGTGGAGAATGGTTTTTTCTGTGTACGTTCATCAGGAGTGTAAAGCACTTTTGGATATGTTGAGTAGGAGGAGGAACTCGGTTGCTCTACAGTCACTGAGATGGGTGTTCCTACATATATGCAGTGCATTTTATATGTATTTAATCTCTTTTCCAGTGGCTCTGTTTAACTGCTAAAACTGGTCAAATAATGTAATCTACTGAATGATATCGTGTAGTAGTTTCCTTAGGTAGTTGTACTTATGCAGTGATTTTTCTCCTGGCATTTGGGACTCTCAAAACCACAATACTGAATTACGGTTAAAATGCAGTGGATGTATGAAAATCAATATAAGTTCTGTTCAGTAGTATGAAAGGTAATGTAAGTTCTGTTTATTAATTTCAATAACAAATTTTTAGCTTCTCATTGTAGTGTAAGTTTCACCTTTTTCCAGGGGTGACTAGAGTCTGCTGTTTTGTTTTGGACTTCCACAAACTTTTGTCTCAAGTGTTGACAGCTTAAGAGATAATGTGGTTAAAAGGTGTTTACTTGTGTGTGTTTGTGCTCTGGAAGGATTAAATAGATGTTTTTCCTGCTTGTTAGCATAGGCTGATTTTGAAAAAGTTCTAGTACTAGATCCCAGCTCTTTGGTAAGTTAGAATGCATGACTCAATATTGTTAAGATTTTTTTTTGCTACCTAATGCCTCCATTCTCTGTTTTGTCTCCTCCCTCCCACCCCCAACATTTTTTGGTAAACTATCTTATATTTGGGGACAGACATTTTAGCAGGGACTAGGAAGAAATACTTTACAATGAGGTTGGAGAAAAACTGTGAGGTTGCCAGAGAGGTAGTAGATGCCTCATCCATGGAAACATTCAAGGTCATTTTGGTTAGGGCTCTGAGCAACCTGGTCTTGTAGATTACCGTGCTCATTGCTTGAGGGTGGACTAGATGAGCTTTAAACGTCCTTTCCGACCCAAAGTATTCTATGACTTCAGGTGTTTTTTATGTACTCCTAAGCACCACACGGGATTTACTGGTGTCCTTTCTTTTTTCCTCCTGGACATTCAAGTTGATTAAAGGAAAGCTTATGCCCAAGACAGAATCCAGAACCTGAGTTTTTCCATATGCTTGAGGAATAGAGTTTTTGTGTTGTCAAAGGAAAGAAACTGATGTTTTTCATCTCATTTTACCATAGAACTTCAGTTGTCCTGAATTAAACATTCCTACAGTAATAATTACTACATGATGCCAGTTCCACAGTCACTAGGACTTGATCTGAGTGTTCCAGATGTGGACTGGTAATGACTTCGGGATCTGGTTAGCCTTCTGTTTGCTCAAACTGAGTTTTGTCTTGTATGTCTTGTAGCTTTGGTTTTGATTTAACTAACAGTGCATGAGCCCATGGCTTATTTATTGTTTCATCAATTTCTATCTATTTTTGAAACTTCTTTTTAATATAGAAAGAATTAGGAGGGTTTTAAGATATATTTTTGAAGCTCCTTTGGTTCAGGCAAGTGCGTGAACAGCCATGTCTGATTTAACTTCCTGAATTAGGGAATCATCCTCTTGTTGCACTCTGTTCAAGTATGATTTGCCAACTCTGTGATTACATAGACACAGCGAAGACTCAGAGTCTTCCTCCCAAACCCCAAGATGAAGTCTTGAAATGCTGTTTAAGACTCGATATATGTATATATATGGTGCTTTCAAAGAGTAGCAAATCTGTACAAGAAACCATTATCTGGAACACAGTTAAGAATGTCAGGGAAACAACATTCAGGGCATATATTTAGAAAATTGCACTCAGGCTGAGAGCAGATGCTATTCATGTGTGTCCTCTAAAAATATTTTCACATGCAAATTACACACCCGCTGGCTGCTCAGTTCTAACCATGTTGTTGCTGCATGATGGTCCCTGAGAATGGAGTGGGAGGTACCAGCTGAAAACTTTTGCTCTGAAGGTTTTGTTTCTTGGCTTTCACTTTTTCTTGACTTTCCTTCTTTTTCTAAAACCTAACATAAGGACACTTCTAAAATGACACTTTGCGAGTTTAAATTTTAATGTAAGAAAAATAAAGCAACTAATTATATATATAACTTTTTCTCTGTTTAATGCTTAAATATATTAATTATGTTCTGTTTTTCAAGTACAGACCACAAGAAAGCCATTGTCTCACTTAGATATTTTTTTTGTATATGAAGTCAAGGTAACTGTGATTGTAAACTTTCTTGCATTCCTCAACTGTTTTTAAGCCCACAGATCAGTAACATTGCCGATTATTGATATGTATACATAGTATCATTTGGCTATTGCATTGCAGTATTTTAAGGGAGGGAGATCTCTTCTAAGACAGATTCTAAAATCAGTAGCTAAAAAAGAGGCCAGTTTTTTTTGTCAACTACTACCTGTTTAAACCCTTTATTTTTCTGGAGTAAAAACATCTTATATTTTTATGACACATTTTCAGAAGTAGAGAAAAAAAAAATGCTGCATTTTTCCCTGTTATGTTGCCTGTAGCCTTTACCGAACAGGAGAAATCTATATATTGCTCTGAGGTAGACCTGCTTTTTCTTCTTGGATCTTATAAGAGAGTGCCTCTTAGTCATCCTTAACAGGAGTACATTTTTTGATGCATAGAAAGAGAGAAACTGAAAACTTCTGACCTGATGCAGTGCTCTCAGAAATCACTGAAAATATTTCCATTTAGGAATTGCAGCTGGCCTTCAAAGTACTTTCTTAATTTTCATACTATTCTTGAAGTTATTTTACCTCCATTTCCTACAGCCCTTAGGTATCTGACCCTGTTCTAGTAGGGAACAATAGCCAAGAGTTAGAGACTTAGTATCTCTTGTGTTTCCAGAAAGGAATTATTTTCAGGAATATTTCTAGTGGGGAAAAGATCAGTGATGAAATCTTGCTTCTGAAAACCATGGAAAGCAGGGTGGTATCTGATATGATCATGGTGGTTATGTTGTGCATTTGTGTCCTTAGGAATCTTCCAATAGTTAGGTTATGTTTCTGTGATGTGGTGTTGCATTGCTACTCTTGTGAAAGTTAACAAAAACAGAAAGCACAGCTTAATGTTGATGGAAGGATTTGGATGGGACTCAGCTGAGGTAATATAACAAGAGTCAAACAAAATTCATGTCTCTGTAGTAGCAAAGATATTGCCTAGCTTGATATTAAGGACTTGGAAAACTGAGGTGAAAGTTTGGAGTTGCATTGGTTAAAAGACTTACAAAGTAAGAAGGATTACAGCTAGCCAAGTGTTTTGAAATTAAATGAACAAATGAATTAATACTTGCCCAGATGTGATATGCTGGTTTCTGGTTTCACACATTAATTGCTCTTTTAAGGCAGGTTATATATTACTTTCCTTTTTGTTTGGCCTTTATACTGGTTTTCTCTTCCTCTGTATGAAAGTCTGGAATCTCTAAGGTGGTTTTAGGTTTAACTGATTGACTTATAGCAGAATTCCAAGATGCATATCAGAAAGGTTTCATTCATTTTGGGAACAGGGATTTTCAGCAACAGCTGCTAAAGACAGTGTTGTACAGGAAGTTAGGAGAACTGGGATGGTGTAAAAGGTGCTATCACTCTTTTGTATGTGTTTATAAAAGGGAAATGAATGCCAAATTATATCTATGCAAGTAAACAATAATTGATATTATGACACTTCTAAAAAGAATCTTAGTTATTTTGTTCTGTTTTCAAAGTAACTTTAAAGGTTGTTTTGTTCTCTTGAAACAGTAAGTGGTAATCAAACATACTAGTTAAAGTTGAACCCTTGTGAATCTTGGAAAAAAATTCTAAATATCTTGCCTGCAGAACCTGGTTCCTATGTTAGCAGAGAAAAGAATATTAAGTAACACACTGTCCAAGAAATTGGCTGGTTCTTTTTACACTCCATAATGTGCTTCAAAATATTTTTCATGTATTCTGGTACTTTCAGGAGGAAGGAGTCTTTTCAAATAGACTGATTCTAAGTTTGTAAGATGTCAGTTGGTACCGACAAAGGAAAAAAGAGCAATGATCTATTTTGTGAAGTTTAAAAGTGACAGATTATCTTTCTGTTCTTACTTACCTATTTAAACTTTCACTGATGTAGCATTACCTGTCCATTAGAGACTTTCCCCTCTGGTATTTGAAGCCCTTGAGCTACATTTTATCACCATTATCTTGTGGTTCTTTTCTTATTTAGTCTTGGAGGTTTTTTGCTTTCTGCAATCCCATTTGGTTAAACGTTCTGTGTAAGGATGCTGGTATTGTTACAGCCACTTTATGCTATGCGTGAACAGAGGCTCCAGCTTCTGGCATCTCTTGAGGAAGTGCTGTGTAAATGCAAAGAAAGACTGATGCTTCTTCCGAAGAATTTAAAATGCCTGTCCCATCTCCTGTTTCTGGAATTGCAGCATATTGCATACTTGCCTGATTTTTCACAGAGTTGCATGAGTCTAGAGTTTTTTGAAGTTGGTAAGACTAATTCTATGTGAGCTTAAAGCCCTTGCAAAATCTTTCCTGCTTCTGAATTAGCCTGTGGTGGTTTTGTTTGTTTCTTTTTTAATGTCTGAAAAATTTATTTGTATATGAAGTCATTCTTTATGTGGGGCTAATGAAAGAAAATTATTTGTCTTTATTAAAGTGTAGTACACAGATATTTTTATATGACATTTTTTATTTGCTTGTGGTGCTGAATCACCACGTCATGATTTTTGTTATCATGCTAGTTACTGTAAGAATGCATGTGGTTCTTCACCCTCAAGAAGGAGACATTTTGGGCCTGGACATCATTACCCTTTTCTAAATAAATTATTTTTTACATCTTCAAACTGTTTTTAGAGCATTTTTTCTGTAATTCTTGGACCCTGTGTTGGCAGGGGATGTGGGGAGTGGATGAGTGGGATCATGGTGGTAACAAAAAATGGTTACCTTTTTTCCCTCTAGCCTAAAACATCAGTAGTTCAACTTCTATCTGAAACAAAATATTGCTGAGTTCTGGTTTGCTGATGTATATTTAGCACCCCTCTAATTCTCAAGTGTTGCAGCCCCTTGGCCTGTTAAGTGCATCTAATTGTGTGTCCTCTTCCCTGTCAATCTCCCAACCTTTCTTTGTATTTTAAAATTAATGTTCCATATGCTCCAAAGCTGTGGTAGTGTTCAGTACTTGTTCTGTATAAAGCATCATTTCTACCATTGCCTTTAGAGCAGAAGAGAATGGCTGTAATTGTCCTTTTCAGCCTGATAGTGCTTTTTCTTATATCAGAAATGTTATTAACTAGCCACAATGGTAATTTTTATATAACTTGTGGTGTGCTAATGCAGAAGTTTTGAGGTGTGCTGATGTCATTCTCTGTACACAATATGGTATAATTGACACAACACTTTCTTTCTCTTTTTTGTTTCGGTTGCTTTTTCCCTGGTTGAAGTTTTCAGTAAAGTAATTTTGCACCTTGGCCAAAACTCAAAAGCAATCATCTGCTTCTAACGTGGCAGCAGCACGGTGCAAGGTGTGGGCATACCTGTGTTGGCAACATACCACAGAGCATCTCCTTGCAATTTGCTCTCTCTTCCCTCAGACAGGGTGCCAGGACAGGACTTGTTGCTTGGTAGTCAGGTATTGACTTTCCTTTCTCAACTACGATACCAAACACTACACTCCTATAAAGGGTGGCAAACATGGAAATGCAGTTAGTTTTGTTGCAAACAACTATTCTGAAGTAATTTTTTTCTTTCTAAAACACAAAAGCAATATAGCTTATTGTTAAAAGAGAACTTAAATATTTAATAGAATCAATTATCTTAATTAATCAGAAAAAATGTTGAAGTTTCTTAACACAAGTATAAAATAAAGATATCTAAGGTAGAAATTTGCTGGTGAAGATACTCCATCAGTTTGAGAATCTGACTGACCTCTTATTTTTGGCTTTGGAATTGCTGGCTTGATTGTCGTCTCTTGCTGCTTCCTACCTGCATCTTTGAACCACGTCCCTTTCATTCATTCCCTTTCATTGAGGTTGATGTAGGTGCACCATCCTGGCACCTAACTTCTGCTGCTTAAACACTGCTGGGAAATTTAACTCTTTTTATGGATATGCAAGAGAAAATTGTTGGAGTATCCTGTAGCTCAAGTGAATGAGGTCAAACAGGGACAGGCCCTCTATGCAACCTAGCAAACAGCAGTGGCTACTAATGAATGTTTGGAGAAGACGTGTAAATAATGTCTGGAGCTGTGGAATTTTAAAGGTTTTCAGTGTATTTAAAAATACCCCAGAACCCAGTGTTTTAAAATGCCTTTTGAATGAAGACCAAGGTTAACAAGGCTGCTAAAGTAAATTTAGTTTTTCCTATAAATTCTGCTATTTATTTCTTGTTGCTGTTGTTACCACTTAAACAGTGCCTATATTATTTACAGTAGTGTCCACAGTATTAATATTTGAAGTTACTTAAAATAGCAGGTATTAAATTTTCAAATGAAATAATTATTTAGAAGATGAGCTTCATTTAGTTTGTTTGTCAGAGTTCACATAGTGTCATACAGCATAGATAAACTGTCACTGTATTTCATGCTTCAGAACAGAGGGTATTACTGAACTGATATAAAGCAAATTTATTTTGTAATTCATCTTGTGTCATTGGGTAACCATGGTTTTATAAAGCATTTCAACTTTTTTTATTATTACTTGTGGATTGTTTCAGTGAGGGTTTCTTAATTTATTTTTTAAATGAGCAATGCTGTACCATATTTCATGCATGAAATAAAGGTGCAAACTTACACACAAATCAAAAATGGAAGTCTTTATCTGGGCAAAACTGGAGTAACAAAACAAAATGGCAGCACTAAAGCAGAGGTTCCCATCTTACTCTGCTGAAGTTTGGTCACTGACATTGATATCTAAAGGACTGTTGGTGCCAGCGGTCTTCATTTCTCTTTATAGGTATTTTTTATGTTTATAGGTATTACAGGTATCCCTCAGAGCAGGACCTCTATGGTACATTCATCAACCTGTGAACCACCTGAAACCAGGACCCAGCCCTCTGCTTCTACCTTGCTTAGGGGTTCATCACCCCCTGCTTCACTCCATCCTTTTGTCATCTATGAAAATCTGCCCCTGTAGAGCAGGTTCCCTTGGAAGACTGCTCTCATAACAGTACCTGATTAGAAGACATTTAAAGTGAAATGCAAGTGTGGTACTGGTTCTGAGTGCAGCTGGAAGTGCTATAATGTTGCATGCTTAGGAATAATGTGTGGCGAGTGACTGGTCCCACAAACCCTTCTGCAGATAAGTAATCCTATCAAAGGCAGTTGAGTGCATTTGATTAAGGATTACATGCGATTAGTGGTCTGCAAGGTTAAGAGTACAACTTGTATCATTGATGAGTATTCACATATTAATGCTGCTTTGAGCAGAGATTGAACTAGATGACCTCTGAGGCCTGTTCCAACTAGAATGATTTTTTGATTATCACACTTGTATTATGCAAATAGATACTTCCTTTATAAAAAAACCCATTAGTTGGGTAAGTTAAACTCTAGTAAATTACTGTTGTTGTTTTACCTAAATGCATCATGTTGTAGCATGGAGTTGTAAATTTGACCCAAGATTAAGATTTTAAACAGTAAGAGGAATACACCCATGCCTTTTTTGTGTATTGCTTCAAATTCTTTGTATACGCTTTTATGTCAGATTGAGTTTCTTGTATAGGAATTCTTTCCTAGCATATAGTTGATGTGTTCTAGAATTTCTCCAATAGAGAAATTCTAGTAGAGTGCCCAAAAATTTGATACTTCATGTGCAATTTAGGCATGTGAATGAATTTAAATTTACTCTGCCTAATTCAGGTACCACTAGCACTGAGTCTATGGTAACAAGGGCATCAGTGTGGGTTAGCAGATTGAGAAAGGCTTGAGGCCCTAAAAACTTTCCAAAGCAAGGACTCAGAATGTGAGAGCACATTCTTATATTAAAAAAACAACAAACCCAAACCCATTACCACCCCAACAAACTCCCCCACTGTTAGGATATACTGTGTAGAATCTGAATATATGTAGGTGTTGAGACACAGCTGGTTGAGTTTAATAAACAGTAATCCTTCTCATGTGCAGGGAATCATGGATTTTCTTCCGGTATCTGGATAAGCTTTTTACCCATTGACACTTCTATAATTGTTCTCATTTAGTATTGTTTATTACTTAGTTTTAAGGAAGAAGTTGGTGATAAGAGAGGAAATCTCTAAACTGCTGCCTGTTAAAGGCCAATCACCTTCACTTGCATGAAATCACAAAAGTTTTTGTGTAGCATTTTAAGCTGCCAATATTTGAATTAATCTCAGTAATGGGCTATAGGTGTTGTCATGGCTTATTGGTGGCAGTGTATTTCAGGAAAACCCTTGGTTGTATGCTTTTATTTGAAAATATAAGGAGTATGGTAACATCACCAGTAATGTGTTAAGGACCTGGCAGGTCTCTTTGGCTTTTAGGGAGTATAGAAAACAATTAAAAGGAATAAGAGGTGCTAGGAAGGAGTGGACTTATCTCTTTATGCTGCTTTTCAAGCATAGGATGTTGTCCACAACAAGGATGTTGTGGGCATTTTATTATTTTCAAATAATGTTGATTGGATGTTATCTGATTATGGGATTAGAAAAGCAAAAGACTGAATGCTAGAATGAAGTGCTAAAGGCTTCTAAGTCAGAAGGACTTGATGTTATTCATTCAGTTAGTGGTTCTAAAGGATGAAGTGGCTGATCTGCTAAGAGGAATGCATCTTGTTAGGATGGGATGCTTTGCCAGAAGACCGGAAGCTGTCAAGTGCTCTACATGCTGTACTGTTAAACAGAACACAAAGAGCAGAGCTGGAATTTGCAGATCATCCTGTTTAGTTCATCCTACCTTAAAGTTGCAGTTTATGGCCTTTGGCAGGAAATTGTACTGCAGGCAGTTTTGTTAGGCTCTAGAAGTCGTCATTTTTTTATGCCATTGTTGGGAGGATGACCAGTGATTCAGAGGTGGAACGGAAAGTTAAAGCAGTCCAGTAGTATACTATGCTGCTTTCAGTGGCAGAGCTGTGATTTACCTTGTAATTTACACTCAGGTGGCAACAGCAGTTTCTTAAGTGCTGACATTTTTAGCTGCAATTATCTGTGTGGTCTTATTCCCTCACTTTCCCTCCTGTTATATTAGCACAGTGATTTGTACCATCATGCAGTGACTTGAATCAGAAAATTGATCCTGACTTTGAGAGGAGTCTGTGGCAAGCAGCAATTTCTAACCCAAGCTTGTTCCTCACTCTGGTCTCATCCTGGTGGGTGGCTCCACCAGGAGACAGGATCATGACCCAAGGATCAGAACAAGCAGCGGGAGCATCCTCTCTGGACTGGCATTTTACCAGAATAGATGCTCATCAGATTATGCCTCTAGAATCTGTGACTCATCTTGCCCTCAAGTAAGCATCCCAAGTAAAATACTGCATACATCCAGTAAAATCAGAGAAAGTTGTGAGAATCTTGAAGGCAGTCTTCTAAAGCTGTCTGTATTAGCATGATGGTGCTAGATGACATTTGGTGTTTTTAGCTACAAAATAATTCATGCTGGAAGGAGTAACTTGAACTAGTTGAAGATAATTCTATATTACAAGCAAATGTTCTGCAAAAATACATGTATCATTCTAGATACTCAGGTGAAAGCTTCTTTGAAGAGAAGAAATATATGATGTATAAGAAACATCCTAAAATGCATTGAAATGGTGCTCCACAGTAGCCTTAAATGGAAGTTCTTTATCTGGGCATCTCCGCTTAGATGAACTGTCCATCAGGTTTAATGAATTCATTTATGCTTTATCAATCACTGCACATACATATCCTATATGTGTTTTAAATGCTATTGTTAAGCAACAAGTTCTTGAAAACTAAGTAAAGTATTTTCAGTAACTTTACACAAAATAAAGTTGCTGTATTTCTTGATTTCAGTTCAATTACTTCGGATGATCTGTAAATTTTCAATAATGGCAATACATTCATTCTGCCATTTGGAGGAGCCTGTGCCACAGAATAATGATCTGAAGAAAGCTCACTTATTTGCAAGGAAGAGTCTTCATTTGGGAATTAGTATTGATGCAGCTCAAGGGTGCTTTTTCAAGTCCAGGTAGGTTTTTTTTTTTAATTATACTTACTTGGGTTTGGTATGCTGGCATTTCATTTACATTTGCATATATGCTGTGTCCTGTCAGAGCCTTTGTGTTGGTCATTTGACACATGAAGTATGTTGAAATTAAAAGGCACATATAGGAACAGACATACTTAAGAGATGAGTGGCAGGAAAGAGTCTGGAAAATAATTCTAGCACCATTTATTATCTCTGGAGGATCTGTCAGTGGAGGTTATGATCTTAATGATGCAACTCCCTTTTGCTGTGTGCTTTTTTCAAACTTTTCATATGTGTTTATTATATAAATTCGATATTTTGCTAAGCCTGAGTTGTTGTTTTCGATCAAAATGTTAGTTATTAAGCCTCAAGTCATCCAGAGGCAGTAAAAAGCAAGTCACAGTTAGGTTTTCACAACTTGGAAAATTTTCTACTTAAAAAAATCAGCTTTGGAATTTTTTAAAATTTATTTTAATTTTATTTTTTCTAAAATGTGTCCTTAAATCTTGGCATTGTAACACCTGACCAGGATTTAATTTTAGTCTAGTGGTTTCTGAACATAGTGTTTATTTTTTTTCAAGACATCCAATTATTTTTATAACTTAATCATGACTTCACAGCACAAGTTGGTTTCTAGTCATATTCTGTATGGAAACTGTATGCAATATACATTCAATAAGAACTATTAGAAGTAAATTAATAAAGTAGTTATGAATATTTAAACAGGCACTTGAATTTCTTGTGTTCTCATAGCAAACTGGAGGGATTCTCAAACTGGCAGTGTGTTTGGTGTTCCAACCAGCAGCCAAATAAATGATAATTTGGGAAAAAAACTCAACAGCCAAATTCTTCTTATCAGATAGAGTACTGTTTGTCAGCCTTTTCAGTTGTACACAAATCAAGACTCTCTTAATAATATCTGCCTACTTTGTAAGACAAAATATTAGTTAAATTACTGGATTGCTTGCATCTTTTAGATGCATCTCTAAAACCTGATCTGAGAATCCTTAAGAATATCATTTGTCTTGCTAAAAATCCCACAGAATTAAATGAATTTCAAATTTCTCAAATGTATTACCGTGGTATCTTCTGGGTCTGGAAACAGAGGCTCCTGTTCTGCGTGTTTTCATGCACACGTTTGACTTCCTGTCAGTGCCTTCCTGGTAGAGTGCTGATGCAGAGAACTACAGTGTTGTAGAAAGAGCATTACTTTTTATAAATGTAAGCCTTTAGTTTAGTTCCCTCATCCTTGTAGGAAACATGAAGATATTGTTTTAAATAAATGCTTTGCAAATGTAATGGGTACTTAGAAGTCAGAAACTAGTTAAGAGAAGCTTTTGAACTGTTAATGTATTCCAGACAGGAATGGCAGTAGTGAAAAAGAGGCTGTTGCCTCAGTGTACTTCTGAAAATTGAAATGCATGTCAATAAAATCATCACAAACCAGAATTAATTCTGGAGATAGCGCTTATATTTTCTGGTCCTATTTTGCATATGAATGCTATGAATAGTGTTCACCAGATACAATTTTATTTATTTTTTTTTAATGATACAGAATTATAAAAACTGAGGGCCTTGGTGTATCCAGATTTATTTTTAATGTAGTTGAAGACCAATATTTATTCTTAAGCTTATTAGGTCCTGTTGCTGAGAATCTATTCTGGCTGCACATGAAGTCAAACTTCAATAGAACACAGTTCCATTGAACCCAAACCAGGACAAGAGTAAAACAGAAACCAAGTTCAGTATTATTCATAATAATGCTTATGGTGTCTATAATATGGGTATTGAGAGCAGCAAGTGTATTTTTTTTTTTCAGACTCTTTCAGCAGAACTGTTATTTTCCTAACACAACCTCTGGTACAAGGATAAATTGGGTTTTTGTCAAAGAACAGAGTCCCGTATCTGAAGAGTAAGAATGTAAGGTATTTGAGATTATATCATTTCAGCAAGCAGTTAACAGCAATTTCAGTTACTTGCTACTTTGCAGACAAGTATACAAAAATACATGATTTATCATGCATCAAGAAGTCTCAAACATTTTATATCAGTTCCTTTTTGCTGGTCAGAGTTTTTTTTCCCCGTTTTTATCTCATGGGTGGAATTTCTGAAAGCATTCAGCTCTGCTTTCTAAATGTGTTTTCTGTGAAATCAATGAGCTGACCTGAGTGGGAATGAAGGTTGGTTTATCTTTGGTGAAGCAAAGTTAAGCTGTCAATAACTGATGTTGAAATCTCATCCTTCAAATGCTAGGTCCTTGACATTCAGTGGGATGAGAATCTCAGAACTGACTACTGGGGACTCCCAGGCTACAGATCAGGTAAATAGCTTCTTTGGAGGAGGAAATTAAAGGTGTCTTCTTTTTAAAATTATGATAATTAAGTAGCGAAGTGTGCAACTTAAACTATAAATATTTCCCACTTAACATTTAATTTAAAATAGACATGTCTATATTTGTGAGAGGATTTGTTAGTTGCAGTTTGAGTCTTATATAATTATCTAATATTTCAGCAGTACTGTTTCTAAAGAGGACTTCTATATTGACACAGAACATGAATGTCTAGCTCTAATCCCATTTTCCAACATGAACCTGTGTGTAGTTGGTCCAGCTACTGTGATTTCCATTCTGCAAAGACATAGATGTCTTTTGGTATTGAATGTATAATTTAGAACTAACAGCTTCCATATTAGAGTAGGTGATAAGGGGCTCTGTTCAGATCATGGGATCACAACAGTTTGTGTTGTGACAGCTCAGTATAATTTGTAACAGAGAGACTTAAAGTCACCCAGAACTGGTGCTGCTGTACTTTATTTCTGGTCTTGGAAAGTACAGTGGTGTAGCAGGTGCTGCTGCCTCAGTACTGGAGACAGGACAGTTGGAGAGGAACGGTGTGCAATGGCAGCAGGAGCTGTTACGGCTATCTCCGATAGCTTGTCCTAGTTCTTCATCCAGAGTCCTTTTTTGCTCTGCTTTTTGGGAATGATGGGGAGGAAAAAATCAAATATAGTTAAGTAATTGTTAGAAAAAAGCAGTAAGTTTTCCTTGTTAAAAAACAAAAAGTTTTTCTTCTGTCATAGTGTTCAAAGAGAAAACATTACAGATTTGGGTGTTTGTTTTTAAGACTTGTCCAATTTCAAATACAGACTTAATTCCTTGCCACCTTCAAAATCAGAAAGAAAATATGAAAGGATCAGTATTTTGAGATCAAGAATAAAAATTGAGAGTATTTTAAGATAAAAGATTACAACAAATCAAAGAAATAGATGTATTACATTTTAATATATTTAACTTCAATGGACTGTTAACATCAATGAGATATATTTAGGGTTTTCTATGTTCAGTTCTATAGGCAATATAGAATGTGAGAGAAACAGCTGCATCTTAAATAGATCATCTGCTTTAAGAAAGTAGGAAACTATTCCTGCCAAGCAACTGGTTAAAACAACCTATTAAAATACAAGTGGTTTTATAGTAGCTTCCTAATTCATTTAAGTAGAAAGAGTATCACATTCTTGTAATAAGTTGTGTGTTCCTAAGTGGTGAAGAATACAGGGTTTGGGGATTTTTTTCCCCCCTATAGAAATGAGTAATCCCTGTAATTCTTGCCACAGGATATACTAAGGATTTGGGGGAAAATCCTGTACAGTTACTAAAGGTTCTTTATAATAAAAAAAAAAAAAAAAGTGTAGTACACAGCACATTCAATCTTAGAGAAGGGACGTATTTTAAGAGACAGTTCATACCACTGTAGGTGGCACTGTAAAGCACCATTAGCACTTTAAAATAGAAGTGTCTGAGCAATACCTAAGCTGTGCATGTACCTCTCTGTGGGTAACCCATTCATATATTAGTTTTATGGAATATCTTTGCTCCACTATTCTTTGGAACACAGCTTCCTGCCCTCTCAGAAAGACATATCTTCTTGGGACTTGTGTTCCAAGAATATCTAAGAGAGGGCTCGTGTGGAAGTTTGTATGTAGCTTACCTTAGGGCTTAACAACAATAGCAGGACTGGATACCACCCAACATGCTACACTGGTTTTGGGTCCCAACATCATGACATTCTTTTGAGAGCAGGCCCAAGAATTTGTTATCCTGGTCATGAACATCCAGCTTAAATGCTATCCTCTTGGATCCAACTCTTTTATTGTCATATTGATTGTATTTTTGAAGGAGGAGAGTCTGTTGCTTTGTCTGCAATACAGCTATGGGAGTTTAAGGGTCTTCCAAGAGAGGATATTTCATTCCTGACATGCTCACTAAGAAGAGGTGATGAAGCCTATATAGTGCTTTGAAGATTAACTTCATAATCATGCTGTGAAATGGTAAATGTGTATGTTTTGGAATAACATCAAAAAGTGCAGTGAAGTTGATTTTTAAGGAGTAGATTTAAGTATTGCATCCTTCAAGATGATTTCTGTAAGTTAAAAGTATTTTAGATTATTTTTTACAGAATTTCAGAGTATTGAGAAATTATAATTTCTGTATATAATAGACTACATTTGATGGCAGGTCCTAAAGCACCCTGTTAACTATTTGCAATGAGATATTTTTTCTAAATAGAAATATCATGTTTGTTTAAGAAGATATTCTGTATTAGTATGCCCTTTCCATTAAGTTATTCATGCTACACAAGAATTGTAGTGTTGAGTTTTATTTTCAATTTTCTTCTTCTGAGATTCATCAACTAGCAAACAAAAACCTCTGACTTTTAAGCACCTCACTTTTCAACACAGACCGATCCCTGAGTTGAGAACATTTATGTTATTAAAAGTAAGTATTTTACTATTTTTTTAATAATTAATATACCTACCAGTACATGTGCTAGGTTATGGTCACTGCAGTTCTTATTCTTAGCAAGGCACATACAGTTCACCTTTGATAAGTAAGTTACAATTGTAGGTACTTTATCCAAAGATTCCTGAGAGCAGAGGTCTTATTTTAGGGAGAGACAGAGATAGGGAGACAAAAACAATGCATTTCTCTTGAGTCTGTTTTTGAAGCTGTTGTAAAGAAGTCACCAGTAAAGACAAAAATGCATTCTTATTGCATTTGCATCTGGTTGTTCTGGTGTCTCAACTCAGTTGTCTGGGAGTTACCATTCATGTGTCCCAGGGACAACACAGTGATTAAAACTTTTTTTTTTAATTTGTTTTCTCCTTTAAAGAACACTTGGATAAATAACTAAACTTTGCTCCTTTAGAAGCAGGAAAGTTTGGGGTTGTTTCTCTATTTTTTTAACAGCACAGCTGGAAATGGCAGATGCTGTTACAAGCAACAAGGTTAAGTACAGGTAGTATGGAAATACTATTGTGCAGCTGAACTAAAGGAATTTTTCTGGGTAACTGCTTGCTTGTTATTGTCATCACCCGCAAGCTGTGGGTAATTTCCAAAGCTGTAGTCTGGCAAAGGAGTAATAATTGCTTTTGTGTGTATTTTTCATGCCAAGACACACACTTTACTTTTACCAGTGTTTTTACAAAGATTTAAAATTGCCACAACATTGTTGCTAAAAAAAACCCGGTTCATTTTAAAAGAAAAGGAGATACGAAGAAAATAGTGACACCTGAGTGGCAGAGAGAAAACTTTTGTCAGATGAACTCTTGACAGAATCTGGCAGAAATTCAAAGTCTAGTTTGTCTCTAGTAATTCCATTAGCATTTCAAAGATTGGGGATGTTCTGGGAATGACACAGGAAGAATTATTTTTTTAAGTTAAGAACTAGTCTAAAGGGTTTCCTGAGCTAGGAATATTGTTGCTATCTTGCAATAGGTAGATGGACTATATCTGAGACACTTAGTTTTCTATCAGACATTTCTCTACTTTATCTGTACTGGCGTAATTAAAGTATCAGCCACCTTTCCCCAGTGTGAATAGAGCTGTATCAGTGTAAAACTGTATCTATTGGTAGCTTATTTCTGCATAGAAGGAAACAACCTAGGAGCGCTGGCCCAATTCCAGAAATTGTTTTTAATTATATTGCAGTTGCTATGCCTGTATGAACTATTCCTATTGGAGATCTTGCACCAGATGAAAGTGACTTCGATCTAGTTTATTTGCCCTTATCCATACAACCCCATAAAAAATTACACCACTTCAGTTTCACAGGTTTGTTTTGCCTTTGTAGGCAGACTTGCTCTTTACTCTGACTTATCTTCATTTATGCTAAAGGATCTAAACAATGAGTGTTTTGACAATGCAGATGCATATTCTGTTCTGATATAAGCCTAATCTATTCAGTTAACATTGGAACAAGTACAGTTTACTGTGAGGGTTGGAATATTTCCATCTGGCTGTGTGCACCAGAGCCTATAGAGCAGCTGGCCCCATCCTGAATCCTAACAACTCTGTTATTCAGCATGGAGTACAATGTTTTACGTACTCTTATCAACTTTCAGCTACTGTTTTATAGATCAGTGTCTTGCCTCACTTTTATGCTATCCAGTATGTGTTACTTAAGAAAGAATTAGGAAGGCTGAAGTCAGAATATCAGAACTTGGATCACTTGCAAATAGGGCTGATCTGAATGTGCTTGTTCTATACAGAACACATTGTTGAGCAGATTCAGATCATCTCTCTTTTAAAGCTACAACTGAGGGAGAGATCTTTGATCCCATCTTAAAATGTGGGGAGGGGATTGTGATGGGGAAAAGAACAGAAAATAAGTATAAAATATGTCTAAGTATACTGCTCTAAGCCTGGGAGCAGTAAAGAAGGAACCATGCCAGAGACTAACCCACAGGAACAGAAAGAGCCAAAAGCCCAGGGACCTTTGACCATTCAGAGAACATTGACTAACTTTAATTAGCTGATCTCTGTCCTGTGCTTACTGTTTCTCCCACTTCTTGCTGTCCATTCTACCTCTTCACTTCTGCTTCATTCCTGTATACTACATATGCTTCCTCCCAGCCAATGTGCCCTCCTTACCCTTTACCTCCCTCTATGTTGTTTGCAAGCAAAAGCCACCTGCAAAGTAGAACTGCTGTTACATTAACTGCAGTCCTGCTGTTTGTGCTGTGTGTGGACTTTTCCCCTGTGCTGTCTTACCTGTTTAGACTTGGGGTTTTTTATGTGGTTGAGGACCTTTTACTGTTCTGTGTATTTGCTTTACCCAGCATAAATGGAACTTTGGTTTTCATAAGTCCTTAGAAGACCTTAAGTATAGTTTAGAATGATGTTCCTTTATCCTGTTCTTTTATAAAAATCATTCACAGGCAAATTACCACCCTTAATGAGATGAAATATATGAGATTCCATGGGATAAAAAGGAATTTTGCTCTTGTGTTTTTTTCTATAGGTGAACTAGTGACTTATAAGTATAATGTTACAGCTGTGGTTATATTAGTGTCCAGCATAATAGGATGAACGTTTCAGAATGAATTTTCTATTTGCTGTGTTTGCATTGCACTTGCAGTGGTTTGCAAATTGCTGGTTTGTTTTCCATGTCTTACAGCTATATAATTTGCTTTCTAGAAACCATTTTGGTAGGTGTGAGTTGCTTGTCAGAAATCCGTTCCGAAGCTTGAGTGCAAAGGAAGCAGGGAACTAATGATGAATAAGAATGGATATCTTGAGGATAACAATGGATATGGCATTCTTCAAAAGCTGTGGCATCCTGGTAAGAATTTGCATGTAATTTATTAAACACTACGTGATAGTTCTCAGTAAAATGTGTTTGTGTCTCTCTCTGAGGATTTGTCTGATGAAATTTTCTTCTAAAATGTGAAAAGTAGGAGGGTTGCTCTATACCATGAAGTATTTTAAATTCTGAAGCATTTTACAACAACTTTACTTAGCATTCACTTCTTGCATATAAAAATAGTAAAAGCATCTTTTTAGAAAAGTAAGTTATTTTAGAGAGGGAGTTAGTGGCCATTTATGGCTCACTGTTTGTGAGCCTGTTTCTCTGAATATTCAGAACTGAATATATTTGAACTGTCATTTAAAAAAAAAGTCTTTTTTTCACTGACTATAATCTCTCATGGCATACTTCACCACTACACATGAGAATATTCTAACATGCATTGCATCCAGCTTTGCAGGAGATACAAAACATATAATTACTGACAAACTAATCATAGCTGGAAACTTTTAAACTTCGTATTCATTAAAAAACCATGGTAGCATGCTAAGTTACTGTACTAATACTTAGTTGAAACTTTCACACCATTTAAATAATGTACACAATTAGAAAGTGCAAGTAAAAACACCAATGAAAGTTTTACTGTAACTGCAGTATAGTAGAAGTGATTCCTTCAGATTCAGGATTTGAAATAACTTAGGCCAACAATTTCCTAAGCAAAAATTCTTGTTTTCACCAAAGCCAATTATATTCTTATCTGTGTATATACTGACATCTTGAAATTAACAAAGACTTTGTGCCTCTTTTTCTTCCTACTCTCTGAATCCCACTGGTAGTTTATATTGAAATGGAACTGTTCTGGTGGCAGCTGGCAATTCTTAAAGCTTCTTGGTAGAAGTATTTTGAGGTGCTGGATGTGCATATGCTCTGTAGTAAAGAGCAGCACAGACACTGCACATTCTTCTGATGAACCGGTTTCATAGCTGAGATAGCTGTTCCAGAGTGTGCTACTTCCAGTGAAATTAGGGTTTAGTCACACTCGGGACCTCTTAACTTTGTCATGCCCTGCAGAAAGCAGCGGAGGCTCAGGAGCTGATTCACAAGCAGATTAGGTGTTAATCGGATAGACTGTGTTGGTCAGAGGGGTGGTGGTTAATGTCTGAGTGGTAACAGCGGGCCTGTCAGAGGCCTTAGTCCTGCTGAGAGGCAAGGGTAAGGAGCTCAGACACATCCTTGTGCTAACACAGATACTTCCCATGGACACACAGTGAGAGCAGGAAAACAGGGCTGTATTCTTGTGCGGGTGAGCACCAGCCAAGCTGACAGAACCCAGCTGCTCTGGACTCCTTTGCATGATACAGATGTAGACCATAACAGGTCTGCATCTAGGGCAGCATTAACTGAAACAGAGCATCCTCACTAAGATACTGGGGGAGAAAGGACAGAGAATGCCTGGTAGGTGAGCTCTTGAGAGATCTGTGGCCACACTCCAAAGGTCTGATATAAGTGCATAAGTTAGACTTAAAAAGATTAATGTAAGCAGTCTCCTTATTTGAAATTAGATTGGCTAGGAAGGTGACTAAGAGTGACTATTTAATATCCCTTTCTGTAACACTCAGTTTTTCATTTTTACTTTCGAGGTGAGAGGGAGATAAAATCTGGCCTTCAAAGTACTAGGTATTCATTCCAGTGCCAAAATACGAAACACAAATCAGCAACTTCAATTTAGGGGCATACTAGGTTCCCTTAACTGCACTTGGACAAATATGCATGTTAGATATATGAATGTAAACTTAGATACCTGCTTTGATGTACTTACGTTTTTTTTGGCTGCTGTGATTCTGTGGGCTAATGTAGTAAGAAGCTAATGGAGAGGAAGCTAGACTGCTTACAACTTTTTTTATCTTTTTTTTTTAGTTTTTGGTTGTTTTTTTTCTTGCAAGGCTAATCTTTCACTCAGGCTCATTGCACATCAAGTGTTTGGTTAATTATTTTATCTCATTTATATTTTAAACCAACTTTCTTTTTGGGGGAGTGGTGATAAGTTCTTAGTTTTAAATTCCCTCAGATTCTGACAGAAGGTATCAGTGAAGAAAAACCTAGTTTGTAATTTCCATGTTGTAGAGGTATCTTATCTGTAGTTGCAGTAGTTATAAACATCATGTCTAGAGTGTCTTTTTTTGTTGATCTTTTCTAAGATGACTGTGCTGACTGGTATGGTTTCAAATAAAAACAGTTAAGTTATTGACTTGTAAAAGAGTTGACTGTCATTTACTGCTTAGTTCCTCTTTTGCTGAATCATTTCTGTGATATTAGTTTTATTTGTGACACTTTAGTAGGTGCAGACCTGAGGGGGAAAATGTTATAGTTCTTTCACAATTCATTGGTTTGTGGATATTTCTGTTATGTTGTTGCCACACTGAATGACTCATATGTTAAATGAACTTGCCATCCTCAAGGCATGACCTTGCTATTGCAGCCCACAGTGAAACTTAATGCCATTGCACATAAGAATGTGGAAGATGCTCATATCCGTTTGAATCCTTGGGAAGTTTTGTGCACTTCGGATGCGTGTGCTAGCAATTACTCAACGTATGTTCTTTCAAAAAGCTGTGGCTTACCATGTCTGACTACTCTTTTTCACACTGTTGATTTGCTGAGTTTGTAAGCTACGTCTGTCTTGGGAGCCCAAGTTGGGACTGAGAAATAGTAATTTTTAGTTTGTTTGTTTTTTTCTTTTAACAAGGTGGTACAGTTTCATTGTATTAATTTCTGGACTATTTGATGAGAGGCTACGGAAGTATCTCATTTGCACTGTCACCTGTGCATTTTTTAAAGCATTTCGGCAGATTCTGAAATTGTTTTATTTTGGAAGTTGATAGCACAAACCTAATGCTCTCCACATTGTGAAAGCACTAATTAGTGTTATATTGAACCAGTTGGACCCGATTACCTTAGGTCTCCTTGAATTTTGGTTTTCTTACCCATTTGATTTTTCGTTGTTTAATAAGAATGTGAAAGAGGAAACAGATTTACCTATTGATGAAATCACACAAATTTTCACTTACATTACAGAAGCTTCACGTAAGAATGCTGTGAGGAGCAGGTCCTTTAGTATCTGTAGTAGGGAGATGAGCACTCACAGCAGTGAGAGGAAAGGCTTTGAAAAGAATATGAAACAAAACTTTTTTTGATATTGAGTCTTTAGGACATTTGGGCTTTTTTCATGTGCCATATAGTGGTGTTAACTCTAAGCCTGCACTGATTCACACAGTGAAAGTATGTGCATGGCTCCAGAATTTTTGTTCTGTGGTTTAGTTTTGTGGTTTTGATAGGAGTAAGACCGATTGCTGTGACAGGATAGATAAAACATATCGCAAGTCAGGTATTTTGGCTTTTAAATAATGGTCCTGTTCTGTCATGCATAGTATGTAGTAGAGGAGTTTATGCCAAAGCGAACAGATACATTTATGGGAAGACCACTCTTTAATATACATTTTTCAGTCAGCATTACTCATGGCTGTAAATTGGGTGCAGCTTTTTCTGTCTGTGTCCCTGCCTGTTTTCGTGAGGAGGCTGTCACTGCTCACCTAACTCTACTTTCACTGATGGGGAGCTTGTCTCTCCTGTCCCTTGTCAGCTTTGGCAGCAAGACTAGGCAAATTAATGAAAACTGTGTGCCACTGTTAACAAAATTGATCACAATTCCACAGGAAACACTGGAAGGCAATAAAAGCAACTGTTTCAATCCTGTTTGCAGTTCTAGCACCCTCAGACCAAGTCATCTCAGGTCACTTAAGGATGTCTTGCTAAAATGGTATTAAAACATATAAAGTTACAACAATTCTACTGTTTAATCTTCAAGTGTAAAAGCTGCCTCGCTGGACTCTTACAGTCTCTTCCTAGTCTTTGGCTTGTCAAGAGCCTTCCTTTGTTTGCCAGGAGAGATCCTGGAATCGTGCTCGTGTCTGCTGCAGCATGTACGGTTTTAGTCCTGCTCTCTCACTTTCCCACCTGTTCCAGGGTGTTTTTTCTGTTCGTGTACTGTGTGATGAAGATGAGCAGCTCTCAAGTAAAGCTCAGGGGCTGAGTTTTGACGAACAAATCAGGGTTTCTTACAAGTATAGAAGGAGCATCGATATCAGGAGCTGCTGGTACCTCTTCCTTTTCCCGTGGTATCCTTCGGTGCTTTTCTCTCGAGGGAGGCGGGGTAAGGTGGTTTCACCCGTGGCAGCGCTCAGCTCTGCCAGGACCGTGTTGCACACGAGCACGTCCAAGTGGCCTCAGGGTGTTCCCCGCCAGAAATTTCTCCATTGGGATGGTCCGGGCATCCCCTCCATGCCTTCAGCCCGCCGGGGCGGGAGGCGAGAGGCTCCAGCCCGGGCTCGGCGGCATTAGGACCCGGCGGTCTGTGCCTCCCTCTGTCCCCGCTGCCTGCCCGGGGAGCGGCAGCCGCCCGCAGCCGGCCGGGGCCGGGCCGGGGCTGGAGGGACCTTTGCCCGCCGGCCCAGCCGCTGCCCGGGGCGGGCGGCGCGCCCGATGCTCGCTGGCTTCATGTCAGCTCGCTTTTGTTCATTGATAGCAGAAACTCGGCTCTTCGTTCAATGGTTGTGCAGGGCATTGCGGAACGTGTTCGCGTTCAAAAACGCGCTTTGGCTAAAGTTAAAATACGTCGAATTTAATGCCTACGTGATATTCGCGCTACAAGACTTTTACAGCAGCTACTATGTATCCTGCTGAACTCTTTGTAGTATAATATTTGAAACAAGACCGTAAAAATAAGAGTCCTAACCATTAAATTAGAATTAGATTGGAGCAGAAGTTGATATATTACCTGACACTTGGCTTCTGTAGTGCCTGTCACAAGGTAATGGCTCTCTTAAACTGTGCATTAATCATCAACAACAAGTTCAGAAATGTCTGTTTCAGTCCAGAAACTCTTACTACCAAATAAATAGCTTTGGTACTGTTGGAATGAGCAAAGAAGTGTCCTTAACAAGAAATTCCTTTACATGTAAATGAAGTAAGTTAACCCCTTTTCTCCCATGAGTTTAATTTGCTGCTCCTCCCCATCTTCTACTTAAAAGGAAAAAACCATGGGGCAACTTTGCAGGTAAATGTCCAATGAGGTATATTTCAAGTTATGTACATGGAAAACATACTATCAAGCATATAATAGCTTTAGAAAAGCAAAATGTCCCTTTTATTTTAGGAAGTGACAGTATTTTTTAATGGAATGTGTCATTAAAATGATCAGAAACTGTATGACTGAAAGGTAAATCTGCCAAGTGACAGTGCTTGCACTCACATACACAACCCATGAGAACAGCAAATCGGAGTAAGTTACCCAAGGAGAATAATTTTTATGTTCTTAGTGTCCCGGTGGTGAATGGTCTGCTGCTTTCAGAACACAGATGATGTTGCCTTTTGGGTTCAGAATTTTTATACTGCCTTTCTGCAACCTGTTGCACTGCTTTTATTCCAGATAGCTTTCCTCTCATTGCTGACAGTAAGGTCTTGTCAGACCCATGGCTGCCCATGGACTGAAATTCCTTTCTCTACCAGAACCAGAGCAGTTCATGTAGCTCTTTAAATCTGTTTCTTGTGTTGTGGTACAAGCTATATCATCTCTATCCAAGGAAGAGTTCCTGGGCAACCTTTCTGGTTCTTTGTGCTCTCTATATAACTGATGTACGAGTCTTCACTTTTACTGTCTGTTGTACTGTGTGATGCTTCAGCCTTTTACTTCTGCCCTGTTTACCTGACCCAGCCCTTGACTAAGCCCAACCTTGCACTGACAGTGCTGGCAGCCTCCCTGCTCCCCCACCTCCAGACAATATAATATTCTCTTTACCTTCCCAGACATGATGGAAAAAAGTCAACCAAAATATATGAAGCCACGTCCTTATTCTCACTTTCATTTTTTCCATGTCTGTGCTAATAAAATTAAGACTGTGCTCTTTGATAAAAAATTATAATGTTATATATATTTTATATAGGTTATAATGTCATATATGTTCTTGTAATTGCTAGTACAACAGGGCAGTGTGGGTCTTAGTATGTGCAGTGACAATGTGCATTTCAAACTAAGCTAGGATGATCTAATCAAGATAACCAAGCTGTATAGTTGTGGTGTGCTAAGGATTCAGTGCTTAAGCTAATTCTAGCTCCCTTGTCTGTGGGTGAATGGTAAGTAGTCAGTTTTTAGGTGTTTGTTAGCAAGATTTTGTGATGAGAATCCTTGTTAAAGTAATCCTTTTAAAAAGTGCTGAAGGAAACTGTTCAATACCTTTGTCTTTGAAAAACAGATAAGCTTCCAATAAACTGGCTGTGATTAGAAATGAGGGAAATATATATTTTAAATAGAACCTGCAGAGATGGAATAAACAAGTTCATAGTCATGCTGGTTTTAATTTTTCATGTATTTGCCTTTACTGCTCACATAAAAGCTTAATGTGTCCAAACTTCAGTTGTTTCAGAACCTTCTAAAGACAACTACTGTTGTTAATGAGCTGTTAATAGTATTTAATGCAAACTGTATGAAAAGTTACTGGGAGATGGTGAATAAAATTTCAATCATGAAATCAAGTTGCTATTCCTTTTTTGTAATTTATATTTTTACATAGGGATTGTCATATTTGCTTAAACTATAATACAGTTTCCCCTTTGACTAGTAAATACCTCCTAATGCTTCAGTTGATGTAAACTACAAGTTGCTTCCTGATTTCTCTATGTAGTAACTGGTTTAATTCATACTGTCATTGATAGGGACATTGTATTTAGATTAATAACTGAATTTCCATGATAATCAATACAAATGGATTATATATTATGTGAAAAAACATTTCTTCTGCTCAGTTTTGAATTTTCCACACTTTCAGTGTTTCTTTGTATTTCTTCTTGTGTTGTAAGATAGCAAGCATACAAATGTCTGATCTGACCTCTCTAGTGCAATTGCTTTACATGTCCGTGCATAATAGTCTCAATTTGAACCCCGTCCATATCGTTAGTATCCTTTTGGAGAAAGAGTGACCTATACCTCATATAGGTTTGTTTTTTTTCTGGTAAGGTCACAGCACTGATTTTTATAATCCTCTTACACCAGTTTTCTTCTAATTGTCTTGCATTGTTTAAGCTACCTGTTTCATTATTTTCATTTTGATTGTAGTGGTGTGTTGAACAGATTTTTCACTAAACTGCTGAAATGGGCTTTGGTTCTTTCCTGAGGCCAAAGCAGCTGGTGTGTTTTCCCATTAGGGGATAACTGATCTAATGTTTGACTTCCATTAAACAGATGCAATCCTACAACCCCCTGGCACCTGACACTGGTATGTAGTGATAGGACAAGGGTTAATGGCTTCAAACTGAAAGGAGATAGTCAGATTAGATGTTAGGAAGTAATTCTTTACTGTGGGTGTGGTGAGGTACTGGAACAAATTTCCCAGAGAAGCTGTGGATGCCCCATCCCTGGAGGTGTTCAAGGCCAGGCTGGACGGGGTCTTTGAGCACCTGTGAAAAGTGTTCTTACCCATAGTAGGGGGGGTTGGAACTAGACGATCTTTAAGGTGCCCTCTAACTCAAACCATTTTATGATTCTTTGACTTGTCTAATTTATATTGATAATTAAAAGAACTCCTGAAATGGGGTGAGGACTTCATAGCTGATGGCCCTTGTCTTTTGTTTTTCATGGAAGTTATCTTGGCTGGACCTTTAAACATAAGTTGGTGCTTGTGAGCAAGTGAATGTAAGACTGTGAGTAAATTAAATCTGTGGGAGACTAAATGTAAGTGACTAACATCAATTTATCTGGAGATTTAGTAGGTAACTGTTACCCTCCCTTTGCCTAACACATTGAGTTTTATTGCACTAAGTTCCTTATAGTTTTGTCTTTAATTTGAAACCTCATAAAACACAGACTGTTGGGTTTTTTTAATGGGTTTATTTTAATATGTGTCTGTTATCTATCTATCATCATTTAAAGTTGATTTATTGTTTCTGGGGTCCACTTAGTAATTTTGGTTAGATTATTAATTTTCCTTGATTCTGAGTAACTGAAATAACTGCAGATTTTATGCCATGATACTTGCCCCAGTTTCTGAATTATTAATGACTGTACTATAATACAGGACCAAATACATCCTTTTCAGCATTTTGTGGTTAACTCTTTGCAATTAATGACATTTATTATAGTGAAATCAAATAATTTAATTCAATGTTTTCCCTGGTTAGATTTTGATCAGATTTTGATTTATGACTGACCGTGTCCTCAATTTTTTGTTTGCTTCAGGAGGCGTTTTTCTCTTACTCTGGGCTTTGAAAGAACTTATTTTCTGTTATCTGGAGCAGGAACTAGATCATCATCAGTAGCAGTTGGTCTGGTCTATTTTCTTTTTTACATGGTGCCTGGTATGTCTTTTGATTATTGTTTATGCAGCCCATTCCAATGTCTAATCACACTTTATGTGAATAAATTCTTCTTGATATCCTGACTCTTCCTAATATTCCTGTTCTCCCTTTTCTGCTCTTTTAGCTATGTTGATTTCTCTTGAGGATTTGCCCATGATTCACAGTGGGGAGAAAAAAGCTGGTGCCAGCCATGAACACATTCCAGGTCTTTATTATAGGATTGAGGAATTTAGTAAATACCAGAGCTGAAGTCAGTGCACAGAGCTCTGCATCACCCACCAGGCATATGTGTGTAATGCTATGATAATTGCATGACCAGGATCTGTTTAATAAAATACTGTATAGCATTGTGAGGCTGTTTTTCTATAACTGTAAAATAACTAGTTCCTATGATGCTTTGCATTATGCAGACGTGTGCTGGAAAGAATATCTGCAATTTTAAATCTTACCAGTGTAAATATAATACAGTTGAAAGTAGAAAATATACACAGAGGAAAAGGGAAATGCTAATAGTCAGGGGGATCATTAATGCTTCAGGGATCCAACTCATGTAACTAAATCAAAAGACTGATTTCCTTAGGCCATTTCCACAGCATATGTAGAGTCTCCTTCACAGGACATTTTGCAGTGTTTCAGGAGTTCCTTCAAGCACATCTCTCTCAAGGAGCCTCTCTCTGTTTACTGTAGGATAGGATCTGCCTCCTACATCCCACTCTTGCTTACTGTAGACATTTGAAAACAGGTGATGTGTATATAACTACTTATCACACGTTTTGCTCATCGGGGCTGTAGGGGCATGTTAGTAAGCTGAATTTCAGAGGAAGCTTTGAACAACAGTAATGCAGTATGTTTTCAGATATTTAAGGGAGTTTCCATAAAGTGTAAGGTGTAAGACAGAAAAAGGCACAAGAGGTTTGTTTGAAAATACACCATGTGGGTGTGAGAGGAGCTGGAAACTGGACTCTTGACACTGAATGGCAAGTGGGAGATAGGAAGGGAAGAGATACAAGAAGCATCCCTGAATTTTATTTTTTTATCAGTGAAAAACTGAGGGGTTTTTAAGTGTCTTAGCCAAACACAACATAATAACCAAATTAGACAGTATGATCTAATGGTCTTTTCAGCTTTGTGTTTTATGAAGATTGGCCCGGTTTCAAACATGAGCAAACCACAGCTGTCTTCCTGACAAAGATTAAGGAGCAATAGGTGTGGTGGTGATAAACAAGGATGGACCTTAGAAGTGAAGACAAGTGGTAAATGCTGCAGAAGTAGCCAAGGAGAGCTGTGGAGATAGTGATGTGTTCTCCGAGCGATTGACTAGGAAAGGGTCTTTGCAGCAGTTCTCTGAGTGAATGTGTGTGATATTAGGCTGTGTTTGTCAAAAGCAGAGAGAAAAAATGTTGCTGAATCAAAAAACAGAGAGCAAAATCTTGCTGAATCAAAACATCATGATGATGATGATTAACCTGATTGAATACTTTAGCTGATTGGGAGGATTAAGAAAAATACCGTCTTGGAAATGTTGCATTGAAAGTATCTGCAAATTATGAATATGAATCTTGGGATTTGGAGTATCTTTGGGATGTAAGGTGATGCTAGAGTTACATGTCTGAGCAATAGGCAGGATGATGGTGTAGCTGTGTGGCTTTGTGTGTGTCACCAACAGTTAAGTCATTCATAGGAAAAACTGTAAAGATCTGTCCTCAAATATTTATTATTTTAATATTTATTTAATTAATATTATTTAATTAATATTGTTTTAATATTTAATAATATTTATTATTTGACATTCTGCACTCCTACAGCTGCTTCCCACATAATACTTCTTAGAATATTTCCCCACCTGCCACAAAGGACTGGACATTAATTGTTGAGATAGATTTGTAATGTCACAGTAGGGTGCCTAGCATGAAAAGATGGATTTTGTATTTGCTGGGAAGGCACTGATCTTTTCATTTGGTTTATAGTAATGGAGAACACAGATACAGTAATTTCCTTACAATTAAATTATGGAGTCAAGTCTTCTCATAACAATACTCCGTAGTATTTCAGTAGTAATTAATTTATTCTGTTCCTTATTCTGATTCTGCCTGATGCTATAAGAATTCCCCCCAGGAGGAGGAAGCTTTCAGTTTGCTTGAGAATTTTATGGCCAGGTCCCATACCAGCCACAGTTATCTTTTCCTTCCCCGTTCAGCATGTACCAGAGCTCACAGGTTGAGAAAGGACAGAGGAAATACATCTGCTCTTGGCTGACCTTCCAGTGGTGTGTAGTTGTATGGACTTGCTAGCAAACAGGTGTGAATTAGAATTTTTTCTAGGCTTTTCTGACTTAGACCAGAGATGAGGCAGCTTTAGTATCAAGGAGGCATAACCTGAAGAAAACATCCAAACAGTTGCTTTGTTGTTGTTGTTTTTCAATAAATTTCTACCAGGTGTGGAAATCTAAACTGTTAATGTATGTTTGCAAGAGCAAAAAAAAGGTTGTCTTAGGTGTCAAGTAGTTAGATGTCCAGATTAAAAAGATAAAGCTTCAGAAAAAGAAATTAAGACCTGCCTTTCTTCGGAAATGTAACTCTGACAAGGAATTTGATATTAATAGCCCATCAATAGTTTCAGGTTGTTCAAAGAAAGAGCAGTGATAGCCAGGTAAGGGGCAGTAAATTACTCTCTGCTTACTAAAAATTTGTGAAATCATAAATTCATTGAGCAAACATACCCCACAGGCACAGTGGGCTCTGGGACCGGAACCTCTGCCTGAGCAAGGCTGGGCCCTGCTGGCTGCATCTTTCCCCCAAGTCTCTGTGTGCCTGCAGAGTGACCCCAGGTTTGAGGCTGTAACTCTCTGGAGATAAAATAACCAAAATCTGGCACTATAGCTGAAGCCCAGTGTTGTAGATTCTTTACCATGTGACAGTTTCAGATATACATGTGGGATTGAACTGGGAATTCAGTATTAAAATGGGAGTAAAGATTTTGGTATCTGTCATGAGCTAACACCAGTTCTAAAAAGACAAACACATTTCTTTCGCTCACAGATTTTTGAGATCTCATATGCCTTGCATATCTGTGTTTCCTTATATATAAGTGGTCTAAGTCTGTCATCTTGGCAAAAAAGGCTTCTTCATGTCCATGTGCCTGGAAAACTGTATATATTATTATTTTTTCCTATGTAGAAATAATAGCAGTTTGAGTCCTTATCTCTCCATGAGTGCTATAGGCAAATGAATGTCTCAGTGAATTTAAGATGTTCATGTCCTTGTATATCTTGAGTTAATTTTTAAACTTGCTAATTTTTTTATGTAAAGGATCTTGCTGCATCTCAAGCCATCCTGTAGGAGATACAAAAGTAATCAGAGACTGTTGATTGTCTTGAACATTTTTTTGGGTAGAAGTTGTATTTATATTGATTTGTCTGGCCACATGCTGATCTCTGAAAGTATAACTCTGCTCTAGTAATAGGAAGAATGGTGTCATGCTCCTGGACAATTCATTCTATCCTTGGTCTGGCTGTCTCAAAGAGGTCATGGTACTGAAGGTACAAGGTGCAGTGGTGCAGACATTTACAGGCATGGTGAATTGGCCACTATGGCCTCCCAAGCTGAGAGAGATAGCCCTAGGTAGGGAGGAAGCATGGGCCCCTTCCTGGGGTGGATGAGAAGTGCTGCTGTGGAAGTTTGGATGACACAGCTCTCCACTGTGTAGCCATGTGCTTGTGCCACCATAAATCTGATATCTGTAGTGTCTTCACTGCTGCTGTCACACACTCCTGTTGTGTTAAATTTCCTGTTGTGTCTGTATTTCAATGGGAAAACCTCATTATGAGCTAGGCATTTTTTTTGCTACAGTCTCTTTTCTCATTAGCAGTTGTATGATACTAGGTGTGTGCTGCCATGGAGTTTCACTGAAACCTTAGGGAGACACACTACTGGAACTTCTCACAACCTTCAGATAGGCTTAACAATGACACTTCTCGTAGAAATGTTATTTACTTTCTGTCAGTTTTATAGTGTTTTAAAATATGGGAAGATTGTCTTATTTTAGTTTTGGCCATTGTGTTACTAAGAGGCTGAAAATCTACATGAAGAGCTGATGAAGATAAATACGTTGCCTTTATTGATTTTAGACCACTCTCTTTTATTAAAAATAATAAAACAAATTACATATAACAACAAAAAAGCAGCAGCACACAGGAGGTGAGCAAACACACTGCAGGTACTTGTGTTTGCCTGAAGGGGAATGCACTGTGATCAATTAATGCTCTATAAATCTCTTGGTGTAAGAGATCACTGTTGCCTTTGCTGTAGCTGCAGCATTTTAGGGTAAAAATAGAGATCTTGTCATGGTCTAGCCACTCAGATTTTTTTTCTGTGATTAGTTTGGTGTCTCTTTAATTAGAGGAGTGTGCTGTGTTACCTGATTTCATTCTTTTTCTTTTTACATATTTAGGTCCTAGTCTCCTGCAACTGGATTTGTTCAAATGGATCTTGATAGCCTGGGGGCCTGACAAAGTTCATGGGACTCTGGTGACTGCAAGTTCTCACTCTGAAGATCTGATTGTAGGCCTGAACCAAAATTTCTGTTTTGTTCTCCTGTCTATTTGCTTCTTAAATTATGAAAGTTATCCTTTAAAATGGTCTTATCTTTGAGTCTTATGCACATCCACTTTAGTAGTGTTCAGACACTGTGTGCTTGGGACGTTTTCAGACATTGTTAAAATATTTCTGTTCTGTTGTGTGCCTAAACCTCATGATTGCTCTGATTATTGTGTTAGTTTTTTACATGTAGTGGTTTTCTACCTAAAATGGAGGAGATCATCACCTGGGTTTTCAATCATTGTGGTATTTCTCTTAACTCAGATTTTTAAGTCACGGTAACTGTTGAAACTGTTCAGGTTATTTTTAAGGATGTAGGTAGATTTATTTTTTGCTGGACACAAAGTATAATTTATTTTGCAAACTTGGCAGCCTAGTATTACTGAAAGCTTTCAGTATGATGATACTCTGATGTAATAAAATAAGTAGGAAAAGACATTACCTTTTACTAGCTCTACTGTTACTTTTCTATTCCTGTGGCTGTGGTTACAGAACACACAACTGAGAGTGAAGATTATTTTTATTTATATGAGCCACTGAATACCTTGCTGTTCCCTGTCCTATTCCATGTTGCAGCTTTGCTGAATACTAAAGTTATAGCCCTGATAGAAGCTGTATAAAGGACTTTTGAAAAATCACAAATAGAGTGTGAGAGGAAAAATAGATGTATTCTATGTTAGTATTTATATTGTAATACTTTCAAAGCAAGTATATAGCAGTATACAATATTTAAGAGATTAAAAGATCCAAAACTTTCTTTGTATATAGAGAATCAATTTTTTTTTATTTTTGTAGGCTTATTATAATGATAGTAAGGAGCTTCACAGTATTTGATGAATTTTTGCATATTCCCAGAACAGAAGAGCACCATTGTCCTGTTAGACCAAGGAGAAAACTGAGCCACTTGTTTAGTCAGTAGTAAAGTCAATGATATTAAATGGATTCTCCTGCCTTTTAACCTTGTGCCACTGGCTCCATTTTTCCCTTAAGACCCAAACCTTCCATTATCATCATCTGCTTTGCATTTCTACGTGAAAGGCCCAAGGTGTTTCTGTTTGGACTCTCAGAAAATGAGGAAGAAGAGGTTGGTTGGCCATCTGCCAAGGTGTGAGGTCTGACTTGCTCCTTGCTCACGGGGGCTGCTGGTGTAGCAGAGGCAGAAGTGAGTGTTCTATGTGGCATTCAACTGCCTTAACCACATGCCCATCGCTCTCTTCCTGTAGTTGTCTTGTTCTCAGCATAACTCCTAAAGACAACACGTATACCAACCAATAAATAATCTAATTTGATGCACAGCCCTGATTCACTTCCTGAGCTGTGTCCTGCACACACGGAGCAGTCCTGTGGAAAAACGCAGCACAGTGCACGAGGCCAAAGAGTAAGGCTGTTAAGTGTTTAAACTTTGCAATGAAGCAGTGTTCTTTTAATGTCACTTATTATAGCTATAGCTCAAATTGTTTTTAACAAAGAACAAGAGAAAAATGAAAGCTTTCAGAACTGATTGTAACTGATTCCGTCTAGCTTGTGAATGTGACTATCCAGCCCAGTGAAACACAACATCAGCTGATGGAAGGAGGCTGGCCACCTCCAGGGAGGAAGGGAAGCAAAAAGGATGGGTGCTTAACACCATGGGTGTATCCAGTTTCCTTCCAAGGCTCAGGGACTATTTGTAGAGTGTTGACCCCAGCTCTTTAGCTTTTGTTTTCTCTTCAGCATTCCCACCCCCAAAAGTTAGCTCCTCCAGAGCTTCCCAGCGCAATAGATGTTGGGGGTGTTGCTGTAGTCTGCTAATAATTTAAATGAGGAAACAGAAATCAAAAGTGGGCTTTTCTCCTATGTTTTCCTATTGAAAAATAAGAGGAGATGCTCCCAATTCTCTCCACAATGAATTTCAGGGGCTTTTCTTCTGATCCTTGATCTCACAAATAGATGGCAAAAACTTTAATAATAGAAAATGCTGCTCTTGGCTTACCCCTTTAATCTTCTTCCCAGTCAAATTGTAGTGACCTGCTGTGTTTGTAAGCTACCAAGGATGGTGTGTAGTCTCCAGTGCCAGGGCAATTGTGTTGGGAACACAAGCTCATCTTGTTATTTTTTGTTAGAATTTGGTAGCATATTAAGTTTTTTTCAGGGAAACCTTGCCAGACCATGGTCTGAGTTTCCGTTTCTGTTAATGTCTGCTTTATCTATGCGTGGTACTTGAGATCTGGTCACCAAGCCTAGTGATTTGCTATGAGGAAAACAAAACAATCTCCTACTTTGCTTTTGCATATTTTTCTCTGGGATATGCAGTCTTGTCTCACAAGTAATGCAGCAAGTTCCTGTAAAAAGAACAGGTAGGAATACTGTTAGGTAAAATTTGGTCAACCCATTCACTGAAATTTATAAAAATGAAAATATTTGCAAAAGTATTCACTGGCATTTTGTTGCAAAATAAAAATTAAAACCCTGATTTTAGTACTGATTTATTTTTTTTTTTTAAATAAGGATCAGTCTTCAACATTTCATAGCTGTGGAGAAATGGTGGGAATGGGACAAAACAGTCTTGATACGAAGAATCACCTTAAGCCGTAATAACACTTTGTATCAGGAAACCATGGCCTGAAATTGCTGCCTATCATATCAGATAATATTATCACTGATTTATTATGTTACTTCATCTTACTTGTTTTTTGTAATCTTCTGGCAGGGATCACAGTTTTTTCTGTGCTTTGGGTGTCTTCTTTTGGTTTGGGGCTGTGGTTTTTTACCAGCACCTAACAGATCAGAGTCCTGATTCATGATTTGGCTTCCAGGTACTAAGATAATGCAAGTAGTAATCATGCCTGCTGCTAAAAATTTTCTACCTTATTTCATTTGCATTTGTTTGCCTTCAGCTTCCAGTCATTGATTCTTGTTATGCCTTCTCTGATGGATTAAAGAGCTCTTTAGGACTTGCTATTTTCTCCCCAGGAAGGTGCTTTTAACCTGTAATCAAGTTACTTTTCAGTATTTTTTTTGTTGTTGTTTGTTTGATTTAAGAAAAAGCTAAACAGACTGAGCTTTTTAGGGTTCTCATTATTTATAGTTTTCTCCCTAAATAATGGGGTCTTAGGGTTCTCAATTTTTCATATTCCTGGATGATTTCTGTGGCTCTTTTCTATCCATAAAACTGTGTGTTACTAGTCACATACACAGAAATAAAATTACTTCTCTAGTTCCTCTTGTGTTAGTATGGTTTGAAATTGATGTTATTGCAAGGTCATATTAAAAAAACCCTAATATGACTTCTACACATCTGGGTGTTGTAGGTATTAGAGGACAGAAAAGGATGGATGATTTAAAAAAACTGTAATATTTTTAAGTGATCCACAAATCAGCAAGAGTGGGTGTGCAGGAGGGATGCCAAAAGTATTTTGTTTAGGTTCTTAAGGAACTAGAAGTGAAAATAAACATAATAATTTTAATTGTAAAACAAAATAAAACATCAAAATTTAAGTGTTGTGTTTAGTATAGTAATATATACTTGCAGAAATTTTATAGGATCGAATGAAAAATGTTTGTTATTAACAAACACTGTTGTGGGTCACTGGAAATAGAGGCTGTAAATGGACGTGAATATACATATCCCTTACATCTGTTTAATCCCATAAGTAGTCACTTGCTTATATTTGGAAACCCAAGAACAGTTATGTGATGTGTTATACTGAAATAGAAGAAATAACATCGTATTAAGAATTCCTTTTGTTTTACAAGTTGTCAGCATTAAGTCATATAAAAGATCAAGCAATCAAAATCCAGAGCTTCAAAGAGGCTCTTGAAAATTTTACTGCTTCAGTATTTCTTTCCAAAGGGATGGCTATTTATTTTGATTTGCATCCATACTTTAGGACAAGGTTAAATTAAGTTTATAGGAAGGAGACTAATCAGATGCCTGTCTGGTCAAAACACCTCTGTCTAGTGTTGTGTCTGACAAAACTTTGATGTCACAACCTTGACTTCCTGTCCAAACTGACTTTTGATTTTGAAAAGAACGTGGCTTTCCATTTGACAGCATTCCCTCTGTGAAATTCAGGGCATTTTCCACAAGGATCTTCATTTGTTTCAGCAAGATGAAAGTTCATGGTAATATGGTAGATGGGGGAAAAATGGATTTAAAGTAATGCAAAAGACTTAGAATCTTCTGAAATTCATGAAAAAGAAGTAAAGGTGAACGAGAACTGAATAGAAAGCCAAATGGCCTCTAGTTAAGAACGTACTAAGCTAAATAGATTTAGACTACAAGTTTGTGTGTGTTAACTAAAAAGTTATTACTAAGATTTTGGTAACGCAATTTCTTGGGGTAGAAATTGTCCCCCTGCAATGATGAGCTCACAGAGCCCTTTTCAAAACAACCATCTGCTGTTGGAAAAGGCAAGAGAAGTGGGCATTCCCTTGGATGCTTTTTGGTATCACAGGCTTAGTGCAAAGTATGTTGTATCTTACATCCTAGGTTGCCTCAATTTCTTCTCCTGAGTCTCAGATATCTTGGAATAGAACCGTTAAATAAAAGGAGATAATGTAATTGGAAAGAAGATAGTAGAAGAAAAGGACGATTATGACAGAAGCTGGAGACAATTCCAAGAGAATGTTAGCATGACTTCTTTTCTCTGAACAGCCAACTAAGAGGTGATCCTCCTTTCTGAACAAGTAATAAATTGCTATGGCTGCATGTGACCAATGCAGTACTCAGTGCAGTGCAGGACATATTGGAAAACCATATTGAAAGCAGGGGGATGGGGGGGGTGTGGCTAGAAAATTATTAAATAATGCTACTGATGATTATTTAGTGAGCAGGTACAGCTGCCAGAATGCATTTATCTTTGCACTAGTGGAGCAAGTGGAGGAGTGTGGACAAAAGAAGAGAAGAAAAAAGGGGGCAGAAAGGAGAGAGATGGAGAAAGGATAAGAGTTCTCTGAGGCTGCTTCTGCTCTTCCAGGATGTGTTCTTTGCCATCCCTAGTGAGTGGTATATGCTGATAACTTGTAGTACTTTTAATCTTCCTTTAGCACCATATCTCCATGGGAAGGTAGCAGGTTTATGAAGCTCTGAGTATGTGGACAGCTCCTCGAATGAATGAGAAACACTCCATTGCATTGTAAGGGATGAGAAAGACACTACTCAATGACACCCATGTAAACTTGGCTGTATTTAGCAAAAGGGTAAGGCTGTCCTGTCAAACTATGCAAGTTCCCCTTTTGAAGCTGTGAGCAAATGGTTGTTTCCTCCAGCAGTTCCTGTAACTGCTTGTATGCAGTCTACATTCACAGTATGTCCTGGGTAGTTACTAGATAGAGTGATGTGTGCTGCATCCTGTTTCTTTGGATATCAGCATCCCATAAATTCACATTAATTTTTTGGTTTGTGGAAATAAGAGTGTACTAGGATTTCTAATATCAGGAACTGTGTTGGCGTTAAGGTGTCATCTTCATATCCTGAAGCAGAGTACAGGTCAGGTGATGTTTATATGTAGTGTATTTTCAGAAAACATGTAGATAAGGAAGTAGTAGCTCTGTCCCAGGACTGTACCTAGCTCTAGGAATCTTTCCAGTTTGACATGGAGCATCGAGGTCTGTCTAAAGGAGTCCTGCCTGTGAGAGAGCATGTCCTGTTGAATCTTCTGGGCTGGATAAAATAGGAAGGAAGGGCAGCTCAGGTATTTTTTTGTTCACCACCTTAGGCCTGGCTGTATTCTGCCTGTTCAGGTGTAGAAGTCTAACAGTGGTGTCAGCATCAGAAGCTTCCCTGCCTCTAGACAGGAGTGAGGGAGACAGAGTACTGACACCTTTAGAGCAGTGTCTGTGAAGATGGACAGCAGCATTTTGGGTTTATTAGAAGCAGCTGATAACTCTTACCTCAGTGGTAGGCTTGAGTGTACAATACATAAATGATCTGGAGATTTTGGAGGGGACTGAATATTTGATGCCATGTTTCCAGAAAGTTGAAGAGATAAGTGGATGTTGCACTGCATGTTGTGTTCTCAGCAAAGCAAGTATCTCAGCAGGTCAGCGATTTCAGAAATAGTGCAGTCCTGAAAGAACATTTTTTGAACTCCTTTTTGCTGTTGAAGCTGAACACAGTTCCATCTGTCTGAAACTGCACACTGAGAGCTTCAAAGAGGCACTTAAAGAAGTTACGTACTTATGCATAAGGAATAAGATGCTGAAGGAATCATATTTCATAAGAGTAAATCTATTAATCTTACCATAAAATGGTTACTTTCTGTACACATATTCACTTTAAAAAATGTTCATGGTATACTGATCATCAGAGGAAAAGTCCATACTGATGTATCTTCACCAACTTTCTGAGATGAACATTGTGGGTATATGTTTTTGCTATGAGAATCTACTTACTTAATACTTTTCCATACATCTGCTAATATCTGCTAATTCTACAAATTTTCATTTTACCCAATTTGTGGATAAAAGCTCTATGTAACTACTGACCCTGATTTAGGAATGTATCAGCTCTAGAAACGATGGAATTGTCTTCAGGGCTCACATGTCAACAAAAATCAGCTGGTTCGCACGTGAAGCTTGGCGAGGAAAATGCTGCAGCGGCACTGGCGCCGTCCCTGCTCCCTGCCTGCCTCTCCCAGACCCGCTGCCTTTATTCAGCCGAGGTTTCCTTGCCTGTCTGCCACTGCTCCACAGTTAGCCCTTACACACCTGGGTCAGCCAGCCACTTATCCGTGGGGAGTGGACAAAAAGCCACTTGAAACCCTGCTCACTGATAGAGGAGGGACAGCAGCCTCCCCAGATTACTTGATGAAATGTGAGCAAGTCCAGAGAGAAAGGTAAAGCAAATCAGTGGTACTGTTTGCAGACATACTGATTCTCATTCCTTTGAACCAAAACTTTCTCCTCCAGAAGTGATTTTATGGAAATATTTAAAGTGTATCTCCTGAAGAGTTCAAATAAGACACCAAAGCAAAAGATTGGCTGCAAATCTGCATCTAATAAGCAACTGAGAATTGTGTTCATCTGGGCTGTGCATAGACTGGCACTGCAGCCTCAGGAAAAGGGCAGTTATGGCCCTTTTTTTTCAATTGTGCTGTGAAAACCCTGCCTTCTGTAGGGATGGGAGTGTTCAAAAGCAACAGTGACAATCTACATTACCAGCAGCTCCATCAGAAGTACATGTGCCCAGGTGCCCTGTCTCCACAGATGTTTTGCTCTCGTTTTGAGCTGAAAATGTAACTTTTTTGTTGAGAAAGGCTTTCAGATCTTGTTAAAAATAGCCTAATAGTAGCTTTGGATTTGAGTGACAAGCTAGTTGTTACTATGCAGTTTTCATAGTAATAATCTAGTACTTTTGACCCAAAGAAACAGTGATATCATTCCTTGAGAGGGAGGACAAAGTGACAAAATCTGGAAGCCCTGTGACGACACTGAATCTCTTTGTTGTCAAGGCAAGCTGTGAAATCATCTGCTTTCCTGCCATATCCCACTGAGGAGTAAGCAGTGTCTTTCACAGAACACACATTTTGCAGGAAAAGATGGGGCACGGAAGAAGCACGTTCCTGTCCCATGGGAGGTGTGCTGCTCCATACCCTGTGACTTCTGGAATTGATGCAAGTGTGTTTTCCCACCTCTGTCAGCAAGCACATCACTAAAGTGAGCAGAAGCTTTCTAAGGTTCTTTATATACTGTGGCTTCATCAAAAATTCTGCTGGAGTACTGTCACCAATGTGTTTCACAGTTATTTGGGAATGGGGGAGAATGAGATCTCTGAATCCCTCAGTCAGGCTCCACTGCCAACCAGGTAGTCTGTACTTGTTGGAATTCTCCATCCTTGTTTGTGTTTGCTATTAGTCTTTGGTTGTGAGCTAAGCAGGGGATGATAGGAAGTGAGAGGTAAACTTTAATAAAACTTTTTTTGTCATTCAGTTGGAACTTCTCTGTTTCTGCGCAGCAATACATTGTTAAGAACGGTTTTGTCTTTGGAGAGGTCTTCCTCTGCTACCTCCAAAAAAAACCTGGAGAACAAAAGGATGCTTTAAAAAAAAGGTTGATAATGTAGAGCTGATGTTTCCATTAAAGTTCAGCTTGCCATGTGTGGAAAAGGAGTTGATCCAAAAGGCTCCTTACAAAGATTTCTACTGGTTTCCAAGTGAGTCTCTACAATGGGTACCCAAAAAACTGAAGTATTTGAAAACACATATCTAATAGAAATCCTAGTTTTACTCTTGCTTTGCAATATGACAGCCAATCTGTGTGTCTTTTCCCAATATATATCCTAGTTTGCAAAACACCAAAATTACTAAACAGGGGTTTTGAAACTTCCTCTGCAGCTACATATTTTTTTTCCTGGAGCAGTTGTACTGGGCTATTGTAACCCGAATGTTCTGTAGGCAAAGCTTATGTGCAAGAAGTCAAAGGTGTTTTGTGTTATTCAAGTGATCTCAGTGACTGCACCTGTCTAGTGGAGTGTAATTTAAAACAGATTTGAACTTCAATGAGGTTTGCAGAAGAAGGCATGGTTGTGAAGTATCAGAAGGGATGTGGCACAGTGTGAACGAGAGAAGAAACATATATTGCTTCCGTAAAAAATGCTACTGTCTGCAACTGATGAGTAAATTCTTTTGTATTTCTGTCATCAAGGACTGCAGAAGAAACCCACTGGAATATGCAAACCTGTACAGGCCTAAGCATCTAACAGAGATGAAGGAAAACCCTTAGCGGGATATGTCTTGTAACCAAATTCTTCTCACTTGCCTTTTACTGAAGGCTCAGCTCTAGACAAGAGCAAGAAATAAAAGCATTACTTTGCTTTCCTTTCAGGTCTGGTTTTCACAGAAGAAACCTTAAAGTTCAGTATGTGCAAAGCTATCAGCTTCTGCACACTACACCACATAAATACTAGTGATTTTTACCGTTTTCTTCTGTTGCATATTAAGGTTTAAACTTTAACTGCAAATCAGAAAAAACCCCACACACAATCTTTCATTGAGACAGAAACACTCATGTACCTTATTATTCATGTATTTTTGTATGATTTCAGGTAGCAGAATCACTGTTTTCATATGTCCACCAGCACTTCTTCACACACGAGGCCGTTTTAGAATTAGGGTCCTTATTTGGAAGGATCATGAAGCACCATGCCTTGCCAAACAATTGTTATCCCTTGTGTCAGACCACAGACCCTTCCAAAACTCCATCGATAGATTTTGAGAGAGCATGATAATTAATCAGTTATCTCAATCAGCCATTTACACTCGAATATTTGTGACCTCTCTTCACTCAAGACTGTGTTACTACAGCAAGTGTGCTGACACTGCCTTTCGGGGCAGAGCAGTGGTTTTGGATTTTTCACGGCAGCGCTCCTCCCAGTGTTGTTTGGGCCAATAAAGCAGTGTGAACAGCGAAGCCGATGTTAAGGGGTATTTCTCCTGTTCGCTAGTCCTGTACAGCAGCCTCGTGCGGTGCAAGTGACGGTAAAAAAAGCAGAGAGAGGAGCAGCAGCGAATGACAGGTGAGGTGTGGCTCAGCGCGCCCCTGCCCCGCGATGCCCGGGACGGCGCCGGGCCATCGCTGCACCACTGCTGACAACTCGGGAGGAGCTGCCTGACCACTGCGGACTATTTCTCGTCACCCAGGAGGTTACGGAGAAAACCGGTATCTTCCGACTGCTGTTCATACAGGTGATTAAACCATTTCTGGAAAAAGAAAGAAAAAAACCCAAAAAACCCCATGAATCAACAAAACAAAACAAACGTCTCCCAGCCTCGGTGAGGGGGCAGAGCCGCGCACGCAGCCGCGGCAGCGGAGGGGAGCCCCGTGCGCCGGCTGGAACGGGGCGAGAGGAGCCGAGACACGCGGGCTCGGTTCGGCTCCCCGCTGAGCTCCGGCTCCCGAGCCCGGGCGGCGCGGCCGCAGGGGCGGAGGGCGGCGGCGCCCTGCTCCTCACCGCGGGGCGGCCGCGGGGGTCCTCCCGGGACAGGGGAGGCGGCGGCGGGGGCGGCGGGGCCCGCGCCCCTCGCGGGCGGCAGCGCAGCCCCGGGCGGGCACCGCCGCTATGCGGGCCCCGGCGCCGCCCGGCTCCCTGCGCTCACTTTTATATTTGCGCGCCCTTTCCCTGCTCGGTGACGTGTCCCGCGGCGCGCCCAACCCGCGGCGCGCTCTGGTCAGGACAATGGGAGCGCCTGGGCCAATCGGCGCGGCGCTCGGCTTGGCGGCGGCCAATGGGCGCGGGGCTGTGCAGAGAGTAATGTTACCAGCGCCGCGAGTGTGAGGAGGCTGCGTATCGATCCCGCGCTCAGCCATTGCGGTGCACCGGGCTGCACAGCGACCCAGCCAGCGCTGGGGCCGGGCGGGCGGCCGCGGGAGCGTCTCTGGGGCTCGGGGCCGAGCGAGGGCTGCGTGCCGACTCTGTCTGACACGGGTGAGTACGCGCCGGGGGCCCCTGGGCCGGCCGGGCGCGCTCGCCCGCTCGCTCGCCCGCCCGCTCGCCCGCTCGCAGCCGGGCGGTGAGCCGGTGGTGGCCGTCGTGCCGCCGCCGCTGCATGACCGCGGAGCGCGGGGCAGCGCCGGCTCGGACGCCCGTACACAAAGGCGAGCGGGGCTGTGCCAGGGAGACCCTTTCCCGGGCGGCGAGCCCCCCGGCCGGGGCGGGGCGGGGGCGGCGGGCGACTTCGGGAGAGCGGGGCGGCGGGAGGCAAGGGAGCGAGGTCGGGAGAGAGAGGCGGACGAAGGGAGCCGGGCGAGCGGCCGGGGGTCGTCCGCCGCGGGGGGCGAGGGCCGCGCCGTGCCCCGCTGTAAGCCGCTTACACGGGACCTCGCCGTAGCCATCGCCGCGGCGGCGGGGCGGGCGATGGGGCGGCGGGGGCTCCGGGCGGGCCGCGCCGGGCCGCCGGGGCGGTGGGGAGCGCGGGGAAGCGGGGCGCGGGCCGGGGCGCCGCTGGCCCCGCGGCCGCCCGGCTGTAACATGGCTGACGGCAGCCGCGAGCGAGAAAACAAGGCGAGCGGCGCGGAGCAGCAGAGGGGGCGCTCGGGCGGGCGGGGGCGCAGTTCGGGGGAACTTTTTTTCTCCAGCAGCCGCCGCTCGCCCGTGCGCGGGGCCGGCAGCCCCGGGGCCGCACAGCTCGGGGGGGCGAGGGAGCGGGCGGGGGGGTCCCCGCCGGGGCTTTTACCGCGCCGCCGGGGCTTGGGCAGCCGCTGAAAGCGCGCTGGTCTCCCCCATCTTCTTCCCCCCCGCTCCCACCCACCTCCCCCCGTCTCCCGCCCGCCCTCCCCCGGCTGCAATGGCTGAGCGTGTGCGCCAGGGTAGCGGCGCGCTCACACAAAGGGAAGGGAAGGGAGGAAGGGGCCATGTTCTCTGCGCGGCGGCGGGAGCGGGGGACGCCACAGCGGCCATTCCGCGCCGCCCGGGTTGCGCTGCCGCCGCCGCCGCCCCCGGGGGCGGGGGTCGCGCCGCCCGGGCCCGCCGCGGCCCCTCTCGGCGGGGGCCCCGCCGCCCGGGCCCGCCGCCCCGCCCGGCCGCGGGGGGTGTGGTGGCGGCGGGGGGGGGGGGGGGGGCCGGCTCTGCCCCTCGGCGCACAAAATGGAAGGAGGCTCGGGGGCGGGTGACCTCCTCCGCCAGGAGCCTGCGCCATGGCGGCCGCTCCCGCCGACACCGCCGCTGCGGCGGCGCGGCCGGCAGGGAGGGAGGGAGCGCAGGCCGGGGCTGCCTCGCCTCATGGCGGCCGGGGCGGGGGAGGCCGGGCAGGGGGGGGGGCCCCCCCGCCGCGGCGGGACGGGGGCGGCGGCGGGAGAACGCTTTGTCCCGCCGGGGCCGGGGGTCGCCGCCTGCGGACAGCCGCACCCCGGTGGGTGTCCTGCTCCTGTGCATGTGCTCGCCGCTGCGAGCCCTCGCCTGAACGCGGAATAAAACTTACACGTTCTCCTTAATAACGGGACTAGTTTTTTCTTTCCTTGCTGGGTTTTTTTTTTTTCCTCCTTTTTTTTTTTTCTTTTCCTTTTTTTCCTTCCCTCCCACCCCCGGCAGCTCTCTTGAGGGACTTGAGAAGTTTCCCTCTGTCTGCCCCCCTCATAGGGGAAGCGTCCAAAATGGCGGGAAGGAGAAGGCTTTTAAAGGCCAGCGCCGGGGTCGCGGTGCACAGCCCTGGCCGCGGCCGCCCCGCGTCCCCAGAGCCGCCGGCCCCCGCGGGCACTGCCCCGGCCCGGCAGAGCCCCGCGCCCGCTGCGCTGGGAGCGTCTCCATGGCAGGCAGGAGCGGCTCCTGCTTCTTCAGCCCTCTTGTTTACTTGATAGAAACTTCGAACCGGACGTGTTTAGTCACAGAGCAGAAATCTGTTTCTGTCTATCCGCCAAACCGATAGGAAATACAGCTTCTGTGGCAATACGGGCAGGCACTGCCTGCCCTTTTTTTTTTCCCTTTCACTCTTTTTTTTTTTTTTTTTTTTTCCCTTCTTTTAATTCGAGCTGAAAAGCAGAGCTTGTCAGGGTGCGAGTGACTTTTTCCAGGGAGCTATGAAGAAATACTCTGAATGTCTGACTGGGGTGTGAAAGTTCCAGGAAGGTATTTTTCAGTCCCTGAAAGTGTCAGATTGTGCTCTTGCTGAGCACAGCTCTACTGGCTGTACATAAATGTTGTGCTTCTCCCTGTGTAGGTTGTAACGTATCTGTCCAAATGAGCTATTTCATTCCTGTGTTTTGAGGTATACTTGCAAAGGGTGGGCTTTTGCAGTACACATAAAGATGGCTGATAACACAAGGCACAGAAAATAATTAAAAAATGTACTTTTAAATAAGCACCGTGGGCCTACAGGGATGAGGTAGAAATCATGGTCTGTAAAAAGAAAATTAGTAATCCAGAAGGCCACTGAGACAGGATACTTGGATCCTTTCCCCATTCTTTCAATAGAGTTTATTCTTCCCAAGCATATGATTAATACACCAGTAGTAATTGGGGTGTACAGGTTGCACTGCAGCCCAGGCCTTCAGATTCCTTGGAAGGATAGTTCTTGTTTGCAGGAGACCATAACTGCACGTTTTAAAGGCCCTTTGAGATTTCAGGTTGCTTGCATCCAGGTCACCTCAGAAAGGGATGACAGAAGTCTTCAGTAAATTTTCCAGAAGGGAATCTTTTTCCCATTGCATTATTTCAGAATACTGCTCTAGCAGGTCTTGTTTGGTTGTGACTTACTTCCTGCCTTGGTTTGTGGAAAGTACAAGTTTTAAAGGTGTCTCATTTGCTTCATTACAGAAAATCAGCAAAAATGGGCAAAGGTGATCCTAAGAAACCGAGGGGTAAAATGTCTTCATACGCCTTCTTTGTGCAAACCTGTCGGGAGGAGCACAAGAAGAAACATCCAGATGCGTCAGTGAACTTCTCAGAGTTCTCAAAAAAATGCTCAGAACGATGGAAGGTAAGAAGAGCTGCTTACAAAAACCCCCACAAAACCTTAAGTGACTGCTTTTTGTGAAATCCCATTCAAGACGGTAAATAGTTTCTTTAGAAGCTCAGGTTTTGGGTAAGTATGAAGTGCAATTGTAAGATGAGTGGTAACTATCCATTGTCCTTGTCTTACATCTGGCTCCCCCAAGTGAAATTTTGGAATGGACTTCTTCGGTATGTTTTTGAATCTTAAAATACTGTTTTGATCCTTACGTGTCCCTTCTGAGGTATTCTGTGATTCTAATTGCCTTCCAGACTATGTCTTCTAAGGAGAAAGGGAAGTTTGAAGATATGGCAAAGGCTGACAAGCTTCGTTATGAAAAAGAAATGAAAAACTATGTACCACCTAAGGGGGAAACAAAAAAGAAGTTCAAGGATCCAAATGCACCGAAGAGGCCTCCGTAAGTAAATTCCTAGCGTTTTAGGTTGTCTTGTTTGGCACCATCACATTGGTGTGTATCTATAAAATGGTAGTTTTATCCAGGAGCTTCAGAAATACAAGATTATATGATCTTCCTCACCAGTGGTGTGAAGATAGGTTGAAATTTTGGTTATGAATGCTAAGCTTTTATTTTCAGGTTGGCTGTCCCACTATCAAAGTTGGAGGAACGGCAGCCTTTAAAAGTAGATGCAAAAATAGACTGTGTGATTTTGACTGATATTTCTAATTTTTGTTAAGAGGGTAATTCCAGTGTAGTATGGCAGTAAAGTACTGCAGGCCCTACTCTCATCACCACCTGTTGGCTTGAGGAGAATTTTTGAATGGCAGTCCGTTTAAAGTTGGAGGCTTTTGCACAGAACAGGTTGGAGGGGTGATCTTCCTCAAAACCAGCTTGGAAAGATTCAAGCTTTAGCCATGGCATAGTGACAACTGGCTTCAAATTCATCTTCTCCTAGACACCAGTACTTTATTGTGTGTGTATTTCTGTGTTTTAAGCTGAGCTAACGCTGAAAGGGGCAGGGAGGTTCCTTGACAAGCTAATATTCCTTTACAGCTGGTGCTGTGGTCTGGAAATCCTACTTTGCCAACAAATATTGCAGCCTCCCACCTCTAACAATTCCGATATAATGTTTGCTGCCCTAGTGTCATTCACTTACTCTTAATTTCTAAAGCTTTTCTCTGTGTTTGGTATATAAAATCTGCCTATCTGGGGATCCTGGCAAAATGGGACCAGATGTGCGGCATTATTTAAGAGACAAGAGTGCGTTGAGTTTGCGAAGTGACTCGTTCAGTTCTGATCCCTTCCATTGTAGTCAATGTCTGTCTCACTTTCAGGTGCTTTTTCCAAAATGCGAAGGTCCCAAAAGTTGCTCCTATAGCAAAGTCTAAAATTTCAGTAATCTTCTCTTATTTTTCCTCTGTAGTTCGGCTTTTTTCTTGTTTTGCTCTGAGTTTCGCCCAAAAATCAAAGGAGAACATCCCGGTCTGTCCATTGGAGATGTCGCAAAGAAACTGGGAGAGATGTGGAACAACACCGCTGCAGATGACAAACAGCCTTACGAAAAGAAGGCTGCTAAGCTGAAGGAGAAGTATGAAAAGGTAACACTGACTTTTAGGGAGATGCTTTGGTTTAGACAGATTTTCCCTTATTGTGTACCCTGATACCTGATGTTGCAAATTATAATATGCTCATGACATAATTCATTAGATTTGTTGAAAAAGGTTGTATACAGAGGCAAATGGTTCATTGGCATAACACTAAATTTGAGTCCTTTACATTTGTCTGTAATTTGAGCTGTCACTGGTGCTTTAATAAATACAGTGGGTTCTGTATCGTTAGTAAATCCATAGGTCACAGCAGAATTTGAGTTGAGTTGGTAGTAGTAAGTAATGCTGGTAAGGAATTAATTGGTTCTCCCTAATTTTGGACATACTGGTGAGCATCCTTGAATGTTAGGATAATTGATACATGTAGATGATTTTTAAAATTTATTCTTGGGAAAATGACAAAACACAAAGGAGATGCTAGTTTTAGGCATGTGTTTTTTTCCTGGACCTACTTTGTGTCCACGTCCTTTCTAGCAATGAATTTGGTTAATTATGCATATGAAGCAGCTTGTCATACAATTTTTTAAATTGGTAACACTAAACCCTGCCATCATAATTGGAGCTGTATGGTTCCGTTGTGCACACAGGATTGTGCAACACATGGTTTTATTTCTAGAGGCAGATTCCCAGCCCAATATGGAGGCCAAGAGAAGAGGAGGGGATGCACGTTGGCATCATCACCTGATGATGCTTCACAAGGGGTCAGCAACCACCTGTAGCTGCCATACAGCACCTGTGTCCATTGGGTGCTGTCACCTTCCTCTGGGTGCTTCAGCTGGCAAACAAATCCCAGTTCAAAATTTTTGCACTGTAGTGTGCAAGATGTAACCTTGCAGCCGTGTTGATGTGGCAGAGAGGAGTCGCAGGTCCAGGAGCTTTTCCACACGGTGCTTTCTGTACAGCTTCATGGTAATTGCTTGTACACACAGCCAGGGCAACTCAGACATTTATAAATTATAGAGTTATTAATCTTTATTCACAGATGTTATTTTAATTTTCAGTAGTAGTGTCTTTATTTCTTACACTTGCATGTGGAATTTAAGGTGTAGTAATCTTAGCTATTTCACTGCCTGGCCTTTGACTTAGTGGGTATCATCTCAAAATTTCCTGCTAAGCTTTAAGGGAGTCCAAGAGAACAGTAAGATTAGTGGTGTAGTGTTTATTAGGTGGGGAATATTGGAAGATTTGGACCATCTGTGTAAACGTGTTGATGTTTCTCTGTAGCTGGTTTGTGTAAGCTGTGTAGATCAATTCTTCTGCCTAATTGTTTGGCTGTTTTGGCACAAAGTTGGGAAGTCTTAACTGCTTTTATGACTGTGCCTTCCAGGTACGGTTTTGACTTCCCCGTAGCAGGAACTGAATTTTGTGCGTTTCAAACGATTAGAATAAATGTATTGCATGCAGAAGGTGGCACTGTCTACCCTTTAATCAAGTTCTTCTTTTACCTTTTATTTTGTAAACTTCTCTTAGGTGGAGTTTAGCCTAACAGCTCTTTGCTGAGGTGTAACACTGCAGCTGTTAGGCTGGGTCATTCTGATGTGTTCTGAGTGGCTAATCCCGGTTTGTGCCTCAAACAAGGGTTTTCCTGTGTGTTTCTTTAGGCCCTGTAGAAGGTGGGGCTAGAAAGGGACTTTAAGAGGTCTCCCTACTTCATTTCCTTGTGGGATAGTGGGCTCAGCTCTGCCTTTGCCATGAGAGGCAGCAGCTTTTCCAGCCTGTTCCCCGAAGCCCAGCAGTGGGGATCCCTTAGCAGCCATAAGCAGTGTGTAGCAGCATGCCAGTGTAATCTCTGTGCTAGAGAGTTCCCGTTTCTTTGGCTTTGGTTCCCCTCGGAGCTGAAGCCGCAGCTCCTGGTCCAATCCCAGTGGGAAGAGCAGGTGCCTGGGTGACTGCTTTCTCAAGTGCTCTATGGAGATTGCTCAGACCTCTTGGCTGGTTAAATCTTTGAGAGATTATTCCTGCTTTTCTTCTCCAAGGATATTGCTGCATACCGGGCCAAAGGGAAGGTTGATGGAGGCAAGAAAGTAGTTGCCAAGGCTGAGAAGAGCAAGAAGAAGAAGGAAGAGGAGGAGGATGAGGACGAAGATGAGGAGGATGAAGATGATGAAGAGGAGGAAGAAGAGGAGGATGAAGATGATGATGATGATGAATAAGTCTCTTTTAGAGCAATTTCTTTCTTGTCTATAAAGCATTTAACCCCCCTGTACACAACTCACTCCTTTTAAAGAAAAAAAAAATTGAAATGTAAGGCTGTGTAAGATTTGTTTTTAAACTGTACAGTGTCTCTTTTTTTGTATAGTTAACACACTACCGAATGTGTCTTTAGATAGCCCTGTCCTTAGTGGTATTTCAATGGCCACTAACCTTGCCTGGTACAGTGTGGGGGTTGTAAATTGGCATGGGAGTTATAAAGCAGGTTCTTGTTGGTGCACAGCACAAATTTAGTTATATTTGGGGATGTAGTTAATTTCTCATCTTCAGTTGTCTCTGATGCATCATAAAAATAATTGTTGTTCTGTTAACTGAATACCACTCTGTAATTGCAAAAAGGAAGAAAAAAAGTTGCAGCTGTTTTGTTGACATTCTGAATGCTTCTAAGTAAATACAATTTTTTTTATTAGTATTGTTGTCCTTTTAATAGGTGCCCTTGAGAATCATACTTTTTTTTTCTCTCTTTTTTTTTTTTTTTTTCTTTTTTTCTTTTGAGGGGAACTCATCTTTTGCTTTATTGAAAGCCCGTATGGGATCATGGGAATATTACAGTTTTCATCTTTCATATAACCAGCTGATAAACAAAGCTTTGATCTGCATACCCTGCATTATCATGATAGGGTAAGAAAAGAAATATATAGGCATATGATGAAAATATTCTTCCATAACTGGAAACAACAAAAAATTCAATCTCAGCAAATGGATACTTGTTCAGATTTTTGTGAAATGTAATATTCTATTGCGTTGCATGAGTTTACCAGTCTTGGAGAGTTGAGAAGTATAAAGTTCAATTTTACAGAAACTAAATACTTTGGGGGGTGGGGAGGGAGGGAATGTTAAATTTTGTCCTAGAAGGACCCATAGGAAGAGTGTATGTCCATCTGGTGTAGAGAAATTTACACGTGTGACTCTGTTACCATGTAATGGAAGTTATATTTGTAAATCTCTGAACACCTGGGAGTGATGAGCGTACCTAAAATGTGTAAAGTTAAAAGCATGAAATGACCATATTATTTTTTGGTGACAGGTCTGGTGATGGCCACGGGCTTTGTACCATGAGACTCCTGGTAGCAAAGGGCCCACAAGAAATGATTTTTCTTTCTAAGATTTCTATAAATGGTACCATTATTATTTGTTAAATCTATGTAAATTCATATTTGTATTCTTGAAATTCTAGTTTTAGCCCTTTAAACAAAGTTGTATATTGTCTCAAATTGAAAATGAGATAAGATGTATTTTTCCTGTTAGGTTTTATACCGCACTCTTGATGTTTGCCCATTTTTAAGTTAAATATAGTTGTATGGAAAAGTACATTTTATTAAATTTTGCATTAAAAAGTTAAATGTTTATGGTTATACCAACAATGTCTAATTTGGTCAAATACAGTTCTCTTCCAAAACCAAAGCTAAGGGGTTTTTTGCATATTTAGTAAAACTTCAAGTGCTGGCAGCTGTAACTATTTTCACATATACCTGCTTACCAGTTTGGGGGACAATTCGGCAATTTTGTGGTTTCAAAATTATGGTTCTCTTAAGTGCCAGTGTTTAAAAACAAACAAACAAAAAAGCATTCTTGTAATTTTACACGCTTTTGTGATGGAGTATTGTTTTGTTATACAATTTTGACTTTCAGATTCTTATTTCAATTTGCATTTATGTATAACTTCAGGAGAAATATTGAACATCTGAAATCCTGGATGATACTAATAAACTAATAATTGCAGAGGTTTTAAATACTTAGTTAAATGGCTCACTTAATACCATAAGGATTTGGGGGTTTTTGTGTGTGTTGGTGTTCTCAGATATGTACATCCCTGCTTTCTGTTTCAAGCAGAAGAATGATGCTTTCTGCAAGGTCTCGATATAGAAAAGGGTAGGACAGACAGATTCTTTTGTCTCCTTAAACTGGATATTACACATTCAGATGCTCGTAACTGATGACAAATAAATTTTCTGTGCTGAAGGGTTTTTTTGTTTCCCCAGGTCATCAGAGGAAAGTAGACCCATTTCTTGTTCTTGGAACAAGCATACTTAATGAGATCCCCATAATCTTGTGCCTTTGTTCTCGGTGCTTGATGTTGACAGAAGTAACCTAGAGGATTCAGCTGAACTTAAAAGATGAGTAGCGAGTGCTTCCCGGCAGCCAGGCATGGCCTTTGCTTTGCCTTTGACTTTAGCACATAGGTAACAAACAGAGTGTGCTTGAGGCTGAAGAGGGTAGGTAATGTAATTATCCATGCTGCTCACTGAGGAAAGGAACCTCCTGTATCTCAGTGCAGGGGCCGGTGCTGGGTGGGAGATGCTCCAAAGCTCCCCCAGCTCTCCAGAGTGGTGGTGGTTTTCTCAGGAGCGCTTGGTACGTTCCTGTAATTCAGCTGAGCTGGCACATGGATATCGAGACCAAAGCCTTCGCTTGCATCTGCTACAGAACTCCTGAAACAGTGGAAGTGTTCTTTGGTGAAGAGGAATGCCATAGGTAGATTAATTGCTCTTTTTAAAGAAGAGCTGCTGAGTGAGGGTTGTTGCTTGGAAAGGACCTCGCTGATCACAGCTGTGCTCCCTTGCAAGTGGTTAATTAATCCGCTTGGTCAAAACTGTCTGAGTCTCTTCACTGATGGATCAGACTTGCCCACCCCAAGATTACTTGATCTGAGGTCAGTTACTGCTGACACTTCAGCTTGAATCTGCCTCCCCTTGATCTTTGAAAGTGGGTGCTTGCTGTAGAAGAGGGCTCATGATCGGTGAAATTGTGACTCTTTAGATAGTGGTTCCCTACAGGGGAACTGACAGCATTGACATCACTATCGAAGAGCATCTCCTAGGGTTTTAACCTTCACAGAAATGCTTGTTGTAAAGAAAAGGCTTTTGCTGTTCTAAACAACAACAAAAAATCGATTGGTCTGGAGAGAACTTGAATGTTAATACATGGGAGTTATGATACCTTGAATGCCAAATGCAGCCAGACTGATTTTTATGGTGGCTTATCTAGAGTTGGTCCTGAAAGGAACTGCAGTTGCAGCCACCTAGATATGCTAGATGCAGTCTGTGGTTTTAAGCTGGTTTAACTGAATGTATGGACAATGTTCGTCCCTTCTGCCGAGCTTTCAGTGGTCACACCAGCTCTAGCAAAACAGCTGAGCTTATTTAACAAAACGTTTCTGTCCAGGCAAACTGGCCCCTGGAAACCTGAACTAAGGAGTGTGAAGTGGCTGATTTCTGGAGCTTAATTAGGGCACTGCTGACACTGAGCCTCTTTTTTCAGCTGCTTTTATCAGTGTAACCAGCCCATCCTGAAGGAGAAAAGGCTGAGTAACAGCTGGGGGTCTGGGTTTGCTTGAAAGTGGGATTTGAGTGACTTGTCCAGAAGAGGAGCCAGGCGGACTGCAGCCACAGCATTTGGTTCTCTGGATGCGGGACAAGCCAAGCCTGGAAAAAACCTCTCCTAATTCTTGCTAGCCTAAGGGTTAGACCTGCTGGTTAGAATAAACAGTCCCATTCTGCCTTCCCAGCTATGCCTGACAGGAGATTAAAGGAATAAAGGCAATGTGCTGTGTTGGGTTATAATGAGTTATTCAATACAGAGTCTGTAACGGAGACATGGCAAAATACAAAGATAGTGTTTAATGCAAGAGACGATTAATTTTCACCATTTCCAGGCGGAGCCAGTGGCAGCTGACCAGCTACAGGTTTTTAGGATTCAAATGTACCAATCATTTTATTAATAACAGTAAAATGCCAAATATTTTTAGGCATTCCTCCATTATATTCTTTAGCTTACGAATCTGTACTTGACTGCAGATCACATCTTTTTGGGGCGCTTTAGCAGAAAATAACTGTGTGACATTTTCGTTTGGCAGGCTGCAGCAGACATTTTAACACCCGAAATACATTCAGGGACGTTTTACAAACGTGCTAAGTCCAATGGAGTGCCTAAATGTGGGTGTGTATCGATAAACTTTTCCCCAGACATAGCTACTGGATTGCACTCTACATTTGAAAACTGCTTTGGTGAGGTGATCTTAATTTAGCCTAGTTTATCCACTTTAAATTAACACCAGCCTTTATTCCAAAACAATGTAGTTGTAGACAAGCTGTCAGACTCTATTCTAATGTTTGAATAAGAAAAAGCAGGAAATTCTGAGTTCTTTATAATTTTGCTGAAGTTGTCTTGTATTTTTATTTTGTATATGTTGTGTGTGCCCTGGCTTTTCTTTTGACAGTACTTCAAGCTGAAAAACAAAGATGGATTTTTTTTTTCCCCCCAGTGAATTTATTATGAAGAATGAAGGTCAGATTCCTCTTACAGCTGCTTTGTGCTGTTGAAAAATACAGTGTGGCTTCTGCTTCGAGAGCACCTAATTTTGAAATCCATCTTGCTGAAGCAATTGCTATTAGAGGTGACCCACAAGAGAGACGAGCCTTCCCTTTTGCCACTCTGTGATGGAATAAAAGACTTGAGCGATAAATTAGCTTAGTCTACCTGTTTGCCACATCAGAAGCTCAAGCCTTCCCTGCAGCAGGAGTGCTCGAGATCAAGCTAAGCAGCAAGAGGCAGAGCAGCACGGAGCAAGGAGGACAGACAGGCAAATGTGGGGGTTTTTTTAACTACACCTTTTAAAATTTTGCTTCTATTGTTAAAAAGCGTTTGACTTAAATGATGGTCATTTGGCACAGAGGAAGTTTATCCACGTGCTTCCAGCAGCCTTTCACCTATTAAGGCAGCAAAAGCTCAATTCATTTATTTCTGACCTCCCAAAAGTTCCTTAGTAAAAACAGGAAAGACCAAGCACGGCAGCTTGAATGCCTGGAAAGGACCCATCTCCCTGCACATCTTACAGCAGCAAGAGGTCAGCATGTAAATGCTTTTTCCCAAGAAGCCATTCAAAAAATCAGGCTTACGGAGGGGAAACCGAGGACGTGTGCTGCTGTGTTTGGCAGGGGCATTTGTTACCAAGGATAAAAACGGTTTGGAAGGAATGTCTGGGAAGACATGCCTGACCCCTCCTGCTCCTTCCCAAACTGGAATGTAAGAAAACAATGAAAATAATACCTTTCTGGGAAAAAGTTTCCCTTGCCAAAATGCTGGGGTTGACTACAGTCTTCTTCATCACATCTCGAGGAAAAATGCACATCCCCTAAACACTGGCCAGCGGCACTACCGATGGGGTGGGGGGCATTGATAGCAACTGGGGGGGGTCAGTCCCAGCAGCCCCCTCCTTGCTGCCAGTTCACTCCTGGTGTTGGGGAGACGCTGAGCTTGAAAACTGCTGGGAAGAGCATCAGGTCATGGAGCATGCCAGGGCTGGGTGCCTCATGCCTGGCTTTGAAACGCAGATTCAGAGGGAGCACGGAGCGGTGAGCTGCAAGCAGGGATAGGAGGAACCAGCCCTCTGAAAACTCAGCCACGCAGTTAGAAGTAAAACCAGGGTGCTCTTTAAAACAACTCAAATTTGTGTGGTGGTGACTCCTAGAAGAGAGAACATTCTTGCAAGACGTGAGCTGGTAAATGATTGAATAACAGTGACTCATGTTTTATTATCAGACTTGACTGTAGCGGCGCTTACGCTCGCTTCAGATTTGTTGACACACATTTCTCCTGACGCCTGCCAATAAGGAAGATGCTGTGAAGCAGCACTGTAATGTAAAACTGGTACTGGAAAATGCAGGTGAGGGCTGATCACAGCCTGAGCCCTTCGGCACAGGAGCAGCTTTTGGGAACAGAGGGGTTGGCTGTGCAATACCAGCCACCGATGGGAAGTGCTGGTGGGTTTCTGCTCCGGGGCGCTGAGGGGCTCAGCACCCACGTGGCTTGTCGGGGCGTTTTGCAGGACTAATCCCTTGGAACCTGCTGAGACCCATGTCTGGTCCCAGAGTCGCACCCTGGAATGTGTAAACGGCTCCCAGTGGGAGGCTGACAGTGAACGAGACCCCTCCTTGCACCAGCCTTGCTGTATCTGAGTCTCCTTCCAACACTGTTTCCTTTGAGGTGGAAGAAGGAAGTGATCTATTTTTGGGGAGCATTCACACCAGATGTTCGGTGCTGGCAACACTCTCCATCGCTGCGTGCTCTGCTGCCGCACAGGAGCGCCTGGGCTCTGCCTTCCTGCCGCTGATGACCCTGCCCCTTCCTCCTGCCCTGCCTGACCTCCACCGCTGGCAGCCCTGCTCCAGGAGGAAGGAGCGAGGTCACCTCCCCACAGCTGCTGGGGGCTGGATCTGCGTCGCCCAGGTAGGACAGGAGGGTTGTCCTACTGCCCCACGACCCCCAGGCAATCGGTGCCAGTCCCGTGGGGCCAGGGATGCCCAGGGACGCCCTCAATACCGGGAGCAGCACTTGGAAGTGCTGCTCTTGGAAGCACTTGGAAGCACTTGTCTTCCACAGACCCGCAGCACAGAGGGATAAACCATAATGCTGCTGCTGTCACGGGGTGCAACATTCTCAGGATTAGCTGATGCCTGGGATCGCTGTCCCTGGTCTTCTGGCCTCGACACTTGTCTTTGAGTCCCCTGTTCCTTCTGATGTGGGTTTTTCTTTTCATCTGAATCATTCAGTATGACTTTGGAGCACAATGGAGCTGTGATTTTTTTCGAAGCCACCAGTCTGCAGGAAACAGAAGGTCTCTGAATAAAAGGGAGGCTCTTGTTACAACTTCCCTCTTATTTACTGTTCCCAGTAGCAGAGAAGTAAAAAGACAATGAATGAAATGGAGGATTAATCACGCGTAGCACTGAAATATAAACAAGGAGACAGCGCGTCCCAGAGCTCTGCTCTGAGCAGTGGCTCGTGTCTGCAGCGTGCAGAAATCTCTCATCACTGAGACCTCCTGGATTTCATGAAAAAGGCCAAAAGGTAGAGGAGGCTCCACAGGTGGTTTTTCAAAGGTAAACTTGCAAACTGAGTAATTTCTATGGAGCTTTCTCTGTTCAATGCTCTCAAAACTTGAGTTCAAGTTGATATCCCCTGTGCTTAATCACTGGTCCATGACTTTTGCAAAGGAAACTCCCTATTTTCCTATTTTTCTGCATTAATTTTAAAATAATAAAAGTTCAGGACAACTCCTTTGTCCCACAGAAGACTTAAAAACGCTTCAGAGAGAACCTACTGTGCTGCTCAGTGTGTAGCTCTGCTCCTAAAAGGGGGGGTGTGGTCATTAGCCTTGCTCCCTTTTTCACTTGCTTTTGGGTTGGTATCCAAACACCGAAGGATTGCTAATCATGTTCCTTATTTATTTTTTTAGTCAGAGATTTACCTCTATTTGATTTCCAGCATTTACACCAGCCTTTGCAAAGGTGTTGAGCTCCTCAAGTTAATTGGTAATAAATTAACCTTGGGAGGTTGTTTGTGTGAGGCAGATTACATGCATTCAGCTTTGTGAAGGTTTTTAGTGAAGCAAAACATAGGAAAGAAAAGTGGAAACAGGGATGCATAACATAATTCAAATTGCCTGAAATGCCTGTAATAAATAGTTGTTTTGTGTATCTGAGTATCTGCATCTGTCAGGTAAAGTACTATTCATTTTTTGGCACTGGAATGATGCATTTAATGTCAGGGTTGAGGCGAAGTGGAGTGCATAATTGTAAAACTGATAGGGAAGCTGCTTCTCATCCTTATTCAAAAGGTCCAACAAACCTCTTAACAGTTCTCTTTAGAAAACATACACGGAAGACCTCGGAAAAGTTTATTTGGGCCACCTGCAGTAATAAAATTAAAGTGACCCAAATCTGAAAATAATACCATGCGTCTCCAAGTGAGTATAAAAAGCCAGAGCATGGGATATATTTAAGCTAAAAACCAAAACCAATCCATGTGTGTTAACACAAGACTTGGAGAATTATGTGAATACAAGTCCAGGTGACCAGAGAGGTGGTGCTGCTTAACTAATCCTTGCTGTAACCTGCCCAGACTTTGCCTGGGCCTGGGAGCCTGGGGCAGGCACTGGGCAGGCAGGAGCCCTGCCAAAGGCTCCTCCTGGCCTTGTCTCCCTGCCCTCCTGGGGGCTTTCCAGCTTGCTCTTTGTTTCACTTTCTGTTTCTGCTCAGCAGGGCTGTGCTGGAAGGGTTGCAACATGTTCTATCAATTATTTACACTATTTGCATGGAAATCATAACAAAATATATATTCTTTTTAATATTAGGATCAATTTTTTTTAAATACTACCAAAGCTCTGCTGTTGCTGCATTAAACTAGTTGGTAATACTCTTTTAAATGCCCTTTCTAAATGCTTTTTAAGAGGAGAATTGCATTAACCTCTTAGCTGCAACTTCCCTGTTTACATACAGCAAAAGGCACTGCCAGCCAGAAAGTGCCTGGTCAGGAGCAGAAGGGTGACCCCTGCAGGTCCCACCACCCTGATCCTCTGGCACCTGCAGCCCCCAGGTTGACTTGATTTGCCAGTGGTTCCCTGGAGAGGAAGAGGAGGTGGGGAAGAGCAGCCTGGGGTCTTTGGTCACGGTATGAATGCTTCCCAGACAGGTGCTTCTTTCTTTGCCTTTGCTTTTATCTATTTTAGAGTAAGTAATAATAGCAAGCTCCCAAACAGCCCAAATTTAGACAGTCTTTGGAAATCCAAATAAAAAATTCTGAGAAGAGTTTGTGCATTTTGTCCTACCCACTACAGTAGAGGTTGGAGGATCTCAAGTCAGGATGGAGATTTGCCACTGTGCCCTGCTTGATCCCCACCTCTGGTTGCAGCCTCTGGGTTTGGCAGATCTACCACTTCCCTGGGAAGCCTGTCCCAATGCTTGACAAAATGCTAATAAAAGTTTTGCTGCATTTTTTTTCTCTTTCCCCATTACTTTCAAGTTTCAGCTCACTACTAGCAGAAACTTGATGAATCTTCATGATAAGAAGATTCCTAAAATTTATAGGGCTTTGCTCGCTTTTGGTTTTGGTTTTGACTACTTCAGCAAGTCACCTGGAATTTTATAAAATTGTCATTCTACAACAGATTGAAAGAAATAGATTTTATATTGTTACAAGGTCTGAGGGTCTGTCCCTTCCAGGGTTCTCGCAGGCTTCAGTCTCTCTACCAAGGCTTCTGGGTGCCGGATGAGTGGCCAGGAGCCTTAAACCTCAACCCTCAGAATTAAAGGGGAATTTCTAAAAGAGAAGGTGTGTGCTCCATGTCTCACCCAGCCAGGGTGAGGAGCACAGGCAGAGGGGTGCAGGTCCTGCCCCCTGGCCCAGAACCCTGTGCCTCGCTCCTTCTGTGTCCCCCTGGGTGCTGCAAGTAATAAGAGCTGCACGAGGTGGTGACAAGTCCCCAGCGTTCTGGGTATTTCATCCAAGGAAATCACCAGTGAGCCAGGAAATGTCAAGATTACATCACATGCATAATCTTTTAAAGCCCTGAAAAGGAGCTTGTTAAAATCTGTGTCTCTGCAGTGTGATCCTAGTTCCTTTTGGTTTTGCTTTGCTCTTCCACTTAATGACAACAGGCAGGCAAATCCTCCTCCCAGATATCATTTTACTTTTCCCTCCTTTTGAATTATGGCACTTTTGTTTGCCATGGCCTTGCCACTCACTGGGGCTGGAGGAGCAAGTCCCCACTTTGCTGGGCCCCCAATGGAAAGATGTTGGGATGCCCAGGGTCTTACAGCCCAGCTTGTCTGCTCTGGGAAAGAAGGGAGAAGGATGTGGGAGTGGAGCTGTTGTCCCTTTCCCCTTGTGTTTGCTTGTATTCCGGGTGGGCGCCCTGGGCAGCCCAACAGCTCTGCAGGGAGGTGCCAAAACTTCATAGAGCAAAACTGCACCTCATTATTCCACTGATTCTGCAAAACTATTAAGGAGCATCCAGCAGAGTATGTGACCCACACATGTTTCATTTCTTTTACAGTTTCTGTTTTGATATATGCTGGATGTGTTTTTATAAAACAAAGATTTATTGGAACCTGGACTTTTATGACTTTAAGGTTTGCTTGAGTCCAGATTGTGAGTTTCTCTTTTTGGAAGAGGAGGAGAAGGTTTAAAAGAGCCCATCTGCCTGTGGCACTTATGAAACCCTAGGCCAAAGATGACACCTTTTCCCTTAGCTTCTACTATAATGTCAAACAAAAATTTACCATCAAATATTATGCCTTCCATATGCAATGCCCTGCTGTAGATATAGATCACAGCAATCGTGTCAGGCTTCTCTTTTTCAAGTTTTTATTTGTACCATAAGGAAGTCAGGACTTGGTGTATGGTCCAAGGAGGAGCAGCAAGGCAGAAAAAACGCAAACCATGCATAATTAATGCCGATGTGCCTTCACTTGTGCTCTTGATTTTTCTTGTAAAAGCACAGTGATGCCCTTGCTGCCTGCAAGGCTGAGGAAAGCAGCGTATTTTTAAAACACAGTGCCAATGTCAGACAGCTCCAAGTGCTCTGGTAGGAAACAAGCAGCATCCGAGGAAGCAGAGCCTGAGCCCAGCTCTCCGGTTACCACGACGTAAGTAAACAAACAAGTTTATCACAAGTAATGAGGGCTTTGTGCCAGTTTCAGTTAAAATAATGAAATAAATAAAAAAGAAATCAACTCCAAACCAACAAATCATTACAGCATGAGGAAAGTCCTGAATGAAATTGATTGTTCGTGCCAACACCAGAAATATATCTTGTCATAAACTCGGGCCTCCACATCTGCTTCAGCACCAGCAGATTCTTTATAAACAGCCTCTTTAATTTTATCTAACAGCCTGTTAGCAGACATGCAGTCCAAAAATACATCTCCTTTTCTTCCTCGCACTATCCTGAGCTTGGCAGGGCACCAAACATGAGGTTCAGCTCGTAGTTCAAAAAAGCCCTTCTTTAAGCATTGACTGAGCTTGATTTAATAAAAACCCTGTCCAGCTTCCTCCGGGCAGCTCTAATGGGATGCAGAGCCCAGCGCTTCTCAGGGGCTGCTCCAGACCTGCTGTGTGTTGGCCAGTGAGATTTTTTTGTGGTGAAACAATATTGCTCTGTGGTGGAGTTGGGGAACCGGCTGGTGTTCTCCAGAATGTCTCCCCTGAGGGGCGCGCAGCTTCCCTTTCAGCTGTGCCACCTTCTGAAAATGGAAGTAAGCAGGCAGCACCATAAAAACAAAACAGAGCCACAGCATGGGATGTCCTGGTGCCCCTGGTAGCCCTGGGGATGCTCCAGTGCCTCTGGTACCCAGCCCCACTCCCACTGGCCCTGCCTTCCCCAGGGGAAGGAGAGAAAAGCATCAAAGCCCCTAAAATGACTTCCAACCCCCAGGTTCTCCTTGGGGGAGATCTATCTGTCATGTCCCCAGAGTGGCACTGCCAAGTGCTTGTAGGTGCTCCTGAAGGAAAGACTGGGCATTCACTGAAATAGAGGGGGTGTTGCACTGGTGCTGATTGCCAGAGGGTAACCCCGACACCAGAGGCAGGACAACCACCTTCACGCTTCCTGCCACTGGTGTTCCCAAGCACAACACTGATTTTCTGGTTGCTGATTGCCTGGGAAAGCTGGAAGGGACATTGGCTGACTTTTAATGCCAGGACAAGAGTGGCTGACGTCACCTTAGAAGATGAAACACATTCCTGCTGTGAGGACTGCACCAAATTACAGGCCCAGATTTCCCGAGAAATTAGTGCGAGAAACACAGCACAACATCACATTCACTGCAATGCAGGAACTCATTAGCTGGATAGTTGAAAATGTTAATAATTATCACATTTGACAAACCAAGGTATGGATTTCAAGCCTCAAAGTTTGCTGTGCTAAAGAAATATTAATGGATTGGCATGTCATAATGTCCAGGGGAAAAGGACGTTTAGTAGTTTCTCCTCATGGCTCAGCTGTTTATTTAAATTACTTGGAAACTAAACCAGGAGCAAACATAACCACTGCTGTTGCGAGGTGTGGTTAACAATAGGTAGGTTTTATTTAGCATTACATCAAAGGATTAAATGGAGTTAAATAAAGTTAAATAAAGGGAAGTTTTTTGAGTGGCCAGTGAGCCAGATCTCAATGCCAAGCATGGAGGAGAATCAACAGAAATCCTGCAGATCCCATCCCATTACTTGGTCGTACTGACAGAGAGAGGCAAATGAGCAACACAGGTGTCAATGAAAGGGAACTACTGCACTTGGCAAAGGATGCTGCTGGTCTGAAGTGATGGAGGGACTCCTTTGACTGGTGTGGGTTTTTTCATCGCCTCCTGGGAGAGATTTTCTGACTGGTCCTTGTGGTTGTGCCAGGGAGGCTTGAGAGCCTTGTCCTGCTCGGCTGCCAGTTCTCAGCAGCACTTGACCCAACAATAGGGAACAGGGATTTGCTGGGGGGCTTGTGGTCCCTCCAGTCAGGTGCCAAATTTCACTTTACAAAGAGCACAAGCATTCATCCAATGGTACCTTACTGATATGAACATGGCTGATGCCTTTCAGCTGAATTTCTGCTGAATATTTAAGAGAAACAAATCAAAGCTAGATGATAGAACAGGAGAAGTGGGTTTAGCTGCCCAGCTGTGAGATGCAGTGCCCTAATCCTTCCCTTTATGTGCTACAAAGGGGTGTAATTCAATCCTAAATTGCTGAAAATCTTGATGTTTTGTAAATCACGTATCAGAAGGTATTTTATTTATATAAGCATCTACTCATTAGCAGTATCAAAATGCTGGCACTACTGCACACTCTCTGCAGGAGTTCCTGTCAGAACTACATTTCACATCTCACTAGCATGGGCTCAGATAACACCAGCTGAGGGGTACACACAGGTTTTCCTGGCATCTCTTTTTTTGTCCAGTCCTGTGATGGGTGAAGAGGCCTAGAGGGATATGGTGGGCAGGAGAGCAGGATGTGGGCAAGCACAGGCACCTCTGCTCAGGTGGTGGCTCTGCCATCTTTGGAGACATCCCAAACATGGCTCGATGCAGCTCTGGAAAACCCAATCCCTCTCCAAAGTCCTTTCAGCCTT